>NC_141076.1:23328494-23660994 GCF_041138505.1 Cibotium barometz | reverse complement strand
GCTTTTATAGTACAATCATTGCAAACAAGGCTATGAAACCACACTTTATCCTAAAGTTTGTGCAATTGAACCAAATCAATCACAAACACAAGTCGTGCACCAAACTTGTATGATTGGTACATCATCTTCAACTCAACGAAATATGGCACAAATAAATCAGCATGAGACACCACACACTCAAACCCTATAAATCCAAGAACTCACATTAGAAAGTCTACTATCCTTGGGCCAAACGAAGAGTAGAAATTTTTAAGGACATGACAAGGCCATCAGTCTAGTGTTTCTACTATCATGGACAACATAAGATAGTAGATTACCCCGTCTCGAACACCTCATCACCAGGAACTATCAACACTTTAAAACCCCTATGTGAGAAATGTGTGTTACACCACTTGTTCAAAGACTGTCTAAAACTAAACATGATAAAACCAAACACAATAGAAGCTACACCACTAAACAAACATTGTTAGTGTGCATAATGGATAGTTAACCACTATACCATTAAATGTGTTAACATAGCTATAAGCGAAGGTGAGAACCAAAATAGATTCTACCAATGCTGTAAATGAACAGTTAGCCACTGTACCATTAAATGTGTTTAACGTGGTTGTAAGCAAAGGTGTGAACCAAAACAGAATCTACCAATGCTGAAACTTCAAAATGGGTTGAGGAAAATGTTGTAACACATTAGACCAGCAAGGATTCAAAGTTAAAGGATGAATTCCAAAAACCAAAATGGAAACTAAATGGTGACAAACAAGCCTCAAACCAACCAAAAGCTCAACCAAAGAAAAGGGATCAAGAACCCAAACCAAACAAAGCCCAAGATAAACATAAGGTAGAGGTCAAAACAAACTCAAATGAGGGTATGAAAATCAAAACAATCTCACCAAAGGAACTCAAGTCAACTCAGAATGCAGGAACATCCACTATCCAAGCAACAGCGAAACTCACATGTGAAACTAATGATGTTGATAGTAAAAAACAAGTTTTGCTAGGCAGACAAAGAGACTAGAATGCAAGTAAAATGTGGAAGAATAAAAATAAATACCCAAAATAAGCCTTTGTCCTATGCCACCATAAGGGAAAGCAAGGGATTAGAAGCACTTGCACCCTCCCAACCAAATGAAGAAAAATTGACTCCAACTGATAAATCCAAGCAATGGGTGACTCGGTCCTTCACATTGCTCTTTACGACCAGATGAACCCTTGCCTAAAAGTGAGACCAGAGAATCTGAACTCATCTTGCTAAAGCCAAAACAGTTAAAAGCTTTAACAACTTGAAGCTCCAAAACCTAAACCATTACAATGGTTCCTAAAATAGAAATTAGCTTTGAAACGTACTTGGGAGTCCAAATCATCCAATCTTAAATCTATCCATTACAATGGTTCCTAAAATAGAAATTGGCTTTGAAACGTACTTGGGAGTCCAAATCATCCAATCTTAAATCTATCCTTATAGGCAACACAATCATCATGTGATTCTTCCATAAACACCGTCGTGATTTCAACACCTCCAAAATCACAGAGGATAAAACTAACTCAAACCACATGGCCATAGTGTTTTCTCATCATATATCCAATCTAAGGAACCATTCTTCTACAATTTCATAGACATTTCATCATCATGATTCTCAAAATCATGTCTGTGGTTCATTCCCAAAGAAGAATAGTCTTCAGTTGTGGCCAATCGTCCTTATCTATTATAATCAAAGGAAGCAGCTGCTCAGTGAGTATACCTTTACTCACCCACTGGTGGAAACCTCATCATCGACACCTTTCAGGTACATCTTTGGATGGGGGGACCATGGTGGGTGTATGCCTAACCCATGGTATTACCCATCACCTTGAATTCCTTGAAATTTATCTTCACACCGCTACTAGCCAATTATCTCGTTCAAATAGCCTCCAACCCTTTACAACAAATGGCTTCACAACCTCACAAGTTGACTAAATCCTTTTAACCCTCTCCACAACCTTGCAAGTTGACTAAATCCTTTTAACCCTCTCCACAACCTTGCAAGTCAACTAAATCCTTTCAATCCTCTCCAAATATTTTGCCTATAATAGCTCCAACAAAAGTTCAAAGACACCCTTTTGTACTTCATGGTATATCAGTTTGACCAATGGTAAAAAGGGCCTAGTTTTTCTTAATAGATAAAAAAGCACATGGGAAGTAAAACTAGGTTTGGTCACTACAAAATCCTCTGACACTTATTAACATCTATAGAATCCTTACTAACCTCAATAAACATTGTAACCTTGCATGTGATTGTGCAACAAAAATAAAGAAGAAGAAGAAAAAAATAAAAAAATGTTTTTTTTTAAAGTGAGAGAGAAGCAATCACATGCAATGGCCTCCACCCAAATAGGATTCCATCTACTATTCACATTTACTTTCCTAACTAGCTTCTTCATCCCTCTGGAGGATCAAAGACGTACAATATCAACTTATCAGCTCCAACCAAGCATACATCAACCCCTCGACAAAGTCTTCAATCCGATCACGAGAGGACATAATCAATATCAAGAAGGCGAGGAAGTTAACCCATTTTAGGGTTAAGAAGGTTTGCCATACGTAATTGTATGCCAAAGCACGAGTATTCTACATCAAATGTTGAGGATGGATACACCAAAATCATTTACAAATAAGCCATGAAGCAATGGTGTCTAAATCTCAAACTTGGACGAGCTCCCGTAATGGTCTCACCGATTAATTAATGGTGTTCTCGCTCCAAGAGCGAGTGTGTGGTCATGAGCTAGGATGTTCTCCCTAGTGTTGTAATGCATCAATGTATTATGAGATAAAGCAATGTACAAGAAATAGGCCAAATAGAATCTTTAGACACCTACCCGGCCACCACAGTTTAAGCATGTGTGAATACT
Organism: Cibotium barometz; assembly: GCF_041138505.1. Lineage (NCBI taxonomy): Eukaryota > Viridiplantae > Streptophyta > Polypodiopsida > Cyatheales > Cibotiaceae > Cibotium > Cibotium barometz. The sequence continues at coordinate 23,658,108 of NC_141076.1, read as the reverse complement.
TATAGCCATGTATAGAAGGCAATTTCTCTATAATGTAAGAACACTCTCCCATTGTGCAATTGAGATTTACTCTTCTAATGCAATGAAAGATTCCCAGTTGTGGCATGCTAGGTTTGGCCACACTTCTATTGTTGGTGGTTTGATGCTTTTGGAAAAACATGTGATGTTAGAGGATCTTTCTCAACTTGATTTACTACCAAGATATATTTGTGAAGGATGCATTGTTAAGGCTAAGAGATAGCAACAAAGAGGGAACCACTCACCTCAACATGATGTGGGGATCTTTCCAATGGCTGAGCTCATAACCCTTGAGGTCTCCAAGCTCAACACTGCCATGGGTAACTTACCATTTGCCTTCTCCCATGAGCATTGTCACACCGTTGTGTTGCACTATGGGCACTACTACGGCCTCCACCTCAAATCACTCACTATGAACACTACTCTCTCCTCTCACCTCAAATCACTCACTACTACGAACACTACTCTCTCCTCTCACCTCAAATCACTCACTACGGGCCCTACTCCCTCCTATCACCTTAAATCACTCACACACTAGAATGAATTATAGAGAAACTTAGATATAGGTTTAGCAGGATGGTTGAAGATCTAGTAAGCATAATTGATTTATCTTATTCTTTCTCAACAGATAATGCATTTAGCACCTACAAATTCAACATTAAGACCCCTCCTTGCTAGAGTGGGCATAGAAATAAGATTCTTTTTAATTCTTGGAACAAAAAGTACATTTTGAAGACAAAGATCCTCACTACTTGTTGCAATAATGAGAACTATTTCACCAATACCTTTGACAGGGTATGAGATATTATTAAAACAAGTAATAATGTGACCATTTTGGGTAGTCTCCATATGTTTGATGAAACTTCATTAAAAAATTTTGTGCTTAGATGTACCACTATCAACAAGAAACCAACTATGCAACACTTGCACTGAGACATGTATCCTGCTCAAGATTATAATTGCAAATATCCATTAGTGAGAAGTCTCCATGGATAGTAACATTAACAAAGTTCTCTTTCTTAGAACTCTGATTATCAAAAGCAGAGCTGTTGAAACCCTCTTGGATTTCTTTTTTTTATTTTATAATTTAAAGCAATTTTTAATTGCAGGGCTATGCTTTTTGCAATACCAACAAGTCACCATTAGCCTTTTAAAAAAAATTGGAATTGGTCTTCTGTTAAAATTTCTTACACTTATCCTTGGCTGCTTGTTATGGGAATTGGTCTTCTGTTGAAATTTCTTACACTTATCCTTGGCTGCTTGTTATGGGAATATATTTTAAGCTCTCTTAAAAATATTATTCCACCCTCTTAGATATTTCAAGGACATTTGGATTATCATTGCATCAAGCCAAATCATGTTAATATCATGGGTAATACCATTATAAATATCAATACATTTGGTATACATTGACGTATGGTTGGGGACTCCAATGTTTATTACAGTTTGGTTTGTATAGAAAGGTGATTCTTATGAAATATTTGTTTACCAATTTATTATTGGTTATTTTATAACTGAAGAGGATTCAAAAGATTGAGAAGAATTTGTACATTATTATTATTTGGCACACATTTTTGTAAACAAGCTTTTTACATACATGTGCTAGCTTGTGCACATTTTGATTTATTTTAGAAAGCCTTGGTTTATCAAGCTTAGACTTGAACTTCAATATTTTTGTAAAGTGTGATATGCTTTAACCCTAGCCTCAATTTATGAACACTCTATTTTAAGCATAAGAGAGTGTCATGCAAGTAAAAGCACCTTTTTGTATTTTTGGAGGCTATGGCCTATTTTGGAATGAGAATTACATAAATACTCGTGTGGGGGAAGGCCACACATATGAGAATTATACCCAATGTTGGAGTCGTTATCTTGAGCTAAGTATTTTTGTTTTTTATTCACTCAAATCTTGAATATGTATAATTTGTGGTCTTTTGATGAGATATTTGGTATGAATAATCTATTTTCTTGCAAGTTCTTATTTTCTCTATTTTCCTAGAATTGGATCCGTGTTAGTGGTATCAAAGCTATGGGTTTAGGAAGGTGGAGGCAAGATTTAAAATCTCTAAGGCTTAATTCAAAGGTTTGAAGAGTTGCAATCTATTAACCAAAGGGCAAAGACCAAGAGATAAAGGGGGTGACAAACCACTTTGCGGAAAGCACTTAACCACTCTTCTTCTTGAAAAATGCTTTTTCCAGATTCATAACCTCTCTATGATCTAACCACATGGATGAAATTAGCTTCTAAAGGAGGTTTAATCATCAAATTGCTAAACCACTACAGTAGGAGGAAATCCATAATAGAGGGCGCATAATCATCTTCAATTTTTTTTTTGAAAAGCACTAAAATGTAGCTTTGTAGGAAGAATTTCTTTTTGAAATTTTTTACAAAATAAGGCTTAATTAACTAGAGTAATTCCAAGCTTGCAACAAGGGAAACACAAACAAAAGAAAATTGTTTCTTCTTCTTCTCCATGGGTGGCGACGGCAGCGCTTGACAAGCCGAATTTCTTCTCTTTCTCAAATCGCGCTACACAGGTTTCTTTTGTGAGATAAGAAGTTGTTTCATTCAAATGTTTTGTAAGCTTTACAAAAAGCTTAATACTATAAGCCTTACAACAAAAAAGAGAGCAAAAGCTTTAATAAAAGCTTATTAAAAAAATTTATCCAAGCTTCTCATAAAGGCTTTTTTTTTAAGAGAAGAAAGGGAGCTCAACCATTGGGAAAAATTTAGATTTTCAGATTTATACAAAATTAGCAAAAAATTATAGAAAGGTTTACATTCCGTTTTCAAAAAATTGGAAGCCTCTTGCAACAAAAAAATTGGGCATCAAACAAAGGGGATCAAAAAAAGGAAATTATTGGAAGGCGTTATCTTTGGCTTCGATTTCTTCATCACATTGAGCTTTGGCAAGATTTTAAGGTGGCTTTAAAAATCTTGCTAAAGTCGACTGAGACTCAAGCTTCTTGACCACACTTGGATTTCATATGAAATTGGAGTAAAAGGACGGTGTCAAGATCAACCACTTGTTGATTTCAAACCCAAATTCAACACAGTACAAGAGTTAAGTTTCTCATCTTTATTTATTTATCCACATTATTGAATTGCACTTTCTTTATTTATTTATTTGCAGTGGCCAATTTACATGCACAACCCACTATGCAAGAGCACATTTTTGCACTTTAAGAGCAAATTGCAAGTGAGCGTGAACTTCGATGCAAGCTAGAGCGTCAAGCGAAGCATTCTAAGTGCAAGTGTGACTCTTCCGACTCTGACGAGGAGGAAAGCGATCATGTTAGGTGCATCGTCAAAGCTACTTTGCGTGCTCAGAGTTCCCAAAAAGACTCATGGATTAGCCAAAAGGCATTCACTTTTCATAACTATGATGACAAGAGTACTTATTACATGGCTTAGACAATTGGATGATTATTTTTCAGGTGAAAAGTTCTCAGAAAAGGATAAGATTAAGTGTGCTTGTAATCACTTGATTGAAAGTGCTACTTTATGGTGGAATGTGAAGTATGGTAAACATCAACCTTCGACATGGAAAGAGTTTCAGAAACTCTTAAAAAAACACTTTCAACCCTCTCAATACAAGGCTAAAGCGTATCAGTGATGGGGCACTTTATGCTAAGTTGAGAAAGAGAAAGTTCAAGCTTACATTGACAAATTATGGGACATTCTATTACAGATTCAAGTGATTGAAAAAGTCAAAGAAAAAGAGTAACAAAGGAAATTCATTACTGGACTCAAGCCTACTATTAGGGATGATGTCAACATGTTTCATCCTCATGGTCTTAGTTCTGTTATAGATCTCGCTTTAAATTATGAGTATAAAAAATCTATTTCTAGAGATTCTAGGATGCACGAAAGGTCTTTTACGAATTCTTCTAAACCATCTTTTCCTGCAAGTACTTTTGATAAATCCAAGATGCATAAGGATAAAGATGTGGTCAAAGGAGATGCTTGAAAAGACAACAACAACAAACCCTCTAATGGTCAGTAGTAGAAGAATCAAATCGTCAAGTGTTCCGAATGTCACAAGGAAGGACAGGTACGCCAGATTGTCCTAAGAAGAAGAAGAACTCCACATCTGTGGCTCATCTCAACGTTATTGAAGAGGATAATGATGATTCTTTCAAGCAAGATGGTAATTATGATCTTGATTATTCGGATGAAGGTAAGCTTTCAATTCATGCTTTATTGAGAATTCAAGGAAAATCAATTTCTATATTGCACGATGATGATAGCTCGCGTAACTTCATTTTTGAAAAAGCATTGAAAGCACTTAACCTAAATGCACCATACTCTAGCTACAAAGTAAAAGCTACATTTTAAGGTACTAAGTACAATTGCCATTTCCAATAAAGAGGTTAAGGACTTAGAATTGGAAATGGATTCACTAAAAGAAAAGAGAACATTCCTAGTGGCTCCTTTGCAAGGTGTTGACGTGATCTTGTGAATGCCATGGAGACATGAGCATAATCCCCAGATTGATTATTAAACTCACACCATGTGGTTAATGGAAGGTGGCAAAGGAATTTTTCTCCAATTTCAAACCAAGGATGACTTAGCTTCACTTTTAACTCACACCCAAGCAAAAAGAGCTTTACAAAAAAAGGAGATGACATTCTTTATTCTTGTCGTGCTTGGGATGACTCTAAATCAAATGTGTCTCATGACCCTTTCATCTCTAAGTTCTTTAACTACTTTATGGACATCACAGACCTATCTCACACCTTGAGAAACAGAGGGTATCTCATGCCATGAAATGCATCTCACACGCAAAAGGTATTTCATAAGTTTTTTTTTTTTGGCACACGAGCAACTTTCACGCCGTGAAAGTCAAGCTATGAAAGTTGGTTCATGACATGAAACAAGGCATTTCATGGATATATTTTTTTGCACGAGACCTTTTCACAAATGTGAAAGTAAATGGTTGCTTTTCACAACGTGAAAGATAGGTGTTCCATGAATTTTTTTTCCTCGCACCGCGGGACCTTTTCATGAGCGTGAAAGTGCAAGGTTGCTTTTCACGACATGAAGCAGGTGTTTCATGGAATTCTTTTCACGTGGGACCTTTTCACAACGTGAAAGTTAGGGAGTCTCACACTGTGAACAAGTATTTCACAAATTTTTTTTAAGGAGTCTAAAGGGAAATTTACGTTTCCTTTTGTGGAGGGAATATTTTTTGAATTTTAAATTAGGGAGATATGAGAATTTTCTAAAAAAGGTAAGTGAGAAAAAGAAAAGTCTACACTTTTATGATAACCCCTTACACCTTTCATAAATGACTCCCAAAATGGACAAATTAACAACTCATTGGCATCTTTATATTCAATGCTCATTAGCTAATGAGTTGTGTAAAAATGTGATTAGGAATTAATCAAAGCTCAAATGTTTCACTAATATTTTCTCCTTTTGGATTAATTAAGAGCTCTAATTAACCACTAATCTCACTAATGAATTCACACCATTGAGCATATCATTGGATAGGGCATCAACTAATGTCTAAATTAGTCCATAATTAGAGCACATCATTGGATAGGACATCATTGCTAAGCTATGTGCATCAACTAATGTGTAAATTAGTCTATAATTAGAGATTAATTAAACTCTTAATTTTAGTCTCTTCTCTTTATGCAAAGCTAAGCAAAAGAGAGCAAAATTCTTTCAATTAATAAAGAAATTGATGTAAGTAGGTGTTTTGATGCATTTAGATGCTCTCAAAACACTGAAGAACACTAATTTCGACCTCTTACATGATCAAATTTGATCCCAAAAAACATAATTTCTAGTTTTTTTCCCTCTTGAATTGGATTAATCACCCCTTAATGATAAAAACTAGTCAATTAAGAAAGATTAGTCTATTTCAAGAGTTTCTCTTTATGCAAAACTACGCAAAAGAGAGCAAAATTCCTCTAATTGATAAAGTAATTGATGTAATTAGGTGTTTTGATGCATTTAGATGCTCTCAAAACACTGACGAACACTAATTTCGACCTCTTACATGATCAAATTTGACCACGAAAAAGATAATTTCTAATTTTTTTCCTCTTGAATTGGATTAATCACCCCTTAATGATAAAAACTAGTCAATTAAGAAAGATTAGTTGATTTCAAGAGTTTTTTTTATGTTTTTGAGGAATTTTTTTAATGATTAAGCTTACCGTAATACTTGCTAACACTCTAATGCATACAAATCAAACAAAAAACACATAAATCAAGCAAAAATTAATGATTTTAGCTCAGTGTTTAACTCTAAAGAGAGCTAAAAATCACAAAATTGTAATCCATTGAATTATTTGATGCAATGGATGCGAATTAAACCTAACATACTCTATGTGCACACTTAACAAACACTAAAAACTAGATTAAAACTAACAAAACAACACACTTAAGCCAAAAAACCATTCTTTCAAAAAACAAAAAAGAGAGCTATTTCTCACAAAATCGCACACAAATCTCCATATTAACCACATCTTTTTCATGTGAAACCACTAATCAAGACAATGGGCGATGGGTATGCATAAATTAGAGACCAAACAGTTGAAAAAGCCAAGGGATGGCTCCTCGGCAATGGCGCCAAAAATGTTATGGCTCACCCAAACCCCCTTTGAAACACATCCAATAAGAAGATTGCATGGCGAACCGCAACTATCGTGGGGATGTGTCCATTGGCTGAGCTCGTAACCCCTAAGGTCTCCAAGCTCCACAACTCCTTGAGAAGCAACTCCACCATGCCTCTCCCGTGATGAGCGTTGTCGTACCGCCGTGTTACACTACGTATACTCGTCCCTCCTCTCACCTCACTTCACTCACACACACACTCACTAGCATGGATTAGAGAGAGATTAGCAACAGCAAGACTCTACTGCACACAATGCGAGAGTCCTTTGTATTACGAGAGATTTTCGCTTATATACATGGCCATAAGTGTTCACACTCACTTAAACTATGGCCAATCGAGCAGCTTAGGCTCATAAGAGGCCTAATGCTATTACAATAACTACTCTCATAATATATCCATGAAGTACATCCCTTGGGACTTCATCCCAACTTGTTACCACACGCTTTTGAATCAGAAATCGCCATAAATAAGTATTTTGTCGGACCATTACGAGCGCTTGTCCAAGTTGTAAATTTGGACACCATTGCTTCATATCTTGAATGTATGACCTTCTGGGTATCTACCTTGACTCCTTGATGTAAGATAATGGAAATAGCTCTTGCTAACCCTAGAAATGACACCATGTAAAGCTCCTTATCGAATTAACATGGTTGAGCAAAAAAGAGATCCAAAGGCAAGTTGAAGAACTATTAGAGAAAGAATTGATTAGACGAGTAGTTCTCCATTTGGTACTCCAATACTTCTCGTTAAAAAAGAAGAATGGAACGTATCGAATGTGTATTGATTATCATGCACTAAACAAGATTACTATCAAGAATCGATATTTGATACCTCAAGTGGATGATTTACTAGACAAGCTCAAGGGAGCTGAAGTCTTTAGCAAGATTGACCTAAACTTCAGTTATCTCATCAGATTTTTATGGATGAAGGGGATATCTTCAAGACTACCTTTAGAACCCAAACTGGTTATAAGTTTTTAGTTATGCCATTCAGTTTGACTAATGCTCCGGCTACTTTCAAGAGAATGATGAATAGAATATTCTTGAAATATCAAAATTTTGTTGTAGTATTTTTTAACGATATCTTTTCAGTAAGAATCGTCAAGAGCATGAACAACATTTAGAAAAAAAGTGTTCTCAATTCTTTAAGAGAATCAGCTCTACGTCAATTCTGAAAAGAGCAAATTCTTTTAAGAGGAAATTGAATACACAAGGCAATTTTTTTTGTTGATGGTATTCGAGTAGACCCCCAAAATATTGAAAACATTGCTAATTAGCCTAGACCGTGTGATATTCACAAACTCCGATCTTTTCTTGATTCATGTAGCTAATATAGGAAAATCATTAGAAATTTTGATTATATTGCACATCCTTGAACCAAACTCCTTAAAAAGACTAGACATTTTGATTGGACTAGTAAACAAGACCATTTCTGAGCTTAAGAAAGCATTGACTCATGCACCAGTTCTTATACTACCAGATTTTCAATGACCATTCTTTGTTATAGTTTATTGATGCAAGTGGATATGGCTTTGGTGCTGTTCTTATGCACGATGGACATCCCATTACTTATGAAAGCCGTATGCTTAAACCAACAGAAATAAATTACAGTACATATGATAAGGAATTAACTATTGTTGTACATGCTTTATGACTTTGGAAACATTATTTAATGGGATTTGAGTTTTTAATAAAGATAGACCAACAGAGTATTCGTCATTTATTGTCCTAGCCATTGATCTCTAATTGACATATCAAATGGGATTCATTTATCCAAAGTTTTCAACCCATGATTCAATATCAACTACACAAAGAAAATGTTGTGGCAGATATGGGATTTGAGTTTTTAATAAAGATAGACCAACAGAGTATTTGTCATTTATTGTCCTAGCCATTGATCTCTAATCGACATATCAAATGGGATTCATTTATCCAAAGTTTTCAACCCATGATTCAATATCAACTACGCAAAGAAAATGTTGTGGCAGATGCTTTAAGTAGATGTCCTAGTATTCACAACATTTATGTCATTCAAAGTGAACCATGATTCTTATGAGAGAATCCTATCGTATGGACCCAAATTTTACTGAGGTTTGCACTAAACTTAGAGACAATAATTGGAACCCTATTGGTAACTATTCATGCCATGATGGTTATCTTTTCTTCAAAAAGAGATTATGTATTATATTACACAACCTTTCAAACAATTCATATTGGAGGAAATGCATTAATCGCCATACATGGATCATCGAGGTCTCTGGAGAATTCTTTTGGCCTTATCTTAAACAAAGCGTAGAAAATTTTGTAGCAAAATGTTCTATTTGTTAGAAAATTAAAAGCTACAAAGGAAATACCCAAGGACTTCTTACTCCTCTACCAATCCCTAATGATACTTGGGAACAAATATCTATGGACTTCATTACAGGTTTGCCTACTATACGTCGAGTCATAATGATATGATTTGGACTATAGTTGACCATTTAAGTAAGCAAGCTTATTTCTTACCTTGTAAGAAAACTTTAACTTCTCAGCACATTCAAGCAAATCTTTGTACATCACGGATTGCCAAAAAGTCATTGTTTTTGATAGAGACTCTAGATTCTACATAACTTTTGGATCACTCTTTTCTCCAACTCAGGCACTAAGATAGATTTTTCCATAGCTTTCCATCTGGAAACGAATGGACAAACTGAGGTTACTAATATTACTATCTTAGATATACTTAGAGCTTATGTTGCCCAACAAACTAATTCATGGGATAAGTACGTTCATCTTCTCTAGTTTGCTTACAGTAATACTCCTCATTCAGCTATTGGTCGAGCACCTTTCGAAATTGTGTATGGAAAATCCTTGCCTATTCCAGCAACTAGACTTTCTAACAAAATCAAACTAATCAATTCACTATCGATTTTAATAACATTTTGAATGATGTAAAACATTCTATTTCTCGTGCTCAAGAATAATAAATTGTAAGTGTAAAGCTATATTTTTAAAAATTGGAGATTATGTACTTTTGAGAATTGAGAAGCCTAGACTTAAGAGTGTTGAAAATTCCCAACTATTAAGCCAGCCCCAAGATTTTATGGATCTTTTAAGGTGATTCACAAAATTAATGATATTACTTATAGACTTGAATTACCTTCTCATTGGCATATTCATAACTCATTTCATGTAAGTTTGTTAAAACCTTTCAGGGGATAACTTCCCACTCATCCTATGTATGAGGAACCACTTCTTATTGAGGATGAGGAAGAAGTTTTGCTTCCAGATACTATCATTAATCATTAGATTACATCAACTTGTACTAAAAGTAAATATATCAAATATTTGGTGACTTTCCAAAATCATCCTCGTGAAGATGCAAGATGGGTGCTTGAGAAATACTTTTGTGCCTTCCCTGAGATCCTATGTTCTTTTAAACAAACTCGTAATTGAGGGCAATTGCAAACTCAAGCAAAAGGGAATGTTATGGGAATATATTTTAAGCTTTCTTAAAAATATTATTCTATCCTCTTAGATGATTTGGGGATGCTTGGATTATCTTTGGATCAAGTCAAATAATATTAATATGTTTGGTACACATTGATGTATGGTTGGGGCCTCCAATGTTTGTTATAGTTTGATTTGTATGGAAGGGTGACTTCTGGGTTATTTACGCATTGCAAACATGTGTATGATTATGGTTTGTATACTTATGAAATATTTTTTTGCAAAGCAATCTACAAAGCAATCTATACTAATCTACAAAGCAATCTATACTAATCTACAAAGCAATCTGGCTTGTCTCTAGTGCCTTACCAAGCAAACTTGTTGGAAGCCTATGAGAGAGAGATGCAAAACACATCTAAATGAAAAACAACAATCCTAATCAATCAACCTAATCTCTTGCTATAAGAGCCAAGGCTCTGATACCATGTTACAAATGTGGATCTTAGGTGGCTCAAATCAAGTGATCAAAGATATGATTAAGGAGAATAATAAGGTGATTAAGAAAGTAAACAAGATGTTAACAAAGTGGTATGCTCACAAAATGTCACATAATCTCATTGCAATAATCAAGTTCCATACACCCATATATTATAGCCTTGGGAAGGGCTCCAATCCATGCTGTGTGTGCCCCCTAGTGCCAACCATGTGTCCATAAATGCTCACACTACATGTGCTCCCTTGCACTTTCCATGTGCTACCTTTTTGACCTTTGACTTCACCTTTTACAAATGACCATTCAAATATCAACCTTTGCCAATGTACCCTTATTCTATTCCTTTTCTAATGTGCATGCTTCTTATCTTGTTCATGTGACTCACTCCATACCTTCCTTGTGCTCCATGGTACCACATTTCTCACCATGGAAGAAACACACACACACACACACAATAGTCCCCCTCCTAAAGGGCTCTCTATATCTCTCTCGCACATGCAAACTTGTATCACCTTTCATTGTAAATTTTGTTTTTATATGTATATGATTTCCAATTTACACATGGAACATACGTAAGACCCATTGGCTCGGGGGGGTTCACCAAAAAATATGTAAGTGTAGCACGTGAGTTCATAAGGAGGGGTATATTAATTCAAAAAAGTTACATTATTACATTTACAAGAGGGGTTTTTAAAACCAATTCTGAAAAAAACCATAAGTTTATGAAGAAAAAGGGATTATTTTATTCATAAAAGTATGTAAGTGTAAGGGGTTTTTTAAATACCCCTTGAACGTATATGATACATAAAATTTCTTATAGGTGAACCCCCCGAGCCCATTGGGTCTTTAGACGTAAGTACTCTCTCTCTCTCTCTCTCTCTCTCTCTCTTTAAGACTCCTCATGAGAGAGATAGTGCTTCCAGGATTACATCTAAGATCCAAGCACTACAATCTATTTAAATATGATACGTTAGTGAGACTTGTTGTGATGTCTGGTGCCCCATTCCATGGGCTAGACTGCAAGAGGCAAATTGAAAGAGCATAGAGAAAATATGATGTTTTCATGCATGCTCACGAGTAAGCCATTGGTACCATATGAAATTGTGCTTGTTGAGTCCCCATTGGTCCTTGATGCTATTTTCAAGACTATCACCTATATCTATATACATAAGGAGATGGTGATTGTTTGTTGAGTTTGGAGAAGTTCCCATTGGTGACTTGATCCTTGATGCTATTTTGAAGACCATTAACAAATTCTTCCATAATCTGAACCAATACAAAAGCTAAAAAAGCAACAAAACTTTCTTGTTCAAAAATACGCCATAATACTCTAGAGCCTCATATAGTGGAAGAAATAGAGAGTCTTAGGTGGTTCACTATATGTTAACCCTATGTATCACGTGCATTTAAGGACTATTTTAAAACCCCTTATCTATAAAATTTATATGAATAAAACACACCCTTTTTCTATTCAAGGCTATGAATACCCCTTTAAATGGTACTCTTCAGTCTGTAAAAAATGTGTAAAAAACGGATTTTAAAAATCCTTTCTGTTGAACCCACGTGCTATGCTTATATATTTATGAGTGACCCCCTAAGTAGAGAGTAGAGAGTAGAGAGTAGAGAGTGAAGGCAAAGAATGCCCTTAGGACCCTTCTTATAAGCACAATGTAGTTTAGAACGGCCCTAGGAAAATTCTCTACTAGTGCATGCATAAAATATCAAGATTGTAAATGGTAGAATGGCCCTAGGGCCATTTGAACATGCACCAATAGTTGGAACCAGAGGTACATAACGACCCTAGGGCCATTCTTTCAAGCACATTGTGCATGTAGAATGGCCCTAGGGCCATTCAATTTTGACATTTTAAGCATGATCTTGTAGAGAACAAGAATGGCCCTAGGGCCTAGGATCATTGTTTTAAACACATTGTGGATTGTAGAATGGCCCTAATACCATTCTTGTGAATGGAATAATGGCCCTAGAGTCATTCTAAAACACACATCATTCTAAAACACACAAGAATGGCCCTAGGGCCTAGGATCATTGTTTTAAACACATTGTGGATTGTAGAATGGCCCTAATACCATTCTTGTGAATGGAATAATGGCCCTAGGGCCATTCTAAAACATATTGTGCTTGTAAGAACGGCACTAGGGCCATTCTCTACCCTCTTGTGCTAAGTGTTGTGGTGAATATTAGAATGGCCCTAGGGCCATTCTATCATGCATAATGTGTATGAAAGAATGTCCCTAGAGTAATTATAAATAAAATCATGGATGGCCCTAGGGTAATTCTTTCAAGAACATTTTACATTGTAGAATGACCCTAGATCCATTCTAAAAACACATTGTGAATGGAAGATTGGCCCCATATTGTGAATTCTAAAACACACTATGAATTAAAGAATGGCCTTAGGGCCACTCTAAAACACATTTATGACTCAAATAATGGCCCTAGGGCCATTATAACATGCAGATTCTTGATAATTTATTCATGCACAATCTTGATAGTTTATGCATGCACGTTTAAATAGTGGCCCTAGGACCATTCTAATATTCACCACTAGTTGGAACAAGAGGGTAGAGAATATCCCTAGGGCCATTCTTGCAACTTACGCATAATGTGCTTTATAATGCCCCTAGGACCATTCTAATATTCACCACTAGTTGGCACAAGAGGGTAGAGAATAACCCTAGGGCCATTCTTGCAACTTACGCACAATGTGCTTTAGAATACTCCTAGGACCATTCTAATATGAACCAATAGTTGCCACAAGGAGGTTTTGGTTTCTCTTACAACACTAAGGTTAAAAACTCTTGATAGGCAAGAGAGGCTGTATGGAGAAAAGTATTGAAACCCAGATAAGATTTAGACAAAGAGTTAAGGGTGATATTTATCATGTTCTTTTCAAGAATAACTTCATCAATATTGAGAACTTCCTCTCTTAAGTCTTGTAATTTTGTTAAATGTACATTCATGGATCCCTGTTTTTTTTGGCATATTTTTATTATCAAGTTGCTTTTTGAAAAAGGTAATCCTTGCATCAAAAGTTTTGTTAGAATTGGTCTTCCATTAAAATTTATTATCCTTATCCTTGGTTACTAGAGCCTAGTCACTATTAGAATTATCAGAAACATTCTTTTTAGACTGTTCCCTTCTGTCAACAATAAGCTCCTGATGGCGGAGGGAAGTTTTAAAACCTAGATAAGATTTAGGTAAAGAGTTAAGGGTGATGTTTATCATGTCCTTTTCAAGAATGACTTCATCAATATTGAGACGTTGCTCTCTCAAGTCCTACAATTTTGTTAAATGTATATTCATAGATCCCTTTTGTTGCATCTTTTCATTATTGTGATACATAATTGATAGAAGCTACAAGAAAGCATGTATGTTTTACAAGAGTGAATGCACGAAACAATAGACCTTTTAACTGACAAGGCAATCAATGCCAATGCTTAAGCATCATGTGAATCCCATTTTGTTTGGTTAGTAGTAATTTGAAGAGCTTGTTTGCTAGGTTTGTTAGCCCTGACCCCTTTGAGGAATAACAGGAGCAATTGTGCCAAGGCAAAGGTCGTTTTACCACTCATATAACCCCATAAGTGTTTGGCCATAAAACTCCATAGAAATTCGATCCATCCAATTTATCCTCTTCAGAAAGAATACAAAACAAAATTTACAAAGTTATTGTTTATACTTGATTGTTGGTGAATTTGGAAAGGGAAGATGTGAAAATAAAGCTTAAACTAATGTTCGCAGCAGCTCTGTTGAAGTGTCTAGAAAGCTACTGGAAAATATTAGTTGGATTGTTGATTGGAGGGTTTGATCAGATGATTAAGAATCGCTAATTGGACAACGTGTAAATCGTCGATTGAACTCCAAGAGGGATTGAAATTGGATGATTGGAAAATCACTGATTGGACAGTTAGTGGAGCACAATCGACGATTGGAGAAGTACGATCAGAAAGGTATTGTCGACCGATTGAAAAATATCGATGGGATGATTGGAGATGATCGATCAGATGCTTGAAAAACATAGATTGGGTGATTTAAAAAGTACAATTGAGGGCGATTGAAGGAGTCGCGCTTGGAAAAGCAGTGCAATCATGGTAGGAAAAACTTGGAGATAATTGGAAGCCAAGGCAATTAGAGAGCCAACCGATTGGAGAACCAAATGATTATAGAAGTGGACAATTACACTATCTGCACTATTGGAGAACCATACGATTGCATAATTTTACTAGCCACATGGTGGGAACTCGTGAAGCAATGGTTTTTAACAAAGTAAGTTTGACGGATCTTGCTGATGGAAATTAATAGCTGTCAATTATTTGACGAAAATGTCAATGTTGTTAGCACAATTGGATTATAGTCCTTGGAAAAACTTGTCGCGTGTACACGATTAGACTCGGTTGTGTGCATGATTGGACTATAGTCCTTGAAAAAACTTTTCGTCTTAGAGTGTGTTTACACGACTATACGCAACAATGTCTACACTTAAATGATGGGAACCACTTGAGCTCCACAAAATAGAGTACCACCTGCAAAGAAAACTTGGTATCGAAACTAAAGTTGTGGAAAGCTTGGAGAAAAATCAAAATCGAAGCTTGGAAATCATAAAAACAAGCTATGGAGAGCTTGAACACAATGTAGAGAAAAAACATTAGAAAATTTGTGAAGCAATGGTCGTAGGAAAAAAAGCAATTCATTTTTGTCAAACTAAACGGAGGTGTTGACTATCAATTTCATTCTTTTGATCCCTATAAGGTTTAAAACCTTATTAGTTCAAGATTTTCACTCACCCTCACTAATTAATTGATTTTCATTTTTTTATAAACGTTGGGCCATGTAAATAATCTCTGTGTAACTCCCTAATCCTTTTTGAATTTATGGACACTTGTACTCAACCCGTGCATTGCTGCGGTATGTAAAAGACATTAAGAAGCAAAACAGAGGAATGGAAGCTGGAATACAAATGCTCAAATGAGGAATGAAAGCCGAAATACAAAAGGTCAAATGGATGGAATTTTTTCCTCTTATTTTTTAGAAATCTAAGATTTTTTTTTGGTAATGCGAGATTTTTATTTGTACCAAGCTGTGTGTGTCCTTACGGATGAGAGCTGGAAGTAAGACTCGTGATAGACTCGATCACGAGACCTTATCCCAAACACACACATGATTCACCAATTGCTCCACCTCACTGCTGGTATATATATATATACATTTTGGTCTCCTCTCCTTCTGCCTTGGTTGTCATTTGTTAATATGTAAGTGTGTGTCTCTCCAGTGTGCTGGAAAACATGGAATAAAAAACAAAAAACTATATATATGTCTTTCCCCTCGTCAATTTGTACGAGATGAAGTTTTTCTTGTGCGGGGGCTTGGATGCTCCCGACTGGATACTCGCGGAGATTGCTACGCTCTCGAAACTGGTACTCCTCTCAACGCATTCCGTGTGTGCATTATTTGTATATCAGATGAGTTTTTTTAATAAAAAATTTAAAAAGGAGTTTTGTGTGTTTTTTTTTTGGGGGGGGTATATATTGGTGCCATCAGTCTTCCGTGAGGACAAAGCTACTGGCAGTGCACGTCATACGCCACATTCTGGAAGGGGCTTTCGATGTAGGTGTTGAGTTGCTATGTCTGCTTGTGGTGTGATGTTATAAATACTTATGTTTAACCTTCATTCATATATACAGTACGGCAGACTGGCGACACTGACGGCGGATTCTTCCATAGGTAGCTTTAGTAGAACCCTCAACGCTGCCTCGTTACAAGCACTTTCTGCTTGCTATTATCTATACAGTCCCTCCCAACCTTTTGTTTGCTGCTGCAGGAGCATCAGACATTAAAGCATGTATTGCGCTGGTTCAATTCATTATAACAAGTGCTACCAAATTTGATTTGAACGAGAATACGTTGTCAAAGGAGTTACAGCAGCTTGGTTTGCCCAAAGGTCAGTTTTACTCAACTTCCTCATCAAAGCTGATGGATGATTGGGTTTATGGGTAAAGAAAGTAATCGGTATTCGTATCATCAAAAGTGACCCGTAATGTTGTTTTTGTATAAAATGAAAAGGTTACAAATCACTGTTACTTGTACCCTCAAAATACTGCTCTGGTAGATGGAACAATGTGGAGAGAGGAGATCTTTGTCAAAAGGTTTCAACATAATGCAAACAACATTCTCAAAATGTTTTGAAGAGGAAAACAAAAATAGATCCCAAGGCCACCACATCATAGGGCTAGTTGCATTTTACAGGCACGAACAGGATCAAGCCGATGAATGTTAAAGGTTGCAGCACTAGAAAGAGCTTGTTAACTGCAATGACAATGACACAACTGCCTTTAATGGTGGCATTCTTGATCTCTTCATTTACTTCCAGATAGGACATTTTGTAACTACGGCTAAGCTTAATGTGATGTAACATTCCCCTTTGTCAACTTGCTTGCCAGTGCCTTCCAACATTGTTGTCAATGGTGTGTTTGATGCAAACAGCTGAATAGCGTTGGCTATGTGTCACGTGCACACACGTGGACATGGTTTAATCCCTGATTAGGTAGCAGTTTAGAGTACGTAACAGGCTCCAGCAGGTACAGTAGAAGTCCCCAAAGGCAGCCCCTCAGTCGGTCAAGTCAGGAGCATCAAATAGACAAACTCAGCAGCATGTAATGATATTTAATGATTTTTGTGCTCATTTCTGCTGGCCAACAGCAGCCTGTTTGGTACAGGGGCAGTGCAGCCTAGGAGCTATAAATAGCAAGTCATAGTCATTAGTTCGTCTGACCCCTACCTAAGGGGTAGGCCATAGTCTGTCTTTAGATAGTCTTTTGGTCAAGAATTCAATCCACTTTTGGAAGACCAAGGCCATGGAAGTTGTACAATAGTATACATCTTTTTGTACCATAGTGAAAATGCAATTCATCTCTCTCTTCTCTGTGCTGTCTATTCATTAGTGTTCCTAATCAGTAGGCTGAATCTGAAGCGACCTCCCAGTTGGACCATGCATGATGTGTTCTACGTCAGTTGGTTGAGCCTTTTATTAGTCCTTCTCTCTCCGATGTCCACGATAAAGAGGAACCAGACATAGTGGACAAAGGTGAAATTATGGTTCCAGGACAGACCCTCTTACATTGTTTCAAGCGTGGCTCTGGCGGAAAAGCATGTTTAAATGCATGATTTTTTGGTTGTGGAAGATAAAACAAACGGCCGACCCGTGTTTTCTTCCACCGAGCAGCATCCTAGGGCCATCCACATGTTACATTGGTATCAGAGCCGCCTTCTTCCAGTGTGAAAGTGGAAGAAGAAAGATCTAGCTAGAAAACTAGAAAAAAAGAACGTGTTTTTTTTTTGGGGGCTTGTCTGGTTGTTTTCTAGACTCGTGAGGACCATCCCTTTCGGTGTGATTCCTATCCCTTGAAGGATGGTTGGTTTTTAGCCTCCGGAAAGTCTCCCAAACGCATAGTGGATGGTTTTGTTGTGGTTCGGAAAGTATGTCATTATTCCCACCATGGCGAACTTGGACGAAGAGAGAGAACAAAGAACTCCAGAACAAGGAGCACCAGGTAGTCCTTTGGGGACGGTAGACGTATGTGCTCGAGATGTTCCAGACTATGATGCGAGCACTCTCAAACCTGAACACCAAGTTGGAAGAGAAGAAGGCACAGTTCTTGGCCCTGGAAGAAAGAACCCACACTCAAGTCCCTTTTTCTTGGTCTCCTCTCTCTCCCCCTCTTTTTTCCAAAACCCGATAGTAGATCCTCATTTGGTTAACCCTCTTGAAGGGTTACTACTGCAATTGAGTTTGCCACTCGAGTTGCAGATGTGAGCATTGGAGATTCGATTGATGGTATCTTGTGTGGCAGTATTCCATGCTGCCATACAAGAAGACGCCAGACAACGTATGGAGCACGGAAGATTTCTTGGGGCGTTAGATGCAAGAGCGACACCAGCTTCTTTCTCGAGTCATCCTACGTAGAGAATGAACTTCAATAAGTATAATGGTAAACTCGATTCCACGACCCTTTATTCTTGGTTGCATCAATTCGAAGCTTATTTTGTTGATGTTAAGAAGTGAATGGGAGAAACAGGATTAGGGTTAGAGATTCATGTGGGAGACATACACAGAGAAGAACAAGGGAGAGAGAGAGAGAGAGTTGTGGGGATAAGTCAACTCATGATGTTGAGTGTGTGACTCCCCTATCACACATGTATATTGCACTGACCATCATTTGCAGGTTGCTGTCCAGCCTGCATATCACCCATTGGTGGCTCCTGTTCCATGCCATAAGGCTGAAATATCATGCCCGGTAACTCCTCCAACTGTGGTATATCCATAGGGATATCTTCTGCCATCTCTGGCTGTCCATTTGGACCATTTTCAGCACCATTTAAGGGCTGGTTTTCCTGCTGTAATGGCTGATTTACAGCCCTTGGTTGTTGTCCATGATGTCCATCATCATCAAAGATGACTCTGCTAGGCTCCTGTTGCCTTGCAGGCTCCTTATACATGCATGTTTCATCAAAAATGACATCATTGCTGCGTATAATCTTTCTATTCACGGGATCCCAAAGTCTATACCCCATTTCACCTCTGTCACCATATCCTAGGAATATGCATTTGTGAGACTTAGGATCAAGTTTGGTGCGCATTTCCCTGCGTATGTGCACGTACGCAACGCAACCAAACACTCTCAAGTGCTTGTATGACGGAGGCTTCCCTGTCCATACTTCTTCTGGCACTTTCCCACCAAGCCTCGTGCTAGGTGACCTGTTTATTAGATGAACGGCTGTCATAACAGCTTCAGCCCAAAAACCATGAGGTAATGCAGCATGTGACAACATAGAACGGACCTTCTCCTGTATGGTCCTGCTCATCCTCTCTGCTGTCCCGTTTTGTGGAGGATCATAAGGAGTAGAGAGCTCCCTCTTGATGCCTTTAGCATCACAAAAGTCCTGAAACTGTTTGGACATATACTCTCCACCATTGTCGGAACGCAAAGCCTTCAGTGTTTTGCCAGTTTGATTCTCAACAAGAGCAACAAACTTCTGAAACACTGAGAATGTATCACTCTTCAAACGAAGAGGATAAACCCACACCTTGCGTGTGGCATCATCTATAAAAGACACAAAATATTTTGCCCCTCCTAAAGAAAGCTGAGGCATCTCATATACATCTGTATGCACAAGCTCTAACTGAGCATCTTTCTGTCCAAGAGCTTTCTTGTGGGGGCACTGGAGTTGCTTGCCATATATACAATGCTCACAAAAGTGAAAACTTGAAAACTTTAGAGAAGGCAAGTAACCCAAACGAGACAATTGCTCCATTCCTTTGACACTCATGTGTCCCAACCGGCTATGCCACATGGAAATTTCCGGCAGCTCGGTTGCATTTACAGTAGCATGGTGACAAACACCTGCATGCATGAAATAAAGAGTGTCCACCTTAGAGCCTCTGGCAACAACCAGTGAGCCCTTACTAATTTTCCACTTTCCACGACCAAATGTGGTAACATAATCAGCATCATCAAGCTGTCCAGTAGAAAGCAGATTCTTCTTGATCTCAGGCACATGCCTGACATCATGGAGCATAAGCTGTGAGCCATCTGAAAACACAAGCCTCACATCACCTCTGCCAAGAATCTTGCATGCATGGTTATCACCCAAATAAACCACTCCTTCATTGCCAGCAGTATACCTGACAAACAAGTCTCTGCAACCTGTGACATGAAAGGAGGCACCTGAATCAATGATCCATGAGTGCATACCATGACCACCTGTAAGAAGTGAATGGGCATCAAGTGAAGACGTAAATAGGACCTCATCCTCACTGCCACCTGCATGTGACACATTGATTTCTTCAATCTTGACTCCACTTTTGCCCTTTGGCTTTACATCTTTGGCTTCATCTTTGTCTTTGTCTTTGCCTTTTCCCTTTTCTTTTTGATCATTTTTCCATTTGTAGCATTGCTTTTTAATGTGTCCCTTCTTGCCACAATAATGGCATTCCAAATCCTTTTTGGAGCGAGACTTGCTCCTCCTCCTTTCTTGGCTTTTTCCCCTTTGCTGGGATCTCCCACGTGCATTCATTGCATTGGACTTTCCAACAGAGTTGTTTTTCTTGTTCATCTCTTCTCGAAGAAGAGCACTCTCAACATCTGCATATGACAGCATAGCATGCGAATTGCTAGTGGCTGTCCTGAATGTGTCCTAACTCTCTGGCAAGGTGCATAACAGAAAAGTGGCTTTGAACTCATCGTCCATTGCCAACTTTTGATTAATGACCTGGCGGACAATACCATTAAACTCATTTAGATGGGCTGTCATAGACGCCCCTTCCTTCATCTGAAGACCTATGAGTTTCTTCAACCAATACACTTTGCTTGAGGCACTTTGTTGGGCATACAAGTCCTGCAATCTCTGCCACATTCCCCAAGCTGTCTTCTCTTCACGAATGCTGAAAAGTAAAGAGTCTGACACAGATAACATGATAGTAGATCT
This sequence comes from Cibotium barometz, assembly GCF_041138505.1. Classification (NCBI taxonomy): domain Eukaryota; kingdom Viridiplantae; phylum Streptophyta; class Polypodiopsida; order Cyatheales; family Cibotiaceae; genus Cibotium; species Cibotium barometz. The sequence continues at coordinate 23,637,034 of NC_141076.1, read as the reverse complement.
TGCCAGCTCATCCATATCTTCCCACTCTTCAGAAGTAAGAGAAGCGGGCATTACACCCCTTTCTTTGATAGGCTTGTGCTGCTTCTTCTGGAGCAACACATTGTAGCACTGGGTTTGCCAAATATCATAATTATGCGAGCCTTCAAGCTTCTTGATGTGAAGCAATGAAGAGCTCTCACCTGTGGTTGCCATAGCAATATGCAACCTGTCAATGCCTGACTCCCTGCAAAATGTGCAAACACTGCACCAAAAGCACACAAAGTGCTCACAGTTGTTCTCCCAAGCTTTATCTCCCACTGCGGAAGCACGAATGCAACTTTTCTCCCACTTTATGTGATGAAATCACCAAAATCTGGTTGCTGCAGATTTAGGACAGCACCTTAAATGTGCTCTGTTGCCCTTCCAAAGTACTGTACAACAGTACCAATTGCTCACAAATGATGTACCAAACCTGTACCGGCAAGTACATCAACCGAAAACCCTCAAAGCAAAAAAGGGAAAAAAAATGATGATGTGGTGCCTCGTTTAGAAGTTTAGTTTTTAGTATCTCTTTCTAGTTCTTGAAGGGGAAAAGTTACTTGTGAAGAACCATGACTTTCTATGTTAAAAAAGAAGAGTAGACTATCTCTTTCTATTTTGAGGAGAGAACTATTAAGAAAGTTTCTCATGCACACTCATTTTTTCTATTTTCAAAAAGGAAATGCACTTTTAGAAACCATCTCTTTCTATCTCTTTCTATTTTCAAGAGGGAGATGCACTTTTAGACTATCTCTTTCTATTTTTGAAAAGGGGAAAGAACTTCACTATAAAAAGAGGCTAGCTACCCTCATTATACATGTGAGAGGAGAGGCAAGAACTTCATAATCATTTTGTGAGAGAGAGAAACAACACTTAGAGCTTGAGAGCAAGAAGACAAGGAGGCTAAAGCTACTCTACCAAGTGTGGAGATTCTTTTGCAAAAGAGAAGACCATCACTTCGTGGTGGAGGTGCTGCGCAAGTGTATGTGGGAGAGTGTTTCAAAGCCTTTGAAGAAAAGCTAGCTAAATTCTTCTTCGAAGGACTACACTCTTGTGTGCATCCAAAACACAAGAGAAGACAATCGGTTGTGTGACCCATTGGAAGGCCATTGGGGTGGCACACAGACGGGTGAGTTTCTTCAACTCTTTACTTGTGAAGAACCATGACTTTCAATTTTACTCTCTCTTTCTATTTTGAGGAGAGAACTATTAAGAAAGTTTCTCATGCACACTCATTCTTTCTATTTTCAAAAAGGAAGTGCACTTTTAGAAACCCTCTCTTTCTATTTTCAAGAGGGAGATACCATGAGTATATAACATGCACGTTCCTAAAAGGTGAATTTGGGCATGTTCCTGGATTCATCTAGGTATATAATTCAGTCGTATTAGCGGACATGCAGATTTCACATTGTGAAGTTTTCGTCCGAGTTGCGGCCAGTTGATATTGTGCTTATTCTTTCTATCTTTAGCGGTGCATTTGCCCTATCAACTACTTATTTGCTGTACTAATTCTTTCTATTTGCCACTTCCCTTAGTGCTAGGCTTCATTATGGCTGAGTCTGCCCTGCATCTCCGGAGGTTTAACAAAAACTCAGTACGAAGGGCTTTGTGTGAATATATGCTCATGTGTGTGAGAGCATATCTTGATACAGAGTTCTACACCCACTATTGGGCACTAATGACGTTAGTAGGGATGTAGTCCATACTATGCATAATGGAGTTGATAGTTGTATAGTCTTGTGGGTTGACTACCAACATGCACGTTCCTAAAAGGTGAATTTGTGCATGTTCCTGGATTCATCTAGGTATATATATCTCTTTCTATTTTTGAAAAGGGGAAAGAACTTCACTATAAAAAGAGGCTAGCTACCCTCATTACACATGTGAGAGGAGGGGCAAGAACTTCATAATCATTTTGTGAGAGAGAGAAACAACTCTTAGAGCTTGAGAGCAAGAAGACAAGGATGCTAAAGCTACTCTATCAAGTGTGGAGATTCTTTTGCAAAAGAGAAGACCATCACTTCGTGGCGGAGGTGCTGCGGAGGTGCTGCGCAAGTGTATGCGGGAAAGTGTTTCAAAGCCTTTGAAGAAAAGCTAGCTAAATTCTTCTTCGAAGGACTACACTCTTGTGTGCATCCAAAACACAAGAGAAGACAATTGGTTGTGTGACCCATTGGAAGGCCATTGGGGTGGCACAAAGACGGGTGAGTTTGTCCAACTCTTGTGCGTGTATGGTAAGCCATCACGTACAAATTAAGAGATTCCAATACATTTGTTTGCAGTCTTGTTTGATGGTGATACCATGCTGAATTTAATTAGCCAATGCACTTCGTAAAATTTTTGGAGGAATAATCTATATTCTTGTGAAGGGGCCTGGCCGTTCCGGGTCTGTGTTGTGTTGGCTTTCTCTCTTTTATTCTTCTCTCTCTCAAGTGATTGCTGAAAATTCTGAACGGTTTGCTTCAAAATTCAGCAGTGATTAAAGTTGGTTAAGTGTGATTAGTAGTGAATAGTTTGTTAAGCAACTGCAGCGAGTTTCACCCAATCCAGGATGAGTCAGCGAGGGTTCTATCTAAGCGTCCAAGGTCAAGTGTACAAGTCGCATACATGGTCTTTGTCAGGTGTGCAAGTCCTGCACATGAAGCAGTGCTTGTCCGTAATGTGAGTCGCCCTTTGGAATGATGATAGGTGTTTCTGGGCATTAGGCTTGTAGCCAGATGCCAGGCACCTGAGAAAGCATGTAGTTGCATGTGCATGGAGTGTAGGGTGGTACCCTACTCTTTGGGCCATGTGGGGCAGCCCATGGGCCATGGCTATGGCCAACAAGACCCATAGCACATAGTGGCCAGCCTTATAGGGCATAGGCCTTGTTGGCCAGCTCTAGGAGGCTTGGGCAGCATGGCAGCCAGCCAAGGGGCTGTGGCCCAGTCGGCCAGCCCTAGAGGCTTGCACAGCCAGGCGGCTAGGCCATGCAGGGCCAGCAGCAGGCAGCAAGGCAGTGGCCAGTTTATGAAACAGGCGCCTATCATTGGGTTGACCAAAACATATCATGGGCAATAAATGAACTGTTTGACAGCTGTTATAGACCACCGACCAGCATATGTTGAGCCTGTAAAAGCATGGGCTAGTTAGTCATTTAGACATCTTATATTCACAAAGTGTTGAAGGTATTCAAGGGCCAGGACAGCCAAGGGAATTCCCAAGGAAAGGTGAACTTGAAGGTCAAGAGTTAGGCATCTCAGGCTGCAGATTTACAGCCAGGTTGTGCCTCCAGATTTCAGTTGTTTTTCTCATCATTCAATAAGGCAAATACACCAAGGGTATTTGGGACCCAATCAGGTGTACCGTGTCTTTATTGTGCTTCTTCTCTCTCTCTCTCTCTCTCTCTCTCTCTCTCTCTCTCTCTTTGTCTTTCTCTCTCTCTCTCTCTATCCCTCTATCTTGCACTCTCATTTCCGCTACATTGTGCAATCGTCAGGAATCAAGGTGCTGAATATTCGTTATCTAAAGTATAATCTTGTTTGTAAGCTTCCACCTGTTACAATACTACTTAAGCCAACTCACAACCTTTCCTCACTAGAGAGGGCGATGAACCGATCTAGCACCATTGGCCCCAATGGCTTTTTCCTCCCCCTCCCCCGATGTAGTCTCCTTTCGCCAGTCGTCACCGAGATCCTTGCCGAGATCCAAGCTTTGGCTATCTCCATTGAGGAGTTAACACAACATTCCCGTGTGTTACATGAATTGCAAGTACGGGAGGTGGAGCTTTGAACACAGGTGGCAGCCCGCGTTGCCGCACTACACGACCGATGATGACACGTGGAGCAGATAACTTGTACTTCTGGATGCAAGGCCTACTTTGTTGCTAGTAGGAAGTCAGACATAGAGAAGGTGGTGTTAGCTAGTTGCTACATGGAGGGGGAAACCATCTCATGATGGACTCATCGAGCCCAAGTCAATTTCAACTACGGAGTTGCGTACTACCGATGGGACCAATTTGTCATTGACCTCAAGAAGCTGTTTCTACTACCTCATTATCTTAAGCGACTCGAGGATGAGTATCGGGGATTGTGCCAGAACGCGCTGCCTGTCCTCCAATTTGCAAACAAAGTCACTCACACGGCTTTATAGTTGTAGAAATTGGATGCAGACAAAAGAGATCAATTCCTCTACAGTTTGGACATGCAAATCTAGTGGGATGTGTGCATGTTCGAATTGGAAACTTTTGATCGGGCACTTTCGATTGCGCAAAGTGCTGAGATGAAGTATAACAACGGAAAACCAAAGATCTCTTGACCCGAAGTAGCCACATCCTTTGGCAAGGGCCAGAACCAGATCCAGTTAGTGTCTACCTTGAGAGCCTTCGGCTCCAAGAACTCAAAACAACAGACCTCGCCTTACTTTAGATCAGAAGGCTCTGGCTTGCAAGATAGGTGGTAAGGCTAGTTTTGAAGAGCGTGAACAGTACAAGGAGGGGCGGTGTTTCTTTTGTCATACGAAAGGACACACTTTTAAGGATTGTCCTAAGAAGATCCCTGATTAGACCACCACCCCAACCTTGACAGCTGTTGTGGTGAGCCAGCCTCACACACCGACTCCCTAGGTTGTCGCTAGTTCTTGAACTCCCACACCTTTGGTTGGCGCCATTGCAGCCGAGAGCTCGACGATAGGCTGAAGGACAACCATGACCTGGAGTATGAGCAAAACGAATTGCTCAAGACTTTTGGCTACATAGGTGGCCAGAGAGTCGTTGTCTTGTTTGATAGCGGTAGTACAGAAGACGTGGTCAGGGAATAGGTCACTTGGTGAGCCTATTCCTCATTGACCTCGGTCGATAAAAAAGTGGAGGGATTTAGCATGGGCATGACAACAAGCATAAAGTTTGAAGCTCGTCGGGCTAAATTAGTCATGCAGGGCACATAGTTTGTGTGTGATTTCATGGTTGCCCCTCTTGTAGGTGTAGGCATAATCTTAGGGATCCAATGGTTTCACAAGTTCACCCCAGACATTGATTGGGACCAGCACATGTTCTGGATTACCTGAAATGTGTCAAAGGTCCTAGTGATCATTAAGTGTGAACCCGGGATACCCAACTTTCCAGTCATTCGCCATTTACAGGCTAAACAAGAGATTCGGAAAGGTGCCCAGTTTGCGGTGATCTACGTTCAGACCACCTAGACAATGACAAGGCCCCACATGACTGGTTCTAGAACAATTGACCTTCCAGATTTCCCCATCACGACCGGAGGACCATAAATTTGAGCTCCTCCCAGGTTCCGAACCCCAAAGCAAGTTTCCATACCACCTGAGCAAGGCCATGGGAATGGTTACATCTTAGAGAGGTTGAATGGAGTGAAGGTTTCTTCAAAAATTAACCTCAAAAGTGGCTACCATTAGGTGAGAATTGTGGATGGGGGCATCCCCAAAACCGCATTTTGAACTTAGCGAGCCCACTATGAGTTCGTGGTCATGCCTTTTGGATTAACAAATGTCTAAGTATGTTTAACTGCATGATGATGTGGGTTTTTAGGGACTTGATAGGAAAGTGCGTCTTCATCTTTTTGGACAACATACTGATTTTCTCAGCTACGAAAGAGGAGCACGACATTGACGTCGAACAAGTGATGAAATTGCTGGAAAGCAACGAGCTTTATGTCAATGAGGAGAAATCGGAATTTTATTTGTACGAGGTTCACTACCTCGGATAGTGCCGCAAGCATCCAATTAGACCCGGCAAAGGCGGCGGAGATCCTTAATCAAGAGATTTCGAAAATAGCATATGACATTCGGTCGTTTGTGGGTATTTGCCAAGCATTTTCCACCCACATCGACAAGTTTTCCAACGTCTCTACAGTTGTGACTGATTTGCTTAAACGCGTCAAGACTCAGAGGCGAAAGATTAAGATATCCCTTGGGGTTTACAAGCTTTCAAGGACCTCAAGGTTGCATTATCTGAGGCTCTTGGGATGACCCATTTTAGGTGATCACCGATGCGAGTAACATCACTCTCGGAGCGGTCTTGCAACAAAATGGGCATCTAGTAGCTTACATGTCCTGAAAGTTGATCCATGCACATAAGAACTACTCGATTTATGATCAGAAACTCCTTGCGGTGATACAGGCCCTGAAGCATTGAAAAAACCAACCAAGATCAGATCTTGTAGATAATCAATCTTGGGAGATGCAGGTTGCTCCTCACTGGAACCCTCTGAGTCTATTTGCACAAACTCTGTAACAAGAGTTGCCAAAAGCATCCTTTGGAAAGGTCGGCATCGCAAGATGTACAGACTCCGTAGAAAAGATGGGGATCCATTTGCTCAAACTCCGTACCATGAGTTGCCCAATGCTGTGCATAAGCACACTCCACTGAAGTGGGCATCGCAAGATGAAAGGACTCCACATCCCCCTCTGAAAAATGATGTCGTCGAATTGGTACAAGCCCAACCTGATTCTGATCCAAATCCAAAAAACTCTGGAAGAGCCACTATGCCCCAGGCATGATTAGCAACCACAGATCCAAAGCATCCCACCGGGTCCAAAAATCCATCCTCCAAAACAACAAAGCTGCACACCGCAGCAAACCAAATGCAGATTAGGCAGGGGGAGGGGCATCCTCAGAAGCATCACAAAGAGAGGCAGAGGTAGACTCCTCCCAATGAGGAATGGAAGCAAGAATATAAACTGTAGTGGTAACAAAGTCCTCAAAAGCATCACTGAGAGCAAAAGACTGTTCCATAAGTAGAATCAGATCCCAAGAATCAGCAACAAACAAGTAATCCATGTGAAAGGATCACACCTCACAGGCAAAACACCCTCCTTTCTTTGCAGACACTGCAAAGAACACTGGCTCGAACAAAATAAAATCTGCTCAAGATCTCTGAAAAGATCACTACTCTCCTCCAAAATCTATTAATTCCTGTCACAGAAGATTGTCTCCACAGATACAAAACAAGCTCCCAAAACTGATCCTCAAGTGAAGTAGCTGGAGATGGGCCCCCTTTGAGTGTAGAAAACTCCTTTGGGAAGTAAAACGTAGCTAAAACATTGCTGTCCAGCAAAAAACAGCATTCCACCGCCAACAAAAGGCAAGGAACTTGAAGAAACCGGGTAGCTATAATGAGTTCACATAGTTGTGGTAAAGGGGTTATTCAAGCTAGAGTACCTTGTGCATGGACCTTGTATAGCATCTGCTGGTGTGAAGGCCAGGAACAAAGCACAGGTATAGATGCTTGAAAAAATCAGCAAAACGCTGATTGAAATCAGAAATTCAGTGTCTTCCTCAAGTACCAAACTGCCTCCAAAGCCACAATCCAAACAAAAGACCCCCTTTGCGAGTGATCTGTGTCCACTGGAGAAGTAAACACAGCACCAACAGAGGGCTGCAAACCTGAAAATTCAGGCCAACCAGTGTCCACACCCCATATGAGGAAAAAATGCTGAAGAGAAGGTACCTTTGGGTCGAACGGAAGAAGCCCAAGTGAAGGTAGAGCTACTAGCAGAATGAATTCAGAAGAACGCAACAACCATGGCTGCAAATCTGAAAACGCAGAGGTTTTCGGGGCAGTAGATAGGGCAGAGTATGGAAAAGCAAAAGCGATACGTATCACCAAGCCTCAGATCAGCAAACAGCATCAAAAGAGACATGTAGGAGAAAAAACGTAGCAAGTATGCTGCTGCCGTCCTGCACAGAACGGGTGGCCAGCACTAAGGGGTGGTAGATGCGGCTGAAAAAACGCTGTAGAAAACCACGTGTAAAAAAAATGCAGCACACTAGGTGCTGCTGCCCTGAAAACAATGCAGAAAACAGGGGTTCTCAGAGGTCAAACCGATGAAGGAAGACCGTGGGCTGCTGAGAAGAAGAGCCTGGAAGAGGCAGGCGACCAATAGCAACATGAGAGAAAAAAAAACGCATATTTGTCCACATGCTGAAAAACGCAGATATGACCACCTGAGGAGGGAGAGGAGGGAGCATCCAACACTGATCTTCATCGGCGCTCTGATACCATGATAGAATGCACAATAGAAGATGGAAAGTGGAAACATAGGAGAGAGAGTGAGAGAGAGAGAGATGGAGAGGAATCACAGGTATAGACTTGCTCTCAATATCACCAACCAAGAATACAAGTCCCGAGCAAGAGGGGAGAAGGCCTCGTATGTGAGGGACTGTAGCAAACAATGCTAAGCAATGAAAAAGAGTGAGGGGTATGCCGGCTATATATATGCCCAGATGTAGGCAGCTGACTATAGCTCACGACTAGGGAAAAAAGTGCCCAAGACTCCATAAAATGGGGAATAAATATGGGTAAATGGTGTGGTGAGGGGTGACCAACCCCTCAAGCTAACATGGTTAGCCCTAAAGGCTAAAATAGGACACCAAACATGAAGCCAGCAACAAGGAGATGATGTCTAACAAGTTTACCATTCATTTCTGGAGGACATTATTTGATAACTTTGGAACTAAGGTGAATTTTTCCAGTGCATTCCACCCATAGATGGATGGTTAGACATAGATTTACAATCAATTGACGTTCGATGTGTTGTGTTCCAATCTTTGCTGACCAAGACGTCGTCCTTAGTGCCTGAAGCTAACGGATTGACGGAGTCTTACTAGGAGATTTTGGAGCTTGTGAAAGATAGGTTGGCTAAAACCTTAGTATCCAGAATGGAATACTGAGTCAATATTTTTCTCTCTGCAATCCTCATCTTAGTATCTGGACTGCTCAAATCCTCTCCATTGCTACCAAAATAAGAATCCTCTTGGAAGTTGCTAGATTTTGCCAAAATAAGAATTGTTTTGGCAACACCCCTTAAGAGAGAGAGAAATGTTAGTCGATACCTCTACAAGATAGATAGAATCAACCTCTGCCCATCTGCAACAATTGATAAGTTGTCCCTTTGTGGGAACGGATCTCGAAATCACATTTCCACATGAGTTCAACCAGTTTGGCTTTCCAACCTCTCGAGTTGGGCTAATTGCAGATTTCAGCAAATGGTAATTTGTCCATGTGTTTCATCCCAATAGGCCTAGGGTTAGGGCTAGGGACGTGGACTAACCCAAGTTAGGGTTAGGGCTTAGTTGGGATGTGGGAACCTGGAGGGTTCACACATGGACAAAGGGTGCTAGCATGGATGAGGTCTAGATTGGCTAAGAGCTTATAAATTAGCCTAGGACTAATAATGACTCGAAGCTTATAAATAAAGCAGGAAAGCTTATAAATGAAGTAAGGGCTAATATAACCATGTTATTGCTATATAAGCAATGGGACGCTAGGTTGGGGCCATCTATACCAACCAAGATGATGACAATCAGACCTCAGTCTCAGGGGTTTGTCCGTGGCGGCCAAGTTGGCTTGGCCAAGAGAGGGGCAATTTCGACTGTTTTGGGTCTGTTGGAGCAGATAGCTTTCGTACATGGCATAGTCACAGGAAACGGCCGTTTCAGTCCCTAGAAACGCGTTTCTCTGTTTCAAGACCCCATCCGTTTCCATGGCCGTTTCTTGTTTTCCAAGTGATATTGTCACATGAAACGGCCGTTTGCCTAAAAACTCGTTTCCTTGTTTCCATTCCTCAAACGTTTCCGTTCCCGTTTCTCGTTTTTGGTGACTATGGTACATGGGCGCCTAGACAAGGTCCATAAGGGGAGGGGATAGAAGCCATCGTTTAAAAAAAAAGAGGGCCAAGGCTTAAAAAAACGGAGGGAGGCCTATTTTTATTGAAAACACAAGAGCCTAGCTTTTTTAAACTAAAAACAAAATACAGCTTTTTCTCCCTATAAAACTATGTCCTCCCCACACTATTTCTCATACTTGCAGGTGTTCCAAAGTGCAGGGAGTTACACCAACTCAGCGTCTCCATGACGCAGAGATTAACATCAACACGAGCCTTCCCATTTACCCTAAAATCTTTTCTTTAACCTTTCACTTCTTTCCAACAAGCAACAACCATTCCTCAAATCTCTTTCTTCCCCCCCTTCCTTGTAGTTGACACAATCATCAACTCTCCTTGCCTTTGATTAACTAACACCTAGACTAGAAATATAGATGCTCGAGAAACCCTACATGCAATAGCTCCTAGTGTCCCATACCACGAGGATATACTCCATATAAGAGACCTCCTTTAGATGACCATAGATTTCTTAAACACAGGACAAACATGATTAGTTTCCAAAGTAGGGGTCGTGTAGGCTAGCTCACCACTCAACCGTAGGTTTGCATCGATAGACCACCCTGGAGCGCAAGGGCTAAGGCTCGTAGTGGACCGTGTCCGAGGCCTAGGCACACGCCTATGTCATTGGACATCACGATAGAATACAATAGTCCACTCAATAGGCTCACCCCATTTATATAGCCACTATAGACCTATAAATATTTGTAACTTATGGGATAACACTAATTAACACCCTAGCCTGCTGCACTAATCTTCAGGGTCCCCTCACCCAAGATAAGGCCGGCTAATCCTGCGGTTAACATCAGGTATGTAACACTAATCTACACTCAATAACTTATCGATCATGTCCTTGTGTGGCGGCTCACAGAGCTCCACCCTAACTGCCCTATTCCACCCTGTACATGCTCTCAGGTGTCTTGGTGGGAGAGAGAGAGAGAGAGCTGATGTGAAAGACCAATTGATATTCTATCTGCTAACTGTAGTTATGTGGTTGTAGAACATAGTAATTCTTTGTGTTGGCCATACCGAGATAACAAGGATGAACTGCAAGACAAGCTTTTGCAACGAAGTTTGAAAAGTAAGAGAAAACGCTTCAATCGTCTACCTTCTGAAATCTTTTCTCAAAATGCAATGAATTTTGTAAAATCAGATTATTCTTGGAAACCGTCAAAGCAGGATCTGCAAAGAATTACACATTCTGTTAACATGCATTTTAACTTTGTGTTGATTTCTTACCTGTAAAAGACCCATACATTCTAAAATGATGGGGCCTTACCAGTTTTGGCACATAGCCACTTGGCCCATTACATCAACTTTATCTTTACCTGCATGCAATGCCTACAGAGGCTGTAGCATGCTTCAGGGTAGCATTTTGGTGAAGTCCTCAGCATCATGATCTAGGAAGAAAGAGGCAAAAATGAGGTAAGAAGTGATCACATGTACATCTAGTGTGCACTTTTCCAGCTAGTATTTTGCTACGGCAGAAGAAAGATGATGAGAGGCAGGAGGCATTTCAAGTTTCAACAGGTAACAAGTAGGCAGAAAAGCAGTGTTGCAGGTGGACAGATGCAGGGCAGAAACAAGCGCATCAAGGCTGGACCATGTGTTTAAGAATTTAATTGCTGTGTAAAAGGCTTCAAGGCTTCGGTGTGTCAGTTACTCGTTTGAAGATATTTGCTTCTTCAAGAGTACCGGATTAAACTTTGTGAGGTATCTCTCATGAAGTTAAGGTTACCATTTATCATGAAGTCAATGCTACACTGGGATAAGATGTGTATGTCGGTGTTATGCTATGACAACTAACAGTACACATTTCAGACAATGTTTTATGTACCTTTACTTTCAGTAGCTGTCTTAAGAATGTGGAAGGTCAGGGTGTGTGATAATTTTTTTGTGTTCTTGATTCTTGTATTTGCAGTTGATGCACTCTCTGTAGGTGGGTGGCAAGTGAGGTTGGGTGAATCTAAAGCTATTCTCATGAGGCTATCTACCGAGGAGAAGACAAGCCGCTCGACGGTCGCAGAAAATTCCGTTCTGATCTGCATCACATCTGAGAAGCTTCAAATCCTTTTGCATGGTAAGTTGGAAAGAAGAACTATTGATTCGAGGGCACTGGGTTCATTATCATGTCTTATTATGCCTGGGCATTCTTACCAATAGAGTTTCTAATGTTGCGCATGATTGTGATATAGAGCTGAAGACAGTTAGATCTCTAATGGACGAGAACTTGTAAAGTTATGTGTGTTAAAGGTGCGTGTCTAGCAGCAGATAGAAGAGCTTGATGAGTATTAGAACGTGCGTGCTCGTTTCTGACCCCGGCTCGAAAAACAAAACAAAATAGAAGAGCTTGATGAGTATTTGAGATGAGTTTGGGTCTTCATGATCATCTCTTTAGTTTCTCACAGGCGTTTTACAACTTTAACATGCACTCCTGTATTCATTAGTCTTGATGATTTTTTTTTTTTGGGTGAAGAATCTGTTGCTTGTTTTTTCAAATGTCTTCATTGATAAAGCATTTTTTCATTGGTGTTTTGAAAATTGCAAGAAGATTTATGGTATGTGCAGTTATCCACATGATGTGAAGTAGCAGCGGCCACAAAAGCTAGCAAGAAATAGAACAATGTGTACAAACTGAAAGAGATCAACCAAATTATACCTACCACAAAACTTAAGATGCAGATTAAACAAACTGGCGACGGAAATGTAATCAACAAAGACAAGAAAATTGCGAACAAAACTGGGTGCCAAAACAAATGTCAGATCAACCAAATTATATTTACCTCAATCTTAAGAGGCAGAAACAAATTGGCAACTCAAATGCAATAAACAAGAACAAAACCAGGGATGTTACAATAAAATTTCCATTTCTCATGCATAATCTCTTAGTCAATGTTGTGTCACTCTCCTCTCTCCCTCTCTCTTCCATGCCTAGTTGAGTATCGTTTGTGACTACTGTTATCAAGGAAATGTTCCTATATGAACTACTCACATGACTAGACATTTTCACGTAGCTAGACATGTTTTCTTTCGTGTACCATTTTTATATGGATGTACTGTGGTATTCATAGAAAAGACTTAAAGATTGATGATCTCTCTCTCTCTCTCTCTCCCCGTGTTTGTCACACGCTTTTTTTTTGTTTTGTTTTGTTTTGTGAAGTCTATTTATATTTATGTAACATTAAGCAGTCCCTAGAAAGAGGACATGCAGCTACAACATGAAAAGATAGCAATGTATGCCAAAGGTAATCTAGATCACAGGTATGCAGACATTCGAAGAATGATTGTCATAGAGACGCTTGGAAGAAGTGGTATTTAGCTAGAGATGGATCACCAAAATACTCTATGGTGTTTGTCTTTCCATAGAGTCCAAAGAGCCCAATAGCGAACTGAAGTGATACACACACACACACACACACATTGACCCAAGGAGTTATTAGAGAGAGAGAGAGAGAGAGAGAGAGAGAGAGAGAGAGACAGCACACTCCCTCTATAAAGCGAGGGATTCCCTCATTGGAGATCTAGCCTCTCCACTTGCGAGTTCAGATCAAGAATATCTTCACATGGCATAGAGATGTGTTGCCACATGAGATGGACATTGCTTTACTATACACCATTTAGGAGGATAACAGTTGAGTTTTGACTCTTCATTGTATACAGAGTCCATGTAGTGCGTGGGTCATTTTTCTTTGGTATATATATTTTTGGACTCTTCGTTGTATACATGAGTCCATGTAGGACGTGGGTCATTTTTCTTGGTAGATATTTTTTATGTTTGACATCCAATTTGATTCATGGATCGTATGTCCTAATTCTTAAGTCTCATAGACCCTTTCAATGGTTGTAGATGCTTAATATGTTTTCTCTCTCTCTCTCTCTCTCTCTCTCTCTCTCTCTCTCAGAAGGAGAGAGATTCGCTCTTAAGAAGACTTCAACATCTCAATGAAGACTTGTTGTCTATTTTGTTTTAACAAAGGAGAGAAGCGCTCAAGTTGGAAAGTGGGTCGGTATGCGAATATGGTAAGAGTACTCTCAAAGCCTCAATAAGGAGATATAGTCCTCTTGACCAAAGTTGAAATATGAATCGCTAGAGTTGATTGTCAAGGCACATGTAGGTTTGCACATGGCAAACATTTTGTGAAAGAAACATTTCTTAGTACATGGGCACACGTAATTGAAACATGCATGGCTACACAAGGTGGATATCCTTTCAAGAGTAGATACAGATGATATGAGTATAATAATCACGCTTGATGGGTCGTATATTCTCAATAGAATGAGAGACAATTAAGCATCTCTTATGTGGGTTAGCAAACATAGGCACCCCTGAAAAGGCATGTAAATAAGAAAATAACAATGTCGAGCATAGCAGAAATGTCAACATTCCGAATTGGATAAGCATGGTCCATTTTCCTTTGAAATCATAGAGTTACCAAATGTATAAGGTCATCTTAGTAACCCAACCAAAAATTGGCCAATTGGGTTGCTTGTGGGAGTTGTGTGATCACAAACTTTGTTATCATCTCTATATACGCATTCACTTGGTGGGAGTGACCTTGACCATCTCACCAGCTTTATTGTGTGGTTTTTTTTGTGGTCCCATATAGCTTCGGTAGAGTGCTATAAATGAAACTTTAAAGTTGTGTGCCCATTGTCCTTCCTTCTAGTTAAAGCAACCAAAACAAGGCCAACCTATGTCAATACTTTGTACATTCCATTAACAACTCTCCTTGTTGGTTTTCCATAAGGATTTATGGCACGTCCATGTGGCACACTTCAAAAACCTTTACTCTAGCACATTTGTGTAGACAGCAAAGTCCTAAGTTTCTCTTGTTTCGTCGTGACTTTGGTTTATTTGTTTTTAAAAAATCCAATGATCCTTCACTGATCTTGCTATTTTACAATTGTTTTTTCTTGCATAAGTTTGCTTCTTATTGATGAAATGCATACTCATCACTATTTGATCTTCTATCACTTACACTTCTTGCATAACTTGAGTTTGTAAAGACATGCACATTCACTTGATCTCCATCGTATTTGATTTCGTATTTCATACTTCTTTATTTATTACACGTAACTTAACGCTCTCATGGGATGACTTGTTTGTGGCTTTGTCATAAATTGAGCAAGTTGTTTTGCAACATAAAGTAACATTTGGCCTAGTGTTCATTGGTTAATATGGTTTCACCTGCCCGACTTTTTGTAAGACAGCCTCACATCTTCTCTTGTCCTTACGTCTTCTTGTCGTGGCAGCTTCTTTTCTTCCTCTAATTTCAGTCTTCTTATTGTGGCAGCTTCTCGTCACGCGTTCATGTCTTCCTTCAATGCTTCCTCTAGCTCTTCTTCTCGGTGTTGATCCTCCTCTTGGAAAGAGATGTTCTTCTTCTTTCATGGGCTGGGGCCACGAGCTTGTCCGTCAGTTCTTGCTCCATGTGAGCAACATGTTTTAATGTATTGTTGACAATTCTTTTGGGCTTTTGATGTTTATCTTGTGTCATTATGCAATGCAAAACCAAATCTATGCGGGAGGTCTTACCTCTTGCCTTATTTTGGAAAAGGGCAGTGTCTGATCCCATTTTTACAATGATGTAATCACCCATGTGTGCCCAATACATAATGCATATAGCATTCATTCATATGCACATTCCCAAATGCAACTCTGGCTGTGAATAATCTTGAATTTGAGTGTGATTTGCAGGCATTAACCAAGGGGTAAATGCAAGATGATGATTACCACAAACTTATCAGCATAATTTTACCAGAAATTACATTAAATCAAGGGTAACAAATCTGTATGAAATGGTTGGAGTATCAAACCATCTCCGAATTGCAATCTGAAGTTATAGGGATATGTATTAGATACCTAATGGTTAATTTGAACCCTCAATTGTACCAAAATATAGTGATCAGTGTGCTGATTAATCTTTGATTAGCAAATTAATCCTCTAGTTTGTGTGCAGAAAACAGAGTATGCGGGGAGTCCAGATCTGAGGCCTTAGAGTTCAAATGAGCTTAAATCCTTTCAAGGCCATCAATAGCAATTACTCTAGTAGAGGATTAAGCCAAGAAACACAAGATTTGACCAAATACTGAATGCTTAATCTCTGTTTTACCAAAGTCACCTGTAGATTTAATGAAGAGCTTGGATCTCACTGTAGACTTGATCAAATCAAAATCTGTCTTCACCAGCTTGTAGAGTAGCCTTGAAAACCCCTAGGGCCAAGAGGAATTAGAGCCATTTCATATGGAGTAGGCAAGATCTCATTTTTCCCTCAGAAAATAGGTGCCAGCGAATTAGTAAATTTCTGCAGTTGTAGGGGGCGGTTTGGCGATTTGTTTGAATGGGCTGAAGCCTTGGGAGTATGACTATGTATGGCTAAGAGCTTGGAGGCTATTGTTAAGCATGGAGGGAGATCAAGCCCCTGCACCAACTGGGGGTATAGAAGCTCTTTGAAAAGAAGAGGTAAGATTTGATTATCTACTAATCTTGATTAGGTAGGTGATTAGCAAGATAATGGGCTCATAAATTTGATGGATTCTAGGCTAGGCTCTGATACCATGCTAAATTTGCAACAATGTGATGAGCTATGGTGGATCAAATGCTAGAATCAACATCATTAACAAAGAGATTAGATGATAATTAAGACATGATTAGTGAGCAATTAATTGATAGCTTAATGTAGACATGGATAATAAAAAACCAACAAATTCTCATTAGGCCAATGCCTCAATTTATAGAGTTTACATCCAAGCATCTAATCCCACTGATCTCTCCTTGATTCACTCCACCTCTTGCTTGATTCTCTCCACCTCTTCCTAGAATATCTCCACACCTCCTAAATCTCCTCATGCTACCCTTTATTCTCTCCCAGTAGATACTTCTCACCTTTTCATAGCTTCTCTCACATTTACAGATTCTGTTTTACAGCCTTAGCCAAGGGCTTGTTCCCGCACACACCCTATTCACTTGTATATTTCAACATGGGGAAGACCACCACTCGTCATAGTAGGCATAAGCCTCCTGGTGGGCAAGCTTGCTGACGAGAACACAACTAAACCTTTCGGCATCCTATAGGATGTAAATATTAAGACCTTCGGGCTAAGATTCCACCACACATTTGCGGTGATGGATTTTCAAAGAAGAGAGTCATACATAATGATCCTTGGAAGGTCTTACATGAGAGAAGTAAGGATGGTTCATGATTGGGAACAAACCACATCTATATATGCAAAGGCAAACAATCCTTAAAAATAAACTTGAAAACAAGGACGAATCATCCCATGGGGCGAGGCATTCTCGTTAATGAGTCAAACACAACCTCTTAGACCGCTTCACTCGATATTTACAGAGCATGCAAAGCAAAAGCTCACACCACATTGATTGACATATGTAGAGCTTGTAATAATAAGATATTGGATGGTGAAGATGAGGACCAAGAATATGAACTTCTTTCAGAGCTATGGATGCTGAGGATAACTATGCTCTTCCTTAGAAGCTTGCAACAAGGTTTGCATGCATGCAAAGCAAAAGCTCACACCACATTGATTGACATATGTAGAGCTTGTAATAAGATATTGGATGGTGAAGATGAGGACCAAGAATATGAACTTCGAGAGCCTATGGATGCCGAGGACTAGATTCACTTTCTTGCAACTATGGAAACTCTTCCTTAGATGCTTAGAACAAGGTTTGCGCACGATTGGATGGTGCCAAAAGCACATCCCTATTTGTGCTTGTCGACACATTCGAGATAGAATGAGCAGAGTGCAACCGGCTCGCCTTGAGTTAGAGTCCCCCCAAATAGGCCACCTAACTATATAGCTTGCCTTGGTTGACACTGGGGCTACCCACAACATGTCATCTTGGGAGAGACATGGACCTCATAAGGCCACCCACCCCATACTTACAAGCCACCACCTTAGGTAACCTCTAACACTAAATAACCACAACCTTTAACACTAAATAACTCTCTTTCCTTGCCGCGTGTCGAACACCCCCCTTAAAACCATTATGGAGATCTAAAACCTTGTCGTCGCGGTGATTGAAGATGAAGAACATCCCCCAACCTCAACCTCAGCAACCCTTCAAGGAGGTCACACCAAAAAAGAATGGGTACCCTTGCTGGCCAAGGAAAGTATGATGCCCATGTAAGGACATGGTAGCCACCATTTGGCTTAAAGCCCAATTATGAGTAGAGATCTTTCAAGCGAAATTCCCATGCAATACCCCAAGCTTCGCTAGATCCCCGATCTAGGTGGTAGCCTAGATACCCAGCACCACCCCAGAAGTCTATGCTTTGTTGGATCGTGACAAAATTGCTAGACGTAGAAGGGTTCTACGAAGGAAACCCTCACATTTGGGTGTCGAGATCAAGGAAAACCTTGCCTTGAACCCCCATAAATGCACCCTCAAACATCAAATCCAAATGGGTGTGGAGGTCTAAAGCCATGCCTCTGATGCGAACTTCAAATCTTAAGCAGGAATGGAGAGTAGTGGCTTCCACCTCAACTCATTTGCTGACACCACCTTCATAAAAGTCCAAAAAGCCCGTGAACCCCAAGTTTCTAGAGGTAACATCTTCTCCATGTGCAGTCACCCTACTGGTCTTTGTTCCCATTCAAGAAGAGCCACCCATGGTTCCAAACCCCAAAGAGAACCATGCACACACTTTTGTGGCGCTGTTGAGCAACATTAGAGCAAGACAGAGGCTTAGTAGCTTCCTTCTTCACAATGAAACTTAGCATATGGAAAAGACGGCCAATGCGGAGTTGCTAGAGGAGCAGAGAACTGCCATGGAGGAGAACCTTATGCCCATGGCTAGAGAAGTGGTGAAGTTGAGAGCAAGAAGGAGAGAGAGCCTCTATGTATGCTCCTTCATAAAGCTATCTTTCAAGCACACATGAAATTACTAACACCAAATACTTGAGAGAACAGCGTTGTTGTGAAGTGGGCCAAGAAATTTTTTTTGCTACCACCAAACCCTAGCAAGTTTTCGGTTTGAAGTCAATCCTCTTTACTCACATCCATTTTCCCCACCGACACTTAACTACATAGGACCAGACCATCCTTCCTACCTTGTGGTCCATCTGGCTACACTGGCCACAACCCACATTCCAACATTTCACCCCCAAGCTGCAATAGATCTATAATACTTCCATTCTTCTCGTCAACATTGCCATGCTTCAAGAAAGTGCGCCGAATAGCCAGCCCCACCAACACTTCAAAAAGAGGCTCAAAATGTACCTAGATGCATTTGGGCATGTCCAGTAAGCCACCCATCGTTCGCAGCTTACCAATGTCCTTGCCATACTAGTCCGCAATTCTTCCATCCTCATAGTTAGACACCCCAACCTCAATCACACCTACCTTATTGGTTAGTCTTGTTACACAAACATTAACTACCAATTTCCTCTCTCAAACCATGTGTAAGAGTCAAAGAAAGCAATGTGGAGTTTTCATCGAAAGAAGCTTCTACATGGGCCCACAATCATAGGTCCACTTTTTGCCCAATGCCCATGCATGCCACCTGCAGTATATCCATGGGCTCTATATGTAATATACACATAGGTAGTGCTCCTTCACAAACCTACATTGAACCTCATCATCACTACATTTTTAGATAGGGGAACCATGGCGTGCACAAGTCGGGCCCATGGTACCACCCACTGCCTAGAACTTCCTACAATCAATAGGACCCTTTTGGGCCTCATCTTCATCAACCTCACCCTGCATCTAGCCCACATGTTCAACAATGCCAAGTCCATTAAGCCACAGCTCCCTTGTAATGATGGGAATCACCATGCCCAAATTTGCTGCCATGCTTCTAACAAGCTAATAATCTTCACTCCCCAAAAAGGGATGTCAAGTAAATATCAAAGAAAGGAGCAAAAAGAGTCGAAGAGAGCAGCGGAGTAGTCCTTGCATTAGAGACATGGAACCACATTGGGGCATATGTTTTGCCCATTGCCCGTGCACATCACTTACATATTTCATTATGGGCATCACATTTTTTTTGCTTCTCACATCTAGCGTCATGCACACACATGCAAACCTCATCAATGCCAACTGTCTAGGTACATCTCTAGATGGGGGGACCATGGCGGACAAGCCTGGCCCATGATACGACGACCCATCGTGCCTGGAGAACCGTCGACCTTGTAGATACCTTCCATTCCATGCCTATAGTATCCCCTACTTTGGCTCCTATTCACACCACCAACAAAACCTCACCCTCGTCGACATATTTGTCAAGCAAAGCCCCATTTGGGTACACTACGATGTCATGCTAAGCTATCCTGCCCCTCCATCTAGACATGCCAATCATTCCATGGTGGTCCTGGCACTCATTTCGCCAAACATAAGGTGCAGATTGCTTCTACCGATTGCCTCATGTTGAAGGGTCCATGACACTTTAACAACGAATGGAGGCCTGCCACATGAAGAACCTCTACATTGCTTGCCACTTTCCATTGGTGCTTTGCTATCTTATTCACACAAGTATGAACACTTAACTATTGTAAGATGGCCCTAGAACATATAAAGTGGCCTTACTATATACCCTTAATGTTAAATAAAAAAGGTTTGTGGACTAGTGTACATACTTTCTTAAGACTAGTAATAGAGACTGGATGAATTTTAAGTTTGGCTAGCGTAGTGTGAAAACTCGTCACTTATATATAAATCATTTTTTACAATAATCAATGGAAGATCATTCCCTTGCAATAGTTTTCTTGTGAGCTTTCCTTCTTCCCTCTTGCTTGCTTGCATGCTATTATGTTTTTACTTGTTTGATGAATGCTTGTTTGGATAGGCGTGATTTTAGGTTTCCCTCTATGCATTAGCTTCTTCTTTTCTTTCCTTTTTTGTGAGAGAACCATCACAAAAGACCATCTCTTCTTGCCTTCATCCATTCATTGAGAGCTCTCCCTTCACCCCTTTGGCAAAGGAGGATTCCAGTGTGACAAGGGAGTGAGGATGCGACCGGACGAGCTAGCGCACCCACATATGAAGTTGTAGTTTGTGGCTTTAAGGCAAGACCCAATAACACATGCTTTAGTAAGGCTAAGGTAAGCTCTTGACTTGAACACCTAGTAATGGTCAAGTAAATCATAGAATCTGTAGAGTTTCATCAAACAATGTGACTTTTTTAATTACATAGTTTACCATTATCTTCTTCATATGTTACCGTATCTTCCGTAGGTGTTGCCACTGACTTGCATGTAAATGAATTATGACCATACCTCTTATGCTATCATTCCAAAGTAGGCATCTCTATGCGGTTTACATTTATTGAATGTAAGTTATGCTATCATTTCAAAGTAGGCATCTCTATGTGGTTTACATTTATTGAATGTAAGTTTGAAATGGTTTAGATTTTTCTTTTTAATGACTTGATAGCCTTTGCTTGTATCTTTGATCAAGCATTTTCCATTTTTAAATTCAATTTATTACCCATATAGGACTATATATCCCACTAATAAACATTTTTTTGATAAATTAGACACATATAAGATATTGTTAGCTTTACTCTACTTACTATTATGCAAGTTTATGGGAATGTGTTTTTTGAGGAAGCTTGGTGGAGGGAGCTTTTACTGGCAACTTTTCTCTCTTAAAAAACGTGGACATTCTCTCTCCAGTCCCTCCACCTCTACCTGTTAACCCATTTCTAGGACTAATAAGAGCTACTGCCATTATCTTACATCAAGGAGTCAAGGCAGACACACCAAAATGTCATACATTCAAGATATGAAGCAATGGTGTCCAAATCTACAACTTGGATGGGATCTCGTAATGGTCCAACAGAATACATGCAATTTCCAATTTAAGAGCACGTGGTAGCAAGTTAGGATGAAGTCCCAAGTGATTTATTTCATGGATATATTATGAGAGTAGTCAGTGTAATAGCATTAGGCCTTTTATGAGCCTACTAAAGTTCTCGGTCGGTCATAGTTTAAGTGAGTGTGAACACTTATGGCCATGTTTATAAGTGAAAATCTCTCATAATACAAAAAACCCTCCCATTGTGCAATTGAGTGTGGCTCTTGCTAATAATTTTGCTAATCTCTCTCTAATGCATGCTAGTGAGTGTGTGTGAGTGAAGTGAGGTGAGATGAGGGACGACGAGTGTACGCAATGCAATGTGGCAGTGTGACAATGCACACGGGAGGCTACACCGGAATTGTTACTCAAAGAGTGGTGGAGCTTTGAGACCTCAAGGGTTATGAGCTCGGCCATCGAAAAGATCCCCACGATAGTTGCGGTTCGCTAGGTAATCTTCTTGTTGGATGTGTTTCGACTAGGGTTTGGGCGAGCCATAACATTTTTGGCATTGCCCGAGGAGCCATCCCTTGGCTTTATCTGTCTTATTTCTCTAATCTATGCATTATCCATTGTCCATTGTCTTTAGTAATGGTTTACCATGGAAAAGATGTGGTTTTGATAGTGATTTATGTGTGATTTGGTGAGAAATAGTTTTTTTTTCAAAGAATGTTTTTTTAACTGAATTTTTAGCTTAAATAATTGTTTTTGTTGTTGTTGTTGATTTGGTTTTTAATGTTACTAGGGCCTTCCCATAGGGTGTATTAGGTTTTGTTTGCTTCCATTGCATCAAAAAATGCAATATAATGCATTTTTAGTGATTTTTAGCTCTCTTTTTTAGTTTAACATAAAGTGAAAATCGTTAATTTTGGCTTAATTTTTGTGTTTTTTGTTAGATTTGTTTGCATAAGTGTGTTAGCAACCAATTAGGGTAGCTTAATCTCTCATTTTTTTTTTCAAAAACATTAAAAAACTTTGGGAATTGACTAATCTTCACTAATGGACTGGTTTTTCTTGTTTAGAAGTGATTAATCCATTCCAAGAGTTAAAAAATTCATAAATATGTTGTTTGGAGTCCATTTCGATCATGTAAGAGGTCGAAATTAGTATTTTTGAGTGTTTTGAGAGCATCTAGATATGCATCAACACATTTTTCATTATTTGGAGGAATTTCACTCTCTCTTGCTTAATTTTGCATAAAGAGAAGAGACTAAAATTAAGAGTTTAATTAATATCTAATTATAGATTAATTTACACATTAGTTGATACACATAGCTTAGCAAATTCATGCCCTATCCAATTATGTGCTCAATGGTGTGAATTAATTAGTGATTAGTAGTTAATTAGAGTTCTCAATTAGTCCAAAAGGAAAAAAGATTAAAGAGTTAATCTTGGATTAATTTCTAATCACATTTTATACAACTCATTGGTGGCTAATGAGTATTTAATGTAAAGATGCCAATGAGTTATCAACTTGTCCATTTTGGGGGTCATTTATTGAAGGGTGTAAGGGGGTGTCATAAAAGTGTTTACTTTTTTGATTCCCACTTACCTTTTTGGAAAAATGCCCATATCTCCCCGATTTAAAATTCAAAAAATATCCTCCACATAAGAAAACTCGAATTTCCCTCTAGACTCCAAAAAAAAATGCTTCATGGCATTAAATAGCCTCTACTTCACGGCATAAGATACCCTCCATTTCATGACGTGAGATAGGTCTATGAAGCAAAAAAAATAAAAACACTTCATGACGTGAAATAGCCTCTACTTCACGGTATGAGATACCCTCCATTTCATGACATGAGATAGGTCGGTGAAGCAAAAAAATAAATAAAATCACAGCGTGAGAAATAACCTCCATTTCACAACGTGAGATACCCTCCATTTCACGACATGAGATACTTTCCATTTCACGGCATGAGATAGGTCCGTTAAAAAAAAAACCAGACACATGGGTATCATTGGGCCAACCTACAATCATCCCTAAAGGAAATTCTTTTGCGATAGGTGAAAATGGAGAAAACATTGAAGTTCCAGGTTGCTTTAGCTATGCTATGCAAACAATCGGTCAAATTGTGGAATTTGAATTCCATGCAACTCCAAATTCCCTTAAATATGATGTCATCCTTGGTGGAACTTGGGTGCGTGCTTGGTGGTATTTAATTGACGAATCCATGTAAACAGTCACCTTGAACACTCTTGTAGGCATTGTGAAATTGCTCTTATAGGAGGAGGAAGAGACCTTGGAGGAGCTGCAACTCCCAACATATCTTACTCAGAATATCCCAAGGGTTATGGTTGGATTTCAACTTTACAATAAAATCAACATAATCCAAGCACACCTTTATCCACGGCGAGAGCACAAAATCTCATGACCATTGAGTTATGGGATTTGTTAGGCCAACCAACACTAAAAGCTCATCCAGAGAAAATTCCATTCACATTAGACATCAACATGCCATGTTTGGGTACTTTGAACAAACAATGTATATAGAATCTAACCCCCTTACTTGCAAGTTTTTGGTGGTAGATTATGTGTTAGAAGAAGATTTGATCTTGGAGTATAAATGGACTATTGCTACCCAAGCACCACTGTGCTTTGCTAGCAATAGGGTCATCATGATAGTCAACAACACAAAGTTGACGATACCATACTGCAAGGAAGTGGCTCCAACACTGAAGGATCTATATGATGCTGAGTGCAAAAAGCTACAAGCCTCTTCCTCGAAAGCCTCTCTAGTCAAAGACCTACCATCTACATCAATAACCAACTCCAACAACAAAGCATCTACCCCTTCAATTCCATCCTCACCAACAAAGTCCAATGCCAAAACCTTGCAATCACAATAGCTATTTCTGAAGAAGTCCCCCAAGTGCAACCATCTATCTCTAAAAAGGAACTCAAAGGAAAAGCCTCAACCTCAACAACTACTCATCGACCACCCTCACCAAGGGAGAAAGCTACATGCTCAAAAGTCTCAGAAGAGACTCAATTGTCAACAACATCCATGAGTCTCAAACCTGCAGCCTTAACACCAACCATTATGAAGGAGGATAATAAATCTTCCACTTCATCCAAAAAGAAAGCTCCACCATGACAGCCAAAATCAACGTATCTTAATGGTTTCAAAATGTGGGTGAAAAAGCAGCTACTTGTTGCTCAAGGCCACTACGAAGGTGTCAATCCAATTTGGGTGCCTCCAAAATCAAAGCCTCTTCTTCAATGCAAAACTCAAAGGCAAAAGAAGAATAAAAGTACTCCACAATGTTGTCTACAAAAGCCTATGCAAGCTCCTCAAAGAACCTTAGTCACTTAGCAAGTGTGGGTACCAAAAAGATTACTACAAGCTCAAGGGTACTACCAAGGTAATACCAAAGCTTGGATTCCCAAGCGCATCAAGAAGTCACCTAATCCTACACAAAGAAAGAAACCTCAGCATATTGAAAACATCAGCCACACCAATTCATAATGTTCATAAAAGATGGGTGCCTGTGCACTTGCTTTAAGAACAAGGATATTATGATGGAAATTTCATTATATGATTGCTAAGATCAAACAAAGTGAAGAAAGTCTCACCAACAACTTCAATTCCAAGAACATTACTTAAAGTTCAACAAGAATGGGGCCCAAGAAACACCAAGAAAGCTACTTAGCCCCTCTCGTGCATACAAAACATACACAAGAGCTTGCGTATTCAGTCGATACCAATGACAACCAACCAAAAGCTATACCTACTGCCTCGAAAACACTTGAGCCACAAATTCAAGAATCAATATCCATGTTTTCAAATGGATACTTATGAGCGCATCAAGGACAAACTCACAATGCTGTTTTCACCCCTCTGGATGAAAAGTATAACTTTAGAAGGCGACATACATAAGAACGTATTCTCTCAAAAAAGGAGAGTAGCCACAAGATCTTGTTACTCCCAAGGTGGTAACCAAAAGAAAAAGAAAAGAAAAAAAGAAAAAGAAAAAGGCAAAAACACAAGGGAGTCACACAAATGGCCTACCTAAAAATGGTAGAATATCATAAGAAACTCCCAATGATCTTTGATAGCCTATACATTCTTGTTAAGCTTATAGCTTACTATTCTTTTGGCTAAGTTAATGTAGCAGCTGCTCCATGAGTAAATATCCATACTTATATAGTGGAGGACATTGGCACCAAAGCCTCATCATCGACAACTTTCCAGGTGCATCTCTGGATGGGCGGGCCATGGAAGCGAAAGCCTGGTCAATGGTATAACCCATGGCCTGGAATTTTCCTTCAAATTACAAACCTCTCCAAACAAAAACTAGAGTATTCACAACACATTGATCTCTAACCCTTAGTGAAGATGTCTATATTAGCCTCGTAAGTCGATGTTATTCTTTTTTACCTCACCAACAAGTGGCTACTTCAACAACAAGCAACAACTCAATAAGAGTCTATTTGACTCATTTAATGTACTTCATATTTATCTACTTCATAGAGTACTTAAATATATATAAAATCATAAAAAGCACAAGGGGGGATGAAGCATGCAGGAATAGGTCCTACTTAATTAACAACATTTGACAACGAATCCTACCACAAAAAGGGACATCATCAAAGGCCAAATTCCTCAACGAATTAGGATGAGGAACTAAGAATCACAATCTCGTTTTGATGATTTAGTCTACGTTCCTCCAGATCCTTCCTTCTCTTCTCGCCCATTATTAATATCTCTTAGATTCCCCAATAACACCAATAACATGTAACTTTGCCTGTGATTGCCAAAAACAAAGTGAGCAAAAAACATACCAAAAAAAGAAGAAGAGCATGCTCACAAAAATATAAAAATGCAATCACTCGCAAAACCCTTACCCCAGTAAGGAATGCCCGCTAATCACTAACCTTCTCATTTAATAACTAGCCTTTCTCATTCCTTTCGGAGGAACAAGGCCATTGAACATCACTCAACATCAAAAGCCATCACCAAAGCTTGTCAATCCTCCCCAACACAAAGGTCTTCAACGCAACCACGAGGACACCATCGGCATCAGGAAGAGGGAAATGTTAACCCATTTCTAGGGTTAACAAGAGCTACTGCCATTATCTT
Source organism: Cibotium barometz (assembly GCF_041138505.1). Lineage (NCBI taxonomy): Eukaryota > Viridiplantae > Streptophyta > Polypodiopsida > Cyatheales > Cibotiaceae > Cibotium > Cibotium barometz. Next base: position 23,610,448 of record NC_141076.1, on the reverse strand, counting down.
ACATCAAGGAGTCAAGGTAGACACACCAAAAGGTCATACATTCAAGATATGAAGCAACGGTGTCCAAATCTACAACTTGGTTGGGTGCTCATAATGGTATGACGGAATACTTATGGCGATTTCCACTTCAAGAGTGTGTGGTAGCAAGTTAGGATAAAGTCCCAAGTGATGTACTTCATGGATATATTATGAGAGTAGCATTAGGCCTCTTATGAGCCTAAAGTGCCCGGTCAGCCACACAGTTTAAGTAGTGTAAAGACTTATGGCCATGTATATAAGTGAAAATCTCTCATAATACAAAGAACTCTCCCATTGTGAAATTGAGTGTGGATCTTGCTACTCCTCTTGCTAATCTCTCTCTAATGCATGCTAGTCAGTGTGTGTGAGTGAAGTGAGGTGAGATAAGGGACGAGAGCACGTAGTGCAATGCGACGGTGTGACAACGCACACGAGAGGCTATGCCGGAATTGCTACTTAAGGAGTGGTGGAACTTGGAGACCTCACTCCTTTCTTGCCCTCTCCCTCTCTCACCATCCCTATGCATTATCTCTCTCTCTCTCTCTCTCTCTCTCTCTCTCTCCCACCATCTTCCCTCTCTCTCTCTCTCTCTCTCTCTCTCTCTCTCTCTCTCACCCTCTACCCTCACTCCTTCCTTGCCCGCTCCCTCTTGCACCCTCCCTATGCATAATCTCTCCTTCCCTCTTGCTCACTCTTCCTCCCTGTCCCACCCTCCCTCTCACTCTTTGTCCTTGCCTCTCTCTCCTTATCTCTCGGTATTTTTTTCTCCCTCTCCCTCTCCCACCCTCTTCCCTCTTTCTCTCCTTCCTTTCCCTCTCCCTATCACTCTCCCACTGTAATCTTTCACTCTCCCATCCTCCCTCTTTCTTTCTTCTCATCTTACTTCCTCTCTCTTATCTCTCTTTCAACTTACTCTGTCCCTCATGCTAATGCATGTATGAGCCATTACAATATATTGCATTTCATGGCATGTCATAGCATTGGGATGTTATTACATATGCATGCCATTGCATGGTACTACTTTATAATGCATAGTGTTGCATGTGATTTAATGCCATTGCATGGTACTACTTTATAATGCATAGTGTTGCATGTGATTTAATGCCATTGCATGCGCTTTCGTAGTATTACATGTCATTATGTGCTTACTCATGTCATTGGATGCCTTTGCATGTGACTTCATTTCATTGCTTCATGTCATAAAAACAATGAAGAATGTAAAATTGAAAAGGATAATATTACAGCCAAATGTGGGCAAATGATACTTTTATTCCCCAAAAGAAATTACATCGGGATCACATATTGTTTCCTAAAAACAACAAACAATGTAAAACTTGACAAGGCGAATAATAAAAATGACAAGACAAATTAGTTAAAAGAAGACTTTATTCCATAAAGATTGTTACATCATCCTTGCATACAGTTTACTAAAGATAACATGACAGCCTCACGTAAGTACATAAGGGTTCTACAACTAAGTACTCTGTAAGGGCTATAGCCTTAAAATACTGTTTACTAAAGACAATCTGACATAATTACATAAGGGTTCCTACACCTATGTGATTTTACGGGATACTTTATTCTTCAACTTCTCTCAAAGGGACTTCTCCTTTTCTTTCAGCAATATAACCGTAACCCCGCCAAGTACCGATGGCGGTTCCAATCTTCATATACCAAATATAAATCAATGGGCTCATCTGCTAGAAGCTTGCTCCAAAGATTATGGGCCACTATTGTAATTTTGAGATGTTACATATCTCCGCTTGACTTCGTGTACAAATCCTTGCAAAAATAGCTTTAAGGGTATCCTTGAGAGTAGAGGTGGGGGCATTTGATGAAGACATGCTGAGATCAACAAAGATCAAGGATGAGGGAGAAGGTGAGGGTAGGTGAGGCAGAGAATGACGGTGAGGGAGAGTGAAGTAAAGAAGGATAAATAGGGAGAGAGAGAAATACAATAAGAGAGAGAGGGAGGCCACTAATGAGATATGGGAGTGAGGGTTAGAGTACGAGCCAGGGGTCATATATATAGATACATCATGCTAAAAGCAAAAAGGGATTTTGCATGGATATTTCCTAAATTTAGAAAAATAATAGCATTGATAAGTGGTTTGTGTGTAGGAAACGTACTTGCATGAATAAATGCTATATTTAAGAAAATCGATGTAGACATCAACATTGAGAAGACCTTAAAATTATAAATGAAGATATTCCAACCATTGATATACAACCATATTGATTGTCCTACTAAGGCATTAAAAAAATAAAAAGTAAGTAGACCTTCATAGAGAGTTGATAGAACCATGATATAAAGGACATTTTAGTATCAAAAAATGAAACCACATAAACTAACACCTTTGGCCCTGTGACCACTCTCTCATAACCATAGAAATATGGATTTGGAACACCTTGCCCATACTTCTTGATGCTCTTCTTACATTTGCCATCTTGGCCACCTAACCATCCTTGGCAAGTGACCTTCCTATGTAGTGGTGTTCGACGTATAGCCCACATTGAGTCATGTATGTCATTCTCCATAATTTCCTACACCTCTGCTTCTGACCACCTTGTGTAGTTGTAGGAATAGTGGGTGGAAAGTTTAATCTCCTACTTGTTTCTTGTGTGGCTGGTTTTTTGTGACATACTCTGGATGATGTGATGAGTTGTCATCCTCAAGGTTTATTACTGTGGGTTTTCTTGACAACACCAGCTAACTGTAATGTTATCAGCAATATAGTTTGGTTGTATATGCATTACTATGCCACTCACTTCTTTCCCTACCAATCTGCTAGTGGTTGACATGCTTGGAGCTTTTGATATTCATGCTTGGAGCTTTTGATATTCTAGCCTTCTCCACTAACTTTGTTATTATTGTAGGGCCTGCTCTATGATATTTACCTTGCATGAATGCATGCGTCTTTATGGATTACAAGAGGGCATTAGTGAGATTTGAAATAGTAGCATCATATAAAGAGAGAGTTCCCTTGAAACCCTCTCTTGCTAACCAACTTGCATGTTTAGTTTTTGTTAGATTGGTGGTTGGCATGTGTGACAAAGTGGCATCATCCACATGTTGTAACAAATAGATTAAGTTAACTGATGAGAGAATCCAAGTTGTAACTCCAACCACATTCCATATTAAAAGATCAACTTAATAATTGAGAATCCAAATGAAAGCTATGTATTTTTAAAACCACGAAAGTAATACTTACCCCTATAAGGTGCTTCCTCTAATGGGGATATCTAGTATGCCACCAACTAAGCCAACAATCCATGGCTAGTAAGCTTATATTAACGACTTTACCGTTCATCCACCACGATATAATGTGTTTGTATTTCAAAAGTGCCTCTTCTTCACTCAATACACAACGCCACTATGTAGTTTCCCTACAGGTCCTTGTTCCCTTTGAAGAAGAGCCACCCATGGTGCCGAACCCAAAAGAGAACCGTGCACACATTTTTGTGGCACCATTGAGCAACATCAGAGCAAAACAGATGCTTAGTAGATTCCTTCATCATCATAATAAAAGCAAAACAATGTAAACATTCCGATAGGATATTCAACGAGTTAGGATTGCCTTAGCATATGAAAAGATAGCCAATGAAAAGTTACTAGAGGAGCAGAGAACTGCCATGGAGAGGAACCTTATACCCATGGCTAGAGAAGTGGTGAAGTTGAGAGAGAGAGCCTCTATGTATGCTCCTTCATAAAGCTATCTTTCAAGCACACATGTAGTTACTAACACCAAATACTTGAGAAAAGTGTTGTTGTGTAAAGTGGGCCATGGCTCAAGAATCTGTAGAACCCAAAAGAGGCCAGCCTTCCCATCTTCTTCTCTAACATATACCGCGGTCTCTCCACCGGTTAACCACACACCACCACCCCCGGTATATCCAACAACCCGCTGGCTCATCCCATGCACTTGGTAGAGCTCCAAGTCCCCCAATGCCCTGACCTTAAAATTGACACTGACAATAACACAACACTACCATCCCATAGGCAAGAAGTCACCATTTTGGCAACTATCAAACGGATCAACGCAATGTCGGTTTCTATGTTCTTCTTGATAACTTAATAAGTGCAGGCTCCCAATTGAGTGGGTAGAGTGCTCCCCACCACACAGAGGGTAAAGATGGTATAGTTGGGATTGTTGCTGTTAAATCATCGAATTAGCAAACCACCCATAAACCCCAAAGAAAATCCCGCTACCACCAAACGCTAGCAAGTTTTTGGTTTTGCAGCAGGTCAATCCTCTTTACTCACATCCATTCACCACCACTAGAACTTAAGCACATAGGACCAGACCATCCTTCCTACCATGTGGTCCATCCGGCACCCATTCGTACACTCAAGCCTTCTATCGATCGCCCCCAATCATCTCAAATGCACCTTGTCAAGGCACTTTGACACCGGATCCCACGCTTGCATGTAACAACCATGCCCCATGCCAACACTTTATATGCTTTTAGTTGTCTTGCCTCTTCTTCTTTCATTGAGTCTCATCCTTTCTCATTCTTTCTCTATCTAGCCCTCTTCCCATCCATGACTCATGATTTTGGCATCTGCATTCTCACAAGAGCTACTAGCATTCCATCTGTGCCACCGACACGCTGGGAAGATGCCATTGGAGAAGCCTTCATGCCCAATGTCGATCTCCATAGAAAGCAGTGACTTCATTAATTGCACTCTGCATCTCCCTTGAAGGCACAAACCTTGCCTACACCCACATTAATTAAGCGATTAGAGATGCGCAAATAGCCATCAGCAAAGCTGCACTGCCCATAACCCGGCATTCCAACATTTCACCCACAAGCCGCAACATCTCTATATTACTTCCATTCTTCTCGTCAACATTGCCATGCTTCAAGAAAGTGGGCCGAATAGCCAGCCCACCAACACTTTAAAAAGAGGCTTAAAATGTACTCAGATGCATTTGGGCATGTCCAACAAGCCACCCATGATTCGCAACTTACCAATGTCCTTGCCATACAGGGTGTCCTTAATTCTTCCATCTTTATAGTTAGACACCACAATCTCAGTCACAAACTGCCTTATTGGTCAGTCTTGTTATACATTAGCTAAAAATAGCTTCTCTCAAACCATGCGTAAGAGCCAAAGAAAGCAAAACAAATAATTGTCAAAGAAAGCAGTGTTGGAGTTTTCACTGAAAAGCGTCTACATGGGCCCACCTTTATGGAGTTTTCACCGAAAAAAGAAGCTTCTACATGGGCTTACCTTTATGGAGTTTTCACTGAAAGAAGCTTCTACATGGGCCCACCTTTATGAGTTTTCACTAAAAGAAGCTTCTACATGGGCCCACCTTTATGAGTCTACTTTTTTCCCGATGCCCATGTATGCCACTTGTAGTATATCCATAGGCTTTGCATGTAATATAGACATAGACACTTTTCCTTCACGAACCTGCATTGAGCCTCATCATCAGTACATTTTTAGATGGGGGAACCATGGCATGCACAAGTCGGGGCCATGATATGACCCATTGCATAGGCCTTCCTACAATCAGCGGGCCCTTTTTGATAGAACCATGAGAAAGAGGACATTTCATTATCACAAAATGAAGGACATTTTCAAAACAACAGTACAATGTTATAAACCTAGAGGTCCTTTTTTTTAAAAAATTTCTCCTACCATGAACATTCTCATTAGGTCCTCCTTTTTTAGAGTGGGTTGATGTATAAAGATATTATGGTTTGCATCTAACCCAAAAAATATGCAAGTAAACAAAATAAAGGTTCTTGCATGCATAATATGGTCTGCTAGTTCCTACCTTGATTTGAAAATTGGGACATGTGCATGATGGATTATTTCCCATAGTTACCTTGTTTTTTTCACTAAATAGTAGTAGTGATTCCTTGGTCTTAATTACTAAAACTTTCATCTACCTGGCTTAATGACCAAATGCTCAAAGACTGTAGCTATGTTTGAAATTGTCGAATTTATTCTCTTGGCCGCCATATCTGATATGCCACTTCTGTACTTTGTTGACTGCTGCCGCCGATGGGATGCATCATTTACTTCTTAGTGTAGTTCCTTTTGCAACACAAATCCACCAGCCTCTAATGCTTGGATCTCATCCACAATAAGGTTTGTACCTCGTCCAAGTGGCCATATAATCGAGAGTCTATCAGATGATTGATAACAGATAGTATTATATACTCTCCAAGTATGATCCATGTTGTTGTTACAAAACCACATGAACTAACGCCTCTCACCCCCTGGCCACTCGCTCATACCATAGAAAGATGGAGTTAGAACACCTTGCCTGTGTAGTTCTTGATGCTCTTTCTTGATGCTCTTCTTACACTTGCCATCTTGGCCACCAAACCATCCTTGGCAAGACTCCTCCCTCTAGCTTTTGATGATGTAAAGATATAAGAACCTCCCCTTCAGTCTCTTGTAATCATCCCTCCTTCAAAAAGGAAAAAAGATCTTATTTGACCTTGTTTTAGTCTAGAGAGAGAGAAAATATTCTAGAGAGAGATAATACAATTTTGAGATATTTTTGGATAAGTATTTTCTTCTAGCCAATAGGAAGTGATCCCCTGAAACAGAATTTTAATCAAAAATTCCTAAGTTGCATTAGATTTGGACGGTGGGTGAACCAAGGAGTCCCCTAGTTCAAAGTTCTAAGCCTTATTAAATTATTTTGAATTTAAAAATGTGATATCCTTATCCATTAAGGTCGAAAATAAAAATTAAAGAAAAATAAAAAAATTTAAAATTATCCACAAAAAATAATAAAGAAAGGCTCACATGAGGTGAAGATGCAATAATTATGAGTTTCAAATATTTAAAGGAGACTTTTGGAAGGCCTTGTGACACCTCATGAGAGAGAAGATCCCTCATCAAGGAGGCACCTAGAAATCACATTAAAGGGGATTTTTTAATTCAAAAAAATCATAAAGTGGCTAGATATTTCATCTCTCATCTCTCCTGTTCCAAACTAGATAAAAAACTGGGCACTAGTCTAAAATTTGTCCAAATTGGATCAAACTGAAGCTGGAAGCCTCTAGATCCCACTTGGATTTGGTTAGTGGCCTCCCTCACCTATAAATAGACCCCCATTACTTTTTATTTTCATCTTAGAGTAATTCCATGCTAGTGTAATTTTCATTTTAGTGTATTTTCATCTTCCCTCTTCCTTGCCTCTCCATTGTGAAGCTTTGGTGCTTCACTAAACCTCTTCTTCTCTTGAAGATTACCCTCTTTTCTTGGTGGCCAAGCCTCTTCTTTGAAGGCTACACAACTTTTGCAAGGTAAAGAATCAAGCAAACCAAGGGTAAGCCTAAATAATGATGTTTATTCTCTCTTTTTGATGTTAATCTTCTTCCCAACCTCTCTCATGCTTGGGAAGCATTTTATTTTATGGGTTTCCTCTTTAAACCATGCCTTTCTCGATTTATGTTATTGTTTAGATGAAGTAAAGTTTATGTTTATGCTTAGGTTTATGCATAAACTAATTTTTATATTAAAAGTGTGTGGGGAAGCTATGGCAAAATTTTTATCATTAGGAAATGAATTTACGCATAATAAATTTTATGCTAAAAGTGGAGTTTTGAGCATTATTCATTTACTGGAAAAATAAAGAAGGTTATGCACAAATTTTTCTAGATTCATTCAATTTATGAGAATTATGGAAAGGATTATTAATATAATTCATTTAGATAAAAATGAATTAGTATGTGTGCATAAATGTTTTATGCTGAAAGATTGATTATGGGTATAATTAATTTTGTAAATCCCATAAGGATGTATGCATAAATCTTTTATTCAAAAAAGAGGAATACTAGGTATATTTCATTTTGAGAAAATTGAGATAAGAACGTGAAAATATTCATAGGAATGCATCGAGAAAACATGGATAAATTTTTAATCAGAAAGAGGAATCACGAACATAATTAACTTTTGGAATTATGAAGTATACGTCTAGATTCTTGAGAAATAGAATCTTAAGTACACTCTGAAAACGGGATAAGGATTTCCCAAAAAAAGACCAGAAACATGCTTAGTTGGATGAATGTAAATACTTGTGATTGATTTATTCCTGGATTCTCTGGAGGAAAAGGAATCTGAAATTCTTTTGAAAGGATGGAGGATCCAAAAGAGAACGAAAATCTAGACTTAATTGAATTGAGTCGAGAAAAAGATACCTTTAACTGAACCAAGTAATGGCCAAGACTTAAAAAGTTCTATCAACATGAAAAGTAGAGTAACTATACTTTTAACTTGGTTGATTGTGGAACAAAGATTCTGATAACTAAATCAAGGAAAGTTGATAATAAAACCTGATTCGCTCAAAGTGAAAAGAGATCATCTTGTTTGTAGAAATTGAATTGATGAGGATTGATATGTGGAATGATATGAATGATGTGTGGAGTGATGAGAATTGATGAGGATTGATGTGGTTGATGTGGATTGATGTGTGGAATGATGTGAATGATGTGGAGTGATGTGGATTGATGAGGATTGATGTGGATTGATGTGTGGATTGATGTGGATTGATGTGTGGAATGATGTGAATGATGTGGAGTGGTGTGGATTGATGAGGATTGATGTGGTTGATGTGGCAATATTGATGCATGGAATGATGTGAATGATGTGGAGTGATGTGGATTGATGAGGATTAATGTGGTTGATGTGTGGAATGATGTGAATGATGTGGAGTGATGTGGATTGATGAGGATTGATGTGGTTGTTGTGTGGATGATGTGGATTGATGTGTGGAATAATGTGGGGTGATGTGTGGAATGATGTGGGATGATGAGAAATAATGAGGAATGATGTGAAATGATATGGAATATGGGATGACTCACCCTAGCGGATGGTTAAGAGAGCATCTAAAGAGAAATGATGAGGAATATGAAAAGATAGGAATTTTGTTTGGAAACTGTATTTGCATATGAAACTTGTTTTTTTTAAAGATTGTTTTACGTCAAGAATGTTGGGGAAGCATTTTGACTATCTTATGGAATGAGGTTGTGGGGATCGAAGTGAAAAATGTTGCAACAGCTGATGGAGAGTCAAAGAAGGACGTCTCATGTGGCAAGGTGCCCGAGGTCTTGACTAGCCTCGATTCGGTTAAAATGGTGAGCTTCCGATACGGTGGATGAGGGGCCAAGGAATCGGCCTATGAGTGAAGCGCTAAGTCACTTGCAAGGAGCCTAGAGGGTGCTGACCTTACGGTGCTAGGACTCTGGGTCACCCAGGATACCCAAGCGTGCATTGCAGAAGAAATGGAACATTGAGTTGGAGTTGTTTTGTGAACACAGGCATGGATCTGGTTGGTTGGCCTTGCTGGTCTTCAACGAATGAGTCCATAGCTCTTTTTGATAAAACTGGATCTCGTTGGTTGATCTAGCTGATCTTCAACGGAGAGTCCATATGGATTTTATGAGATTATACACCTGGATACTATGAGCTAGGTACTATTGAAAAGGCCTCTGAGTGAAGTACTAGGTGAGCCGCCTAGAGGGACTGACCAGGTGGTGAGCGTTCGGTTGCTGATGATGCCATAGGTACGCAGAGGAAGGAATGACCGAAATTTGGATTTTATGGTTGGAAAGTGGAAAAGTTAGAATTTGGACCCTGGAAATGGAATACTGAGATTATGATGGAAACACTGTGGTTTTATTGCAATTTTGTTTGGAAATAGTTGAATCTAAGAAAAAGGCAATTTCATATTGGATGTGTAAGTAAGTGGTGAGAGCCTGGGAACTCTTTTCCTTGGTACCCGCGGGACAAAGCATAACCAAATTTTTATAATGGATCCTATCAATACAGTGGTTGGGGGTGGTTGGCTAACCCATGGGATTAGATGGGGTTAGGCTGGATTGATAGATTCCTATAATAAAATTCAATTTTGTTCAATTTACGATAGTTGAAGTAAGTCACGGGATAATTCTTGTTCTATGAAAAAGAATCAACGGCTGTGCCTCTTTTGATGGGTAAAAAAGCATTGGTCTCTATGAACCAAGTGCAAGTTCCTCCTTTGATCCGACCATGTGACCCACGGGTTCGGTCAGAATACAAAGGAAGTTAAGGCTCTTGACTACGTTAGAAGATTTTCTTGGAGGAATCGCCTATGCTTTCTGGGCGAGGGAAGTTTTTTCACAGGTTCCCTCGGTTTTGGAAGAATCGAGGGATTAGTCTCTTGTCCAAACATTCGTTTGGGTGAGGCCTCGAGTGGGAAGCTCTGCCACCCTGCGCATGAGGTTGCTACTTTCGCTGCTTGCACTCCAGAATTTGATGCACAGAGAGGGCAGGGATCTCACAAGTTGGTAGCAGAGTAATTTGGTTGAAGTTGATAAACCAAGAAGCAAGAAATGTCAAAAATTTATGAGTTATCAGTAAAAGATTGAAATTGTGTGTTGAAATTCGTACGAGTTGATATTTAGAATGGAAATTCATAAATTGGAAATTGGGTTTTTAGATGGAAGTACGGTAATTGTGTGGAATCCTCGACTTGCTTGAGGCCTAAATATGACGACATTTGCCTTATAACACCAAGGACTGTGAGAGCCCGTATATATCGTGGGTATAATTGTAGCTATATAGTGACAATATATATGAATCTAAGACCTTGAAGTTATGAGAAAAAATGCTATCCTAGATGATGAATGCTGGTTGATATGATTTTAGAATTTTGGTTGAAAATTGATGAATTGATTTGGATTCTAATTGAAGGATGATGATTTTTTGAATTCCGATTGAAAGTAGATGAGTTGAATAAGTTATGATAATGTTGAATGGAGAGAATTCCAGTAATGATGTTAGTAGCTTGGTAGACAATCAAGACTTTCAGCAGATCACTATAAGATTAGTGGATCTTGTTGACAGATTGTTTGTAGCTTGACCTTTGACCCAGTGGACCCAATTGTGGAATGACAAATTGAGAACCTGTATAAACGAAATTCCCGCGGGGAATGTTCAGATGTTAATAAGAAATTACTGGTCTGATGGACCATTATTGTGTTAAGGATATGAATGATCTGTTTTCTGATGTTGATGAGTTCTGTATATTTCTTCCTATAGAAGGGATTTTTATCTCGGGATTCTATGAGGGTTGAACAAACTTTAAGGAACCCCAAAATTAGTTGGATCTATAGTAAAACGATTACTTGTTTGAAGGAATTATTTTTGAACTTCTTAAGTCTTAGAATCTTGGAACGAAGTTGAATAGAAAATTTAACAATGAATCGTTTTGGTAGAATCATGAGACGTGTGCATCGTGGTAGACAGCCAAATCCCAGGCAGATGAGGATGAGCTTGACCCTAACGTTCGTAAAGCTCTACATAGATCTCAGCGAGGTCCCTTCAAGGGTGAAGGGGAACACTTAGGTGAGACTGTAGTTGAAAAGTGGATCAAAGCTATGGAAGAGTACTTCGATGTCACAGGGTGCGATGAAAAAATTAAGGTGGCTCTTGCCAAGCTAAAGATCGTAGAGACAGCCAAAGTAGCATGGAGGAACCACTACGAGACAAATCACTTGGATCGGAACACCCAAACGTGGGATGATTTTAAAAGCATACCTCAGAAAAAGATTTTGTCCTCTATGCTTCAAATATCAAGTCCCAATAAATACTCTTATTAATCAAGGTTTATTAAAATTGAGCTAAGATTACCTCACCAATCCATGATGTTGTATTCGGTGCACCATTCATAGTCTTGCTTCCATACAAGGCATAAGTACACTCAGACAAGCCTCCACACTTTCGGACTACTCTGGGAAACTTTACGCGACTCTGCAGATTTCACCTAACAATGGCCAGCATGTGCTTGCTCCATTCCTTGCATTGGGAGAGGCTAAAGGATCATGTACTTTCAGCGGGGTAACTCAAAAGCCACATTGCCATTGTAAATTTGAGGAATCTCTTCCACCTTTTCAATATGCATGCATGCTAATATCATTCTATGAAGAACACCTACATGAGATTCCTCAGATAATAAGTATTTTACCATACTCTTTCGATAGGGTGTGCCTGTGGGAGAGAATCTATTGTGTAAGATCAATAATGGCTTGCTTTTGTGTGCTTGCTGTAATGTTGCTTGACTCTCCTATTATTGGAACAACAAAGTATTCTATTGTAATATATTTATCAAAGATATAACATGGTTCCTCTCCAGCAGATACATCTAATTTGATAGATATAAGGTTTGATTGCAAAAATCTTCAATCCAGAAAGAGTAGATAACATTCCAACATAATCATCAGGTTTATTAATATAAAAACATCCCTACACACTATTAACAATAGGATCACTCTCTAAATCTTCTACAAAAATGTGAAATATTTTGTTCTCCCCCATGCCAATAATAAACAAAAACACAAACTAAAAAAAGATATAAGAGAAAGAGATCTCTATTTGTAAAGTACTATATCTCACAAAAATCAACTCAAAAAATTTCACAAACCCATAGCAAACTAATAAAAACAAATTTGAATTTTAAACACTAAATCTATACATATTAAAATAAATTTTAAAGAATATATTTATTTTTTAATAAAAATATATTATTTCTAACAATCATAAAAACATTCTTCAATCATTATAAATAGTGTCATCAATACATAAAATCTAAATTTCATTTTCAATAAGAATATTTAATAATAAATGTTTACATAACTAACTCTCATATATAAATTATTTTAATTATAAATATTATTATTTTATTCCTTCATATTTTATTTAAAAAATTAATTAAAAATTTTTAATTAAAAAATTAACATCATTAAAATTAACCTTAAAACAACCTTACTAAAATTAAAATTACTCTTAATAAAAACAACCTTTAAATTAAGGTCATCCTTAATAAGAGGAGGAGGCAAAAGGAAGGGAGGGAGAGGGGAAATCCCTTAAGGTCATGCCCTCACTTCATTCTCAGTCACCCTTAGTGAGAAGGGAGATTGCCCTTAGTGAGGGAAGAAGGCTTGGTCGCCCTTAATGAGAGGGGTAGGCAAAAAGAAGAGAGGGAGAGGGGAATGTCCTTACTTAAGGTCATGCCCTCACTTCCGTCTCGGTAGCCCTTAGTGGGGTGGGGGGGTTAGTTGCCCTTATTAGTGACCCCCACCCCACTAAGGGCTACCGAGACGGAAGTGAGGGCATGACCTTAAGTAAGGGCATTCCCCTCTCCCTCTCTTCCTTTCACCTACCCCTCTCATTATTTAAGGGCGAACAAGGGCAACCGACCCCTCCTCACTAAGGGCGACATTGGTTGCCCTTAGTGAGGGGGGTGGATAATCCCCCTCACTAAGGGTGACATTGCCCTTGGTGAGAAGAGCGATCGCCCTTAAGTAAGGGCTCACTCTCCTTAACCTCTCTCACCCTCCTTTGCCTCCCTCACACTCCTTTGCCTCTCCCTCCCTCTCCTTTAGCTCCCCCTCTCTCTTTCGCCTCCCTCTCTCTCTCTCTCTCTCTCTCTCTCTCTCTCTCCTCCTCCTCTCTCTCTCCTTCGCCTCCCCCCTCTCTCTTTTGTTCTTTTGCTCCCCCCCCCCCCCTCTCTCTCTCTCTCTCTCTCTCTCATCTCCCCTCCTCCCCCTCTCTCTCGCCCTCTCTCTTGCCTCCCCTCTTTTACCTCTCCTTCTTCTCTCTTGTTAAGGAAACCTTACCCTAGCTTGTCGTGGGAATTCTCCTATCCCTGCCGAGCTCGAGTATTGCTCAAGAGCTTCACCTTAGCCCTTCGTCACACCGCCATCCTCCCACACTCGTCACCTCGAGGCAGTTTTTGTAATCCAACGGGTGGTGCAAACTCTCTTGTGAAGATCCCGTGGGATCTCCATGGAAGACGATCATGTTGATAGCCTAATCACTCAAGCAAGAGGGAGAGAAGAAGGAAGAGAGAACAAGTGATTAGCACTAATCACTCCCAAATCCTAACCCTAAGCACATCACACATGCTAGATTAGAGTTGCAAGAGAGACGGAGAGAGAAAACTCCACCTCTATTGCACAAATGGGAGAACGAGATACAAACAAGAGAAATTGGCTTTTATAGTTCCAAGCCTTTTTCCACTAGGCCGCTGCGCCCGAGAGTAAGTGACCCGAGATGCCCAAAACATAGCTACATGGTGTTTCTCTATGGTTTGGCCAATTGACCAAGATCCTCTTCTCTGTCCTTCGAAGCTCAATACTTGGGGACATCTTTAGGGCATTTTCCTCATCAAATGATGGGATTTACAATATAGTTTGAATGCCCATTACATAAGTGTGCGGACATAGTTGTCGTAGGAATGTGTTAACTAATATGTGGTTAACATACTCCCCTTCCTAAACTCGATTGCGTCCTTGTTATCGGCAAGAGGTTGTTGAAGCACATGGGGAAGTGTCGCACTTGGTTTGTTCTCCTATCTCTCCGAAAATGAGAGTGGGTGGGGGAGTTAGAAGATAGAAAAAAGTTAGTGGAATACCGGTGATTAAGTATCCAGCTAGCCGTATGGGCTCTTATGAGTTTGCTTTCTTGTATATGCCCAGTAGTACTCTTTTTTTTGTTTTCGGTGTTTTTCTATTTTGTCACCTTTGTGGCTAGACATCCTCATTAGAGGAGTTAGAGTACTTGAATGACTAGACTAGCATGGAATACTTAATGACCATTATCCAAGTGGTAGGTGGTATTATTAAGGAGGGGTTAGTAAAACAATGGTGTTAGTAAGCAAGTGGCAAGATGGAAATTTCGAAGGGACAAGGAGGCAATGCACATGGAAATTGCTTACGCTCCAAGATGCCGTATGTCAATGGTGATGTTCATGAAGCTCTAACATCTTTGTCAAGACTCCGTGATGGGTATCTTAGCTCTTGGAGGTGTTGAGTTATCAAGTTGTGGTGTTCTCTCTTTTTCTTTTAGTGCTTTGTCTTATTCATTATGGTAGCTCATGGAACTGCAATCCTACATTGATAAGAGTGTGGCAGTCGATGGTGGGAAGGATCCAGAGATGTTGAACATAAGAAGAAGTTATGGATATGATGGATTAGACATGAAGCACAATTATTCGAGTGAAGCGAGGATGATTAAGAAGATCCAGGTGATGTTTCATACCATTGACCAGGCTTGTGCCCACCATGGTCCCCCCATCCAGAGATATACCTGGATGGTTGTCGATGATGAAGCGTTGTGTGGTGTGTGCACATAGGACAAATCCCTGTGAGAATTGCAGGTGTTGTGTGGGCAAGGGCAAAAGCTGTGCCCATGGTCTTAATCACCTAGATATACCTAATCACCAAGAGACTCTTTTTTTTGGGTCCTTATGTGGGTGAGGATTTACGTGTGTTTATTGGTTAGCACCCATAAAGAGGGTTTTGTACTAACCCATTTGGCGAGATTTGTGAGCTTACCCTTGAGTTTATCTTTGAGTGGTTGGATAAGCTCTGATATTTGTAGCACTACCCCTTGGTTTGGTGACAAAGTTGAGAGGTGGGGTAGAGCATCATGGACGAGGCTCTATGGGGGAGGAAAGGGCTAGGAAAATTGAGCTTTTGAGTGCCCATGGGTTGGGTGTGGGAAAGTCCATAGGATTAAGTTGAGAAAGAGGGGACTTGCTTGCCTGTTTGGTCACCAAACCAACTTCATCACAATTGGACAGGTACTAGCTTGGTTGGTGTGGTTTGGGCAAATTGTGTTGAGGGTTATGCCATGGGAGCCAAATGATGGAGTTTCCTCTCATGGAAGCCTTGAGCTTCTAAGAGGCACTTGGGCACCCATCGCTGCCTACTAGTGATGAAGACTTGTGGTTGACTTGAGACGAGGCTTATTGGTTTTTGGTCGATGAGGCTTTAAGCTAGGTGTAGGTTGTCTCATTACAGATAGGCTTTTGATGGTGGCTTGGGTATTTGCTAGAGAATTTGGGATACTTCACAGTGTGAAGGAATGAAGCTATGAGGGTGGTGGTGAGGTTGGGCTGGGGGAAGTTGGTTGTTCTACTTTTGAGTGGGATGCGGATTGTTCACGGTCAGATTCTTGGGGATGAGGGGTGAGTGGTTCTTCCTCTAAGTGGGAGGCGGGTTCTTCTGGTTCTAATTTTGTGGGCTGGTTATCAGGATTGGCAAAGAAGATTTACCGAGCTTGGTTACACTCCAAGTAGCGTCGTTGTCGTGCTGACATGAGAGACGGGTTTGAAAACAAGGGGGAGAGCTTCAAACACAATGGCAATCAGACATCAGGCGAAATGGCAGCAACAAGAAGTAGCAAAAAGTATTGTGGTCGCCCAAAGTGTTAGCGAGGAAATCGACCGCTTATTTCCTAGTAACCTACTGAAGTTCACTGGTTATGTGCGCAATATACACCTCACTAACGCACCGTTGAATCATGCAACAAAAACAACATATGGGTTACTAGAACAACTTTCGAACTACCTACTCACTTAACAACAGGCAGCGAAAAAAAAACACACTACTACTACAAAAACTACTACTACAAAGTAAAATTTTTAGGAACTAACAACCGGACATAGATATCAAAGACTCAGAAATATAACATGATGACTCGTGTACGATGAAACTTAAAATGGATAAAAAGGGAATAATAGTCTTGTAAATATATATATGTATTAAGAGGAGCAATGATACAAAATTGGCGCAGCCAGCCTCTGCAAGGCTCAAGACTCATCATTTTATACTACTTGCTTTTGCTGCATCTATCAGTACTAAGATTTCCTCTGGATGGTAAGATGCGCCGGCAAGGCATGCAGGAGGCGCTGCTGAGTAATAATGACCTTTAGCTACCATCCAGATGGTGCTGACTTGCAGTTGTGGCAGGGCGGCTAATTGGCTGCTACTACGGTCATTAGTCCATGGGGAAACAGGTAGTCCGTGGTGGCAGCCCCTTAGCCTACGGGTAACACTTGGCACACCCAGTGGGTTGGATTCCCAATCCGACGAGTCAAACCCAAAATTGTTGATAGTTTTTGGAATGTTAATTGCTTCTAATCCTTTAGGTGAGTTTTGGTCATGGTCATGGCAGGTACATCTTGGACTTTGAAATCCGAAAGGCGAAAATTGAAGGATACCTTCCATGAGATGAATTTTGGGGATTGATTCCCAGAAGTAGACATCTAGAAGAAAGATCCCTGGGTAGTACTTACTTCTTCCCATGCTGCTTGGCTAGTGGTGGATGTCATCCCTTTCTTGCTGGTTGTTGCTCTTCTGTTCGTTGGAGGACATCATGATGGTGAATAGCCAATTTTGGAGTTGGTCACTCATAGTGCTCTGGAGAGTTGTGGAATAATCTTCTAGTGCTTCCAACACCTGCAGCCTCCTTATGTTGGTAGGTGAGGGGATTATTTCTTCAGACTGAGGTGAGGATGGCTCTACCTCTTCTAGTGATATACCCGCTACATCTGGTAGGAGTACAGAGATGGGCGACATAGGAGTTACCCCCATGATCCTTGAATATGAGCCTTCTTGTGTTGTTGTTCAGAGATTATAGTGTTGTTGGTACGTTCAGACCCATACTTTCTTCTCTGTATAGTTTTGGTGGTGTCATTGTAATGTATCTTCCTCGTGTAGGTTGCTGGTTTCTTTGCCATTTCCTTTCATGGTAACTATCTTTGTCATTCGAACTTTGACTATCGGGGTATCCAGAAGTGAGTTTTTGTACTTCACATGCCTTGATCTCCAGTGTGGTGAGAAAAATGGTTTTCTTTCTGGTTGCTGGTGGCTTATTGTTAAAACCCTAAGATCTCTCTAGATAATTGTTATGCATAAACATGCATAAATCAGGCATAAACTCAACCACCCAACCACCCCCAAGCCCAAGGGATGCACACATGAATTATAAATGAAATACATCATAACCATTTCACACTATAGCTACATGCTATTGGATTGGAGTTATACCTCTTGATGGTATGGGACATCAAGGTAGAGGAGGTGAGTAGATATGGACCTCTACACAAGAGACCATAGCATAAGCCTCCAAGTCCCCAAGCCTCCCTTGAGTGTGCCCCGTGCCCCTATTATATAGGAGGGCCCTCGAGTGACTCTTGACTCTCCATTTCCCATGTGTGACCCTTGGATGCCTGACCCTAACCTTAACCCTTAAGGTTAGTCCTAACCCATGCTCCACTAAAGCTTGTTCCCATGCTCCCATGCTCACAAGCCTAATGTGGGTTAGCCTCCTAGTATATGCACACATAATGTGCATATAACATAGCCCACATAATGTACATATAACACCTATCCCTTTGTTTTAAGGATACTGCCTAGTGTCTCTTGATGGTTGTCCTTCATTGAAGAAACTACTTTGAGATGTGGATGGCCTCCGTATGTGGTGGGTTTCTTTTTAGGGTGATGGTAAGTGTGGCTTGGGGGAAGAATAGAAGAAGAAGCTATGGGCTCTGAGATGTGGGAAGTGTGGGGTTCTTCACAGGAGGGGTGGGTGTACATTCAGGTGGTACTTTAGTTGTAGGTTTGGGGGTGAGATTGTCTAGAGTGGGAATGTGGCTCTTGGTGACATAGATGGTATTCTTCCTAACTGTGTGCAAAGAAAATGGAAGGGAAGAGAGAATGTAAGGATGGTTGGAGGTGAGGTCTTATAGCTTGCGGGGGTGGAAAGGGTTACTGTATGCAAATAAACAAAGATAGTTGTATCCTATGGAGGTTTAAAAAGAGTTACCACGTAGCATTGGCGCGGAGTTAATGTTGATTCTTGATGGAACTGTATTATGTCCGTGAGCACTTGAGGTGAATCTTCCATGATTGTTTGGAGAGGAGTGATGTTATCGAGGTGATGGACACTCAGGTAGTGGATTAATGGGGTTGTTGCATTGATGAATGGATTTGATGGCATTGGCGTGTGGTAGGGCCGCAGGTGGTAGTCGTTTTGTGACTGGGTTCTGAAATTGCTCATCGTTGAGTGTGCCGAGAAAAGTGACATCATAGAATTTTTTGACAATCCAGAATGGTCCTGTCCACTGGAGCTTTAATCTTTCGAGATGGGGTCCCATTTGAGACTAATATAAGAGAACTGGATCTTCTTCTTTGAATATCTAAAACTTGGAGTGACGGTCAACCCATTTCTTCCTTCTTTTTTGGATGACCTTGGTGAGACGAAAAAACTTTGGAAGCGTGCTTCATCCAAGGCAAGGAGTTGATCTAGGTGATGCTGTAGGGATTCTTTTGGGATTAAATTTTCTAAAATAGTAACACGGAGACTTGGTACTAGGAATTCCATTGGGATGACTACTTCTGTGCCATATACTAATTTGAATGGAGTCATTCCAGTAGAGATTTTGTATGCTGTGCGGAAAGCCCATAAAGCTGAAGTCATTGTGATTTTCATTGACCAATTTTGTGAGAATATTTTTGAGAATTTTGTTGGTTGATTATGCTTGACCATTGGCTTGGGGATAGTACACTGTGGATTGTTTATGGATGATGAGATGTTGGGTGACGAGCTGTTTGATGACATCATTGACAAAGTTTTTACCTTGGTCACTAATCAACTCGATGGGACATCCGAAATGAATGATGATCATCTCATAGAGAAATTTTACAGTTGATTGTGTTATGTTATCCTAGAGAGCACAAGCTTCTACCCACTTGGTGCTATAATCTGTGGCTACTAGGATATACTTGTGATCGTGGTAAAACGGGCTGGAGGCTTGAATGACCCAACAAAGTCGAGGCCCCGTTTTTGGAATGGTTCTAATGGGAGTACCGGATTGTGTGGCATTCTATCCCTATCTGTTGGCTAGTCAAGACGTTGACAAACGTCACACTATGTGGCCCAGTTGTAGGCATCACCAAGTACTATGGTCCTGCTTTGAAGGATTTTCCTTTCGGTGATATCTTCGGCGAATTGTCCTTCGTCCGTCATTGACAAAGTCTTTACCTTGGTCACTAATCAACTCGATGGGACATCCGAAATGAATGATGATCATCTCATAGAGAAATTTTACAGTTGATTGTGTTATGTTATCCTAGAGAGCACAAGCTTCTACCCACTTGGTGCTGTAATCTGTGGCTACTAGGATATACTTGTGACCGTGGTAAAACGGGCTGGAGGCTTGAATGACCCAACAAAGTCGAGGCCCCGTTTTTGGAATGGTTCTAATGGGAGTACCGGATTGTGTGGCATTCTATCCCTATCTGTTGGCTAGTCAAGACGTTGACAAATGTCACACTATGTGGCCCAGTTGTAGGCATCACCAAGTACTGTGGTCCTGCTTTGAAGGATTTTCCTTTCGGTGATATCTTCGGCGAATTGTCCTTCGTCCGCTCATCCCTTGATGAGCTTCTTTGAGCACAACTTCCTACTCGTGTGATAGAGTATTTGGTCAATCCCTTTGTTGTATAGCTGACCAGCTATGACTTGGAAATGCCTACTATGGAGAACAATCCGCTTCCATTGATCCCTGGACAAATCATTGCATCAGACCTATGGCAACAAATGTTAGCATTTCATCATACCATGTTTGGGGAATTGGGATGGCTGCATCAGTTTGTGAACAGCCCAGCATCTGGTAGATCATCTGCTACTCCACTTGGGAGTTCTCCGGACTCCAAGCGGGAAAGACAGTCCGCTACTGTATGATTGGCACTTGGTGTGTGGACTATTGTGAAGTCAAATTCTTGGAGTATTAGTATCCATCTAGCCAATTTTCCTGCTACACTCATGAAACGACAGTTCCCAGTTTGGGTCTTGGACAATAGGCTAGATAGCATAAGCTTGAGGTGCCGGAATGCAATGTCGCATTTCGGTATCCAATTGAAAGAAACCTACCTTGATTGCTTTGTGAGAGGTTTTTTGAAATGGACCATTTGTTGATTCAAAGGGACTGCTACATGAGCGAGGTATCTGAGCATTCTGTTATGCCATCTTACTTGTCCCCCAGAAATCTTCTTAGCTCTTTGTCATTTGTTGGAGTTGGGGCTTTACGGATCACCTTGACCTTATCTGGGTTGACTATTATTACTTCTTTATAAATGATGTGGCCTAATAGCATTCCGCTTTTTGGACAGCAAAAACACATTTTGTTGGATTCAGGCTTAATCTGGAAAGTATGCATTTGGCCAGATAGAGTTGCAGGTGCATCAAATGTTGTGTTATTTTGCTAAAAACACTAAAGTTATCAATGAGTACCCTCATAAAGGAGGTGAGAAAATCAGCAAAGATTTCTTGAACCATTCGTTGAAATGTAGTAGGAGCATTTTTCAGACCAAAGGTCATGACATTTGATCAAAGGCTCCCCATTCTGTGATGAAGGTGGTCTTCTCCCGATTTTCCAGAGCCATTTGAACAACCTTGTTGTATCTACTAAACCCATCTAGCAATGAGTACATCTCGTGGGGCCTAATACTGCATCAAGCAAAGAATCCGTGAATGGCAAGGGAAAAGGATCTGAAATGGTAGCAGCATTTAGCTTCCAGTGATCTACACAGACCCTTAACTTTTGGTTTTTCTTGGGGACGATCATGATCAGTGATAGAATGTGGCTCGATCAATTGGGTATATGAACCCAACTTGGAGGAGTTTATCTATTTCTTCCTTCACCCTTTTGGCATAGTTTGGGTTCATCTGGTATCTTTGTTGCCGGATAGGGATGGCATCTTCTTTAAGGTTGATCCGGTGTTGTTAGAAGCTGGGATCAATCCCTTTCATGTCGGTGTAGCTCCACGCAAAGACATCTTTGAAGGAAGTGAGTAGCTCCTGGAATTTCCCGCAAAACTCATTTTCCAGCTTTGGACTGACGCTGACTATCTTGGGGTCATCATCAATTCCCAAGTTCATCTCTGTCAATTCATCTTCTTTGACTCTCTTGGGGTGCTTGATCTGTGTCAAAAGCTTTTTCTGCTACAATCATCTTGCACGCTTGGAGTAATGCCTTCCTTTGCTAGAGCCTCATAGAAATCTTCTGGTTTCTCTAAACGATCTCCTTCCATCCTTGAAGCAAACTTTTGTTTTTGAAGTCCTCATTTATGTGTGGAGTGTAGGGTTGATATTTGTCCATGATCTGGGACTACATCTACTTCAAATAGATTGATCAAATTAGCATTCTGCTAGAGATATTCCTCTTCCTCATCGAAGTCTAGACCTTCCAGCATGTTGATCCCTTCAGCTATTTCTGGCCGGGTTGGTTTTTCCACTTTCCACCTATTAGCGACATAGATCTTGATCTTCTTCTTCCCACGACGGATAGTGATTATATCCGCATCCCAGTCTTGCTTAATGTGTGCTTGACAGAGCCAGGGTCTGTCGAGCAACATTGGATAAGCACCTTTGAAATCATCTTCCATCCGGAGTACTACTACTGGCTATGTGAGATCCCACTGCCCCCTCCACACACCGAATTCCTGGTAGCTGGCAGCAGCAGCAGCGAAAGCAGCTCCCTTATGCGCGGGGCAGGGTTTCCCACTCAGGGCCTTGCCCTCGAATGTATGGGCACGAGACTAAGCTAGTGGTCATTCTGAAGACCAAAACCGAGAAAATTTCCCATGCCCGGAGAAAACGGGGACGATTCCACCATTTTGAATTTTTTAACAAATTTTTCTAACAAGGTCAAGATACTGAACTAGCCTTCATCTGAATAACCAGATAGAAGGGAAACTATTAAAGACTTATCTTGAAGGAATCGACGCTTTTTTAACAAATTTTTCTAACAAGGTCAAGATACTGAACTAGCCTTTATCTGAATAACCAGATAGAAGGGAAACTATTAAAGACTTATCTTGAAGGAATCGACACTTTTTTCCTAATTGAATCAAGCACAGCTCTTGATCTATTAATTTGAGAAGTCTTTAGGTTATTATTAACTATTCGAGTTCTAAGCATATTCCTATTAATCAATTTTATTATTAAAACTCTACTGATTCCAGCCCATGGGTTAGCCACCGCCCAACCACTGGAATTGGTAAAACCAGACAAGTACTCACCCACCCATAATTGAATGCCTTTCTTAACTTTTGCTTTAGAATACAGATACACACACACTCCTCTTTAAACTTTAACTTATAAAACAATCCATTGACAAACAATTATTGGTTACAGATATCATAACTCAAAATTTCCATCCAGTTCCTTGTTTCTCAAAAACAAGGTATCACTCTGGACTCTCCGTCGAGACCAGCTGGTCAGCAACAACAAATTACAATAATTTTTTATCATCATATATATATATATTTTCCATGACATACGCATGGGTGTCCTAAGCACCGCGAGCACGTGCATCGCCTCGTCAGAACCCTCTAGGATCCTCCTTAGGTGTCCTGGCACTTCACTCAAGGACCGCTTCATCGGCCCTCGCCCATCGTACATTGGAAGCACACCATTTTTTATCATACCAAGGCTGGTCAAGACCTGGGTAGGTTTTTGCTGCGTGAGCCGTCCTTTGAACACTCCCCGCCAACTGTTGCAACCGAACTTCCCTTAGAAAAACACATATACCAAATGCTCCCTCCAGCATTCTGGCGTAAGACAATCCTTTAAGAAAACATGGTTTCTATGCAAGTTTTCAGTTTTGAGTTTCTTTTGAATACAATGAGTATATCTTAAATCCTATCCCAAGACTTTCTGATTGCAAGTCTGAATTCCAAACAGAATTCCTCGAATTCTGTAACCTTGATCCTCAGATCAAAATCAAAGGGTCTTAACTTGATTTCAGATTCGGTGGGTGATTTGAGTGAATTTTCTTGAACTAGTCACATCGTCTTTCTTGAAACTGATGAAGGAGTTATGTCTTGGTCATAGTCTAATTCATCGGGGTTTGAGTCTGGAAAGGTTCTCCCTGAACTATCTTTCTCGAAGGGTAATAATATTTCAATTACTACTTTACTGAATTTCATTCATTGAGTATTTGCTTAACTGAATTCAAAACTAATCACGAATTCCTATGAGGAATAATTTAATCATTTATCTAAAATTCCGACTTCGATAGTTTTTCTGAGTTTTCTCATTACCATCCTAGAGAATATGAAACGGTAGAATTTTCTCTCACAGAGTATTTACTTATTCATTTACCAATATTCATGGGATTTAAACATAAGATTAAAGAGAACTCTTATTTTGATATGAAAATTATATATGCATCTATTTATGCATAAAATCCAACTTCTATGGAAATAACACTTTTATATAAAAGAAAATCCTTTTATGCATAAAAATTAATTTTGATGAAAGTAACACTTTTATAATAAAAAATTCTTTTATGCATCTATTTATGCATAAAAATCAATTTTGATGAAAGTAACACTTTTATAATTTAAAAAATTCTTTTATGCATCTATTTGTGCATAAAAATCAAATTTGATGAAAGTAACACTTTTATAATAAATAAATTCTTTTATGCATCTATTTATGCATAAAAAATTAATTTTGATGAAAGTATCACTTTTATTAAAAAAATCTTTTATGCATCACTTTATGCATAAAAATCAATATTGGTGAAAGTAACACTTTTATAATAATAATAAATTCTCCAATATGCATCTTTCTATGCATAGAAATTAATTTTAATGGAAATAACACTTTTATAATAAAAATATTTCTAATATGCATTTTTCTATGCATAGAATGAAAATAACACTTTTAGAATACACAAATGGTGGGGATTACTCTTTTTGAATAATAAAAGATAAAACTTATTTCACAAAATTTAAGAAAATTTTGCCATAATCTCCTTTGTATGGCTGACCATTTTTCAAATTTTTTCATTCTCAAGTTACTTAGAAATTATCCTAAATGGTTTAAAGCATTCTAAACTAGTAAAATTTCACTTTTTAAATATAAACAATATGAAAAGTTTAATTCTAAGAATTTGATTACATATCTAGGATAAAGAAAGGCTGAATTCAAGAATGAAGAGAGGAGGAAAGCCTTTCCAACAAGGCATAACATCATTTTTTATTTTAAAGAAAATAAAAATTAGAAAACGATTAAATGGAATAAAGAAAAAGTAGGATTTCTAGCTTACATGAATTTCTGTGAGCTTTTCTTTGGCTTGATGGTTTGAGGGATCTACTCTTGTTTGCACCAAGAGTGGCCACCAATTCTTTTGAAGAGGAAATGGTCAAAAACTAATGAATTATCAATAAATTCACTGTTTTTGGCTCTGGGGAGGAGTAGAGTAATACTGCATAAAACACTATTTAGCTTCTATAAAGGGGGAGGCTTCTATTTCTAGGAAAAAGTGAGCTTCTAACCAAGCAAACTGATTCTAGAATTTTCCAGATCAGTTTGGTCAATTTTTGACCATTTTGGGTCAGTTTAGTTCACTTTTTGGATCCAATTTTGAATTAGAAGAGAGGAGGGATGAAATATCTAATTTTATTGATTTAAAATTCAAAAGAAATGATGGGAAAAGGCACCTACTTCATGAGGGAGAACCCCCACTCTGAGGTGTCAAAATTTTATTTTTTTAGTATTTCCTTTGGTCCTTAGTCCACTCTTCATCTTAATTTATTTTTTTAGTATTTCCTTTGGTCCTTAGTCCACTCTTCATCTTATGTGAGTATTTACTCATTTTTTGGGAGATTTTATTTATTTCTTCAATTTACCTCCTCCCTATATTTGGATTAATCTTATTGGTCCATAGGAACCTTAATTTAAAATTTTTCAAAAATCTGGACCCTTAGGATAAGGCCTTTTGAAAAGATTATAATTTATTTCTAATGCACCTTCTGAAATTCTTTTTGAACTTCTATTTTGGGGAAATTTATTTTAATAAGATGAGATATTTTTCCATCAAAAAATATTTAAAACTTAATCACCTCTCTCTAGAAGATTTTCTCTCTCTAGGCCAAAACAGGTAGAAACAAGATCTTTTATATTTCTGAAGAGGAATTTGATTACACGGGAAGATACTGGACTTCTTGAGAGGCTGGGGAGGAATCTTACATTCTCTCCCACTTGAAAAACGCGAGATGTCATCATCTCGCAAACTGGGGGTAATCCCACAATAGTTCGGCTTCTTTCTCCCAGGTGGCATCTTCAAAAGGATAGAACTTCCATTTAACCAATAATTTAACCTAGCGAGAGCCATCTTGCTTCTCTCATTGTAGCCAGTTACATCAAAGTATTCTTCCATAGCCTCATTCCACTTTTCCACTACTTCACCTAACTGCTCCTCTTCACCCTCGAAGCGACTAGGTTGTTGGGATTTGTGTAGTGCTTTTCAAACATCTGGATCTAACTCTTCGTCATCGGTTAGAGGATCTGGTTGCCTTGCATGGGCCGCGCGCCTCATGACTTTGACAAAACAAGATTTTTGTCAGCTTAACTTTGACAATAGATTTATGATTATTTAATTTTTGATATTTATCTTTAAACAAATAATTATTTCATCATACTTCTTGAACAAGATCAACCATATTCACAATCATGAAAGCAATTTGGATTTTTTTTTTTGCAAAACCTCATTTATTATCAAAAGTTTTCGATATATACATAGAGCATCACAGCTCCAAAGTCACTGCCTCAATCGCGTACGCATAAAGAAGTGAAACTACGAAGAAGACATGCCATGGTACACACGATTCATTACAGAAAGAGGTGATGTAGATAAAGTGGCTAAGAAGCCTAAAAACTCGGCATGAAATTCTGAAGTTCCTGGGTGAATGATTAAAGAGTTGTACATGCTGAACAACAAGCCCTAGCCTTATCAGAATCATGGCTAAGGAAATATTTTGCCTAAGCCTCTGACGCTGATTGGTACTGATATTAATATATCATCCTCCAAAGAACCACATATACCGACGTCGCTCTACAGGATTAGGAAAGTAAAGACTCTCAAAATGACGTACGAGTCTCACTCTGCTTACTCAGGTCACAGTAGAGTTGATGAGGTGCTCAAATGCCAAGGCTATCATACCCTGACTCTGGGAGAGTTCAGGAATGCCAGATAGATTCGGGGTATCCATCTATAAATTTCCAATTCAATTTATGAGTTTTCAATTTTTGAAGTTCATTTAACATAATATTAACAAGCGAAAACATTATTTCCCAGATTTACTTTAAAATTTTAAGCAATTTCTGTTGCTGTTACGTAAATTTACAACAGCGCTCTGATACCAACTGTGAGATCCCACTGCCCCCTCCGCACACCGGATTCTCGGTAGCTGGCAGCAGCGGAAGCAGCTCCCTCATGCGCGAGGCAGGGTTTCCCACTCAAATGTCTGCATGAGACTAAGCTGGTGGTCATTCCGAAAATCGAAACCGGGAAAATTACCCATGCCCGAAAAATAGGGCAATTCCACCATTTTGAATTTCTTAACAAATTTTTCTAACGAGGTCAAGATACTGAACTAAGCTTCATCTGAATAAACCAGATAGAAGGGAAACTATTACAGACTTATCTTGAAGGAATCAACGCTTTTTTCCTAATTGAATCAGGCACAGCCGTTGATCAAGTACTCACCCACCCATAATTGAATGCCTTTCTTAACTTTTGCTTTAGAATACAAATACGCACACACTTCTCTTTAAACTTTAACTTATTAAACAATCCATTGACAAACAATTATTGGTTACAGATATCATAACTCAAAATTTCCATCCAGTTTCTTGTTTCTCAAAAACAGGTATCACTCTCTGGACTCTTCGTCGAGACCAGCTGGTCAGCAACGAGATCCAGTAACAGATTACAATAATTTTTTATCATCATACATATATATATCTTCCACGACATACGCATGGGTGTCCTAAGCACCGCGAGCCCGTGCATCGCCTCGTCAGAACCCTCCAAGATCCTCCTTAGGTGTCCTGGCACTTCACTCAGGGACTGCTTCGTCAGCCCTCACCCATCGTACCACCGGAAGCACACCATTTTTCACCATACCAAGGCTGGTCAAGACCTAGATAGGTTTTTGCCGCGTGAGCCATCCTTTGAACACTCCCCGCCAGCTGTTGCAACTAAACTTCCCTTAGAAAAACACATATACCAAATGCTCCCTCCAGCATTCTGGCGCGTAAGACAGTCCTTTAAGAAAATAGGGTTTTTATGCAAGTTTTCAGTTTTGAGTTTCTTTTGAATACAATGAGTATATCTTAAATCCATATCCCAAGACTTTTTGATTGCAAGTCTGAATTCCAAACAGAATTCCTCGAATTCTGTAACCTTGATCCTCAGATTAGAATCAAAGGGTCTTAACTTGATTTCAAATTCGGTGGTGGGTGATTTGAGTGAATTTTCTTGAACTAGTCACATCGTCTTTCTTGAAACTGCGAAGGAGTTATGTCTTGGTCATAGTCTAATTTAGGGTTTGAGTCTGGAAAGGTTCTCCCTGAACTATCTTTCTCCAAGGGTAATATTTCCATTACTACTTTACTGAATTCCATTCATTGAGTATTTGCTTAATTGAATTCAAAACTAATCATAAATTCCTATGAGGAATAATTTAATCATTTATCTAAAATTTCAACTTCGATAGTTTTTTTGAGTTTTCTCATTACCATCCTAGAGAATATGAAACGGTAGAATTTTCTCACAGAGTATTTACTTATTCATTTACCAATATTCATGGGATTTAAACATAGGATTAAAGAGAACTCTTATTTTGATATAAAAATTCTGTATGCATCTATTTATGCATAAAAATTAATTTTGATGAAAGTAACACTTTTATAATTAAAAAAATTCTTTTATGCATCTATTTATGCATAAAAATCAAATTTGATGAAAGTAACACTTTTATAATTAAAAAAAAATCTTTTATGCATCTATTTATGCATAAAAATTAATTTTGATGAAAGTAACACTTTTATAATAAATAAATTCTTTTATGCATCACTTTATGCATAAAAATCAATATTGGTGAAAGTAACACTTTTGTAATAATAAAAAATTCTCCAATATGCATCTTTCTATGCATAGAAATTAATTCTAATGGAAATAACACTTTTATAATAAAAGTATTTGTAATATGCATTTTTCTATGCATAGAATGAAAATAACACTTTTAGAATACACAAATGGTGGGGATTACTCTTTTTGAATAATAAAAGATAAAACTTATTTCACAAAATTTAAGAAAATTTTGCCATAACCTCCTTTGTATGGCTAACCATTTTTCAATTTTTTTTATTCTCAAGTTACTTAGAAATTATCCTAAATGGTTTAAAGCATTCTAAACTAATCAAATTTCACTTTTTAAAGAGAAACAATATGAAAAGTTTAATTCTAAGAATTTCATTACATATCTAGGATAAAGAAAGGCTGAATTCAAGAATGAAGAGAGGGGGAAAGCCTTTCCAACAAGGCATAACATCATTTTTTATTTTAAAGAAAATAAAAATTAGAAAACGATTAAATGGAATAAAGAAAAAGTAGGATTTCTAGCTTACATGAACTTTTGTGAGCTTTTCTTTGGCTTGATGGTTTGAGGGATCTACTCTTGTTTGCACCAAGAGTGGCCACCAATTCTTTTGAAGAGGAAATGGTCAAAAACTAATGAATTATCAATAAATTCACTGTTTTTGGCTCTGGGGAGGAGTAGAGTAATACTGCATAAAACACTATTTAGCTTCTATAAAGGGGGAGGCTTCTATTTCTAGGAAAAAGTGAGCTTCTAACAAAGCAAACTGATTCTAGAATTTTCCAGATCAGTTTGGTCAATTTTTGACCATTTTTGGGTCAGTTTAGTTCACTTTTTGGATCCAGTTTTGAATTAGGAGAGAGGAGAGATGAAATATCTAATTTTATTGATTTAAAATTCAAAAGCAATGATGGAAAAAAGGTGCCTACTTCATGAGTGAGAATCCCCACTCTGAGGTGTCAAAAATTCATTTTTTTAGTATTTTCTTTCCTTAGTCCACTCTTCATCTTATGTGAGTATTTACTCATTTTTGGGGGGGTTTTCTTTATTTCTTCAATTTACCTTCTCCCTAAATTTGTATTAATCTTATTGGTCCATAGGAACCTTAATTTAAAATTTTCAAAAAATCTGGACCCTTCGGATAAGGCCTTTTGAACATATTATAATTTATTTCTAATGCACCTTCTGAAATTCTTTTTGAACTTCTATTTCGGGGGAATTTATTTTAATAAGATGAGATATTTTTTCATCCAAAAATATTTAAAAACTCTCTCTTCTCTAGAAGATTTTCTCTCTCTAAGCCAAAACAAGTAGAAACAAGATCTTTTATATTTTTGAAGAGGGATTTGATTACAGGTGAAGATACTGGACTTCTTGAGAGGCTAGGGAGGAATCTTACAGGCTATCTAGAAACTATATCCAGATGGAGATTAATCTGAGTGACTGCACTCACCACGTTGATCTACCATTTTGACAGTGAATTGTGTGGGTTCCCATGTTCTCAACTCGAGCATGTGGCATGTTGTATCTGATAGGATATTGACTCTAGAACCGCTATCAAGCAGAACTTATGCTATATCCACTTTGGCCAAAATGACTTGAATCACTGGAATGGCTTTATCATATATAATGGGTTTTGATGTAGCTTGTGCCTTCTCCAGATTTAAAGCTTCTGGTGGCTGTAGGGCTGGCATCTCCTCTTTCTGAGGTTTCAGGTATCTTTTGCCCACATTTGTCTACAACATTATCCTTTTTAATAATATATTTTTCAAAATAAAAATTCACATATTTTTATAAAGGTATAAACCTTGTTGGAGTGGAGATCAATGTAGCAACACACACTGCCAGTAGCACCACTTGTTAATCACTACAACCACCTAGGAAGTAGCCAAGTTTTCACCCCAAAAATGGAAACACTAATCCCTAATCTTGTAGCCAAATGTTCACCAAAAAATTTGAAACACTAATCCCTAATATTGTAGCCAAAAGTGCTCCACTTAAAATATAAAGATGCTTTTCCCATGACCAAATAGCATGAAACCTCCTTCAAAGTGAGTAAAGCTCCTTCACTACCCTACCCTTAAGCTTCTCACACCCCCACCTTCCTTCTATAAGTGTTAAAAAGGGCAAGAAGTATTATTTTCAACAACAAAAAAAAAATCCTAAGGGTGATCATTTGATTCATTGCCACCTACACATGCTAAAAAGGGACCATTATACTAAGGGAATTACTGGAAAAAAGAAAAAAAAAGGGGTATGGCCATAGACACCCATCCCCTTTCCCTAAAGATTTAGCCCAATTATATTATTCAAGAATATTTTCGAGTCAATTATATTTATTAACCCTTTTACTAAGAGACCTTAATCAACAAAATCAATCAAATCCTCTGATGCTTAACTCAAGAATGATAAGGATTCAAGAGTTTATTTTCTTTAGAGTGCACACAATTTTGTTAAATCAGCAGATAAAAAAATCTTGATTACATTGGGTAGGATCCAATATTGACCACTCTAAGCCAATTATATTATTCAAGAATATTACATTGGGTAGGATCCAATATTGACCACTCTAAGTCAATTATATTTATTAACTCTTTTACTAAGAGACCTTAGTCAACAAAACCAATCAGATCCTCTAATGCTTAACTCAAGAATGATAAGGATTCAAGAGTATATTTTCTTTAGAGTGCACACAATTTTGTTAAATCATAACTTTTATTTCTAAGTATTAATTATAGCAGATAAAAAAATCTTGATTACATTGGGTAGGATCAAATATTGACAACTCTAAGCCAACATAATTTCCAAATAGTTCTTAGAATTCTACCCCATTAAGGGTGCTACAATGTCTCTGGGAGTAGATGCTATTCCTTGAGGAACGTCACCTTAGCTTATCTTCAAGCTCTTATTTGTATAGGGTATTGGGATTTGGACCTCTGTGTCCGTCCTTTTGTTGAGTTGGTCATCCCCTAGGTTTTTGAGATGTTCAGCTATCCGGTTTACTTGGTGGGGGGTAGCTGTTGTAGTGGGTGCTACTTGTTGTGTTGACCTATTAGGGGTTGCTTGTTATGGGAGCTCTCTGTTATATACTTGAGTCTCTTTGGTAAGTCTCATGTTGAAAACCGAGGGGCATGGCTCTAGGTAAGTTGTTGGAGGCTCATCTTTTAGTTGAGCTTAGCAGTCCTAGACCAATGCTTGGGCTGCCAAGAGCCTTTTCTTTTCCTCGATGGGATTAGGGTACTCGGCAAGATTTCTAGGGAGCTGGTTAGGGTTAATTGTCTCCCTGCCACCATGGGTGACTAAAAGTAGCAGATATTCTTGCTTAAAGAAGGAGGTATGGGCTAGGGCATACAAAGAATTATGTAAGGGTATGTCATCTCGACCTTCCACCACGAATCTTCCAATTAGCCTTTTGTCAGAGAACTTGTCTCTAGCACTACAACGAGAGTGGAGATACCTTACCCTATTGATGTAGTCCGGATGGTTTTCCCATCCTTTTGTTTAACATTGTGTAACTGCTCAACATGACTCCATCTGGTTCCTTGATGGGAGTATCCAACCTTGAAGGCCTCCTTTAAGGCTTCAAAGGTGGCCTTATCTTCTGTCTTCAAGGACCTAAACCATGGGCCGGCTTTGCCATATAGGGTGAGGCTAAAGGCACTCACCTTGACTTGGTCATCTACAAGGTCGAATGCTTTGCAAATCTAATTAAACATCTCTAAGTGCGGTATGGTGTCTCCAACTCCATCATGATCAGTTTAGAGATGTTAGCGGGTTTGTTTCGCTCTTGTCTGGGCCCTTGTGCAGGCTAGGCTGGTGTGGGGGCGTGATGCTAACAGCTACCCCCTCCCTATTTCCATGGCTATCCTTAACATTTCAGGGGTTAGCCCTGCCATGGTTGGAGCGGGTGCTGGTTGGGAAGTAATAGGTGGGGGAGATGTGCTGGGTGGATAATAGACCATTGGGGGTCCTTATCTCATGGGAGGAATAGGTTGTGCCTCATATGGCCCCATATGGTATCCCAGGTATGCATATTGTTGGTAAATTGGTGCCCCAGGCTGATATGATGGGGCTGGGTAGGTCCTTTCTCTCTGATAGGACGTCTCGGGCCCTTGGAGAGCTATTTCTTGTCGTGGGTTTAGCATTGCTCTTTGGGCTTGGTATGAATCGGCCATCAGGCATGGCTCTCCAGACCAGTGAATGAGTGTGGATTTGCTTACTTTCACTTTGTCCTATCTCCGTGGGATCTAGAGGCGGTGTGGGCTCTCTTTTAGGTTGGTTTTCCATACCTCTCTCCTTGGGATGTGGCTCCTCTTATAAGAATATGGCACAGTGGAAAGAGATAGCAAGACAAAGCATAATAGACAATGAAATAGATACACAATGGAGAGAATTCAAAAATTTTGATTATACCAAAGAGGTACAAGTGATGGTGCTATCCAGCCATGCGCTCTCAAGTAGAGCTTAGATGACGATCTAGACAGACTTTGTATGGAGAATGTACGAAGTGTAGAAGGGGGTGGATACTCACAAGAATTGGATTCCTTAGCTCATGGCAACCATGTCCATATATAGTACTATAGGCGGTGTGGTAGACACGTATACAATGAGGACAGTTACAATGTATAGACATGGTCACCTCCCCCGTATCAAGAACTAGGGCAGTTACACTGCATAGACACAGTCACTGCCCACGTATACATGGTCACCTCCCCCGTATCAAGAACTAGGGCAGTTACACTGCATAGACACTGCATAGACACAGTCACACTGTCCACGTCGTATACAGCGAGGGTGGTTACACTGCATAGACATGGTCACCACTTGTGTATCAAGAACGCGGCCCACCGACCACCACCCACTAATGATGGACCTAGTACCCCGTGTCCCACCTAATGCTCGTACCCCTGACCATCATCAATGGTCACAATAACAATCCCATCCGTGTCTAAGATGGGGTTCCCACTAAAGACATTATGCACCATGGCTACTTCATAATGGGGGCCTAATAAATGTGCATTATACATCAAAGTGATATACATGCTGAGAGGCGAGCATTGAGTGTATACTAACACCCCCCCTCAATGAACTAGGTTTTTGGCCCAATGCCAAGTCGATGAAGATGCCAAGTGAGCTGGTCCTTGCCAAGAGCTTGGTGAAGATGTCGGTGCAGTTTTGCTCTATAGAGCAATACTCCAGCTCCACTATCTCATCCTCTATCAGCCCCCACATATAATGATACTGAATCTCAATGTGCTTCATGTGCGAGCATGAAGCACATAGTTCTTGGATATAGCCATGCAACTCTGATTATCGTATCGCAAGACTGTAGCCTCCCTAATCTGAACTCCCATGTCAACCAAGATTCTCCTCAGCCATACTACCTCACATCAGCAAAGCAAGTTGCCTTATACTCAGCGTCTATGAAAGAAAGTGCCATTGTAGGTTGCTTTTTGCTGGTCTAAAAGAAAGCACTGGAACCAAGCAAAAAATAATATCCAGAAACTGATTTCCTAGAATCACAATCTCCTGCCCAATCTGAGTCACAATAACCTGTCAGAGTGTCACCCATGCTATAAGTGATGCCATACTCAAGAGTACCTGATGTACCTAAGTAACCCCATCCCTTCCTTCCAATGACTCTCTTGTGGCTTGCTAGAAAACCTACTCAACACACCGGTGAACTATGAAGCTAATATCAGGTCTAGTGTTAGTGAAAAAAATCAAACTCCCCACCAACTTCCTGTACTTCCTGATGTCAACAAGTGATGAAGAATTCTCTGCAGAAAGCTTCTTGTTCACTTCCATTGGTGTAGACATAGGCTTGTAGTTTGTCATCCCAAATGCTTTGAGAATCTCCCAAGCGTACTTTTGATGCGAAATGAAGATTTTACTTGACTCTTTCTAGAACTCAATCCCCAAACATAAATGCATAAGACCCAAGTCTGCCATCTCAAACTCATGGCTTAGAATATCCATTGTCTGTTGTATCATCTCTTTATTGTCACCTGAAATGTTGTCATCTACATACAAGACAACTAAAAAAATCTTGCCATGCCTTTTTAGAACATACAAGTTAGCATCAAAAGCACTTCTTATAAACCTAATGTTTTTGAAAAATTGGTATATCCTGTGATACCATGCCTTTGGGGCCTATTTCAGCCTATACAATGCCTTCTTCAACCTGCAAACTTTGTTTTCTGATCCGGACATCTCAAAACTTGGTGGTTGAGCTACATATACCTCCTCCTTGAGTTGGACATTCAAAAATGTTGATTTGACATCCATGTAAAAGACTAGCTTTTTGTGAGCAGCCAAGGCAAGTATCGCCTTGATAGTTGTCATACAAGCTATGGGAGCAAAGGTTTCATCAAAGTCAAAACCCTCTACCTGTGCAAATCCTTGTGCAACCAACCTAGCTTTATACTTAGCTTTTCAAACCCATTTGGTACCAATTACCTTTTTGTTTGGTGGTCGATCAACTAGCTCCCAGGTGTTCTTATGATGATGTCATACTTAGAGTTCATCGTGGATTCCCACTTTGGATTTGCTAAGGATTCATCCAAGGTAGATGGCTCCTTCACTGCTCCCATTATCTCGATCATCAAGGCCATATTGACAATGAGATTAGATGCTCTTCTCTGCTCCTCTACTCTACTTGATCTGCGTAGTCCATCTACTGAAGATTCTAGCTTCTTAGGTACTAGATTACACTCATCAAAGAGTTGTTGTGCCCACTTTGGAAGTGGCTTTCCTTGTGATGTAGCAGAGAGCTGTTGTGATGTGTGAGTCTTAATCCTCTGAAAACTCCTCCTCCTTGAGAGGAAATCTGACTGGTGGGTTGGGCTCATGGTGGACTATTTCTTCAGCTATGATAATAGAGTGGATGGACCTCCTTTGCTCCACTGAGTGTGGATATTCTGCAAATACCACATCTCAGCTAGCCACAGTCTTTTTTGCCTCTGTATCATAGAGCCAATATGCCTTCGACTCTTAACTATATCCAAGAAAGATACACTTCTAGCTTTTGGCATCTAGCTTAGTCTTGGATGCATCTGGAATATGCACATAACATTCACAGCCAAATGTTCTGAAATGAGAAACTGAAGGTTTCTTACCAGAGTAGGCCTCTTGAGGTGTAACATCCTTGACTGCCTTTGTGTATCTCTGATTGAAGACATAAACTGCTATGTTGACTGCTTCAGCCCAAAATGTATTGGGCAAACCCTTTTCCTTCAACATGCATCGAGTTAAAATAGCAGATGGAACATCTTCAAGACCAATTGGACTTTTGGAAAATGTGAAACTCACTCTTTATGTTTTGCTACCATCATACATTTGTAGTAATGGACTTCTTGCGCTAACCCGACTTATATGACATAATATTGGGGAGACCTTTCATGAGGGAGTCCAAATTGGTGCATGATTGGGCATTAGATCACGTGTATGTGCGTAGGGATTTGCAAATTTTAAAGATAGATCTGAGAATGTGGAGAGCACACCCCATGGAAGGGCAACTGTTTGGTAATGATTTGGTCACAACGGCACGGACCACATCCGTACAAATATGTCAGCCCACAATGGAAAATTCCAAGGAAGAAGAGGAAATGGAAATGTATGCATCACTTCCTCCTTCGGACTTCAGTGAAAATTGGATGCATGTGTCAGCTACCATAGATGTGATGCAACCCAGGGGGACCCAATATGTGGAATTTGGAACTGTCCCTACAACCTCTGTACAATTAAAATACCCCCCAATTGGGACCTCATATTTCATGTGCATATTGATCCAAACTTTGCTATTGGATGTGTACTAGCCCAGCTTGGTGAGTTCAAATTAGACTATCTAGTCTGTTTTGCTAGTTATCAATTGAATGATGCAGAGGTGAATTACACCACCACAGAGAGAGAAGGATT
Organism: Cibotium barometz; assembly: GCF_041138505.1. Lineage (NCBI taxonomy): Eukaryota > Viridiplantae > Streptophyta > Polypodiopsida > Cyatheales > Cibotiaceae > Cibotium > Cibotium barometz. The sequence goes on along the minus strand of NC_141076.1, from coordinate 23,573,755 downwards.
GGCCATGGTTTACGCTGTCAAGAAGTGTCGACATTACCTATTGACCAGCAAATTTGTATTCATTGTGGACCATCAAGCCTTATTATACTTAGTGAATTAGCCTTTCACCACGGGAAGAATCACATACTGGTTGCTATTACTATTGGAATTCGACTTTACAGTCACGATAAGAAAAGGGACATAGCATGTGTTAGCCGATCATATGTCAAGAATTCCAAATGGGGAACCAGCAACTAGTGTTGATGATGTCCTCCCTAATGCTTGTTTGTTCAAACTGGACATGGTACCCGAATGGAGCGAGGAGATATCTGATTATGTAGCACATGGTTTTTCGCACAACACACACTTGAACAAAGATAAAATGTGGTGGCTTATCAAGCTTGCTACACCTTATCAATTAATTGCGGGAGAACTATATAAGCTAGGTAAAGACAATGTCCTAAGAAGATGTGTGAGAGAAGATGAGTTCATCACGATATTGGATGAAGCTCATTCAGGCATAATAGGAGGGCATTTTGCTGGAGAGATCACGGCTCACAAGGTACTTCAAGCAGGATTATGGTGGCCTACGTTGCGCCATAGAATTTGTCAAAAGGTATGAAGAATGTCAGCGATTTGCTATCCCACAACAAAGGGACAAGATGCCGCTCACCCCTATTATTGTAAAGACAACCCTTCTAAAAATGGGGGGTAGATTTTGTTGGACCTAATAGGAGCTCATTCAGGCATAATAGGAGGGCATTTTGTTGGAGAGATCACGGCTCACAAGGTACTTCAAGCAGGATTATGGTGGCCTACGTTATTGGATGAAGCTCATTCAGGCATAATAGGAGGGCATTTTGCTGGAGAGATCACGGCTCACAAGGTACTTCAAGCAGGATTATGGTGGCCTACGTTGCGCCATAGAATTTGTCAAAAGGTATGAAGAATGTCAGCGATTTGCTATCCCACAACAAAGGGACAAGATGCCGCTCACCCCTATTATTGTAAAGACAACCCTTCTAAAAATGGGGGGTAGATTTTGTTGGATCTATAAGTCTAGCGGCACATCCATCACAAGCCCGATATGTGATCGTGGCCACAAACTATTTCACCAAATGGACAGAAGCAGAAGCCTTAAAGCGAGCTGATGCACGAACAACAGCAAAATTCTTGTATGAACAAATTATCTCGAGATTCGGCTGCCCATTAGAATTAGTTAGGGATCAGGGCTCACATTTTATTAATGAGGTGATTAATCATTTACTTGCTGGATTCTTAGTAGTCCATCGAAAATCATCACCTTATTATCCACAAGCTAATGGTCAAGCAGAGAGTACAAACAAAATTTTGTGTACTATCTTGATGACTAAAACCTTGGAAGCAAGTCGAACGGACTAGGAGCATAAGCTGATAGCAGCCCTATGGGCATACCAAACATCAAATAAGGTAGTGACGAGATACACTCCTTCCGTCTAGCTTATGGTGTTGAGGCAGTAATGCCTATGGAATACCTAGTTTCGAGCTTAAGGATTGCAGTGCAAGAATGTTTGTTGACAAAGAATGCATTAGCTAAAAGGCTAATCGATTTAGAGAAGCTTGATGAGACCAGACTAATTGCATCGCATGGATCATGGTCGAGAAACTATGCAAAAAGCATTGGTTCGACAAAAACTTGAAACAAAAAGAACTGGAAACAGGGGGACCTAGTCCTCATGTATGGTGTAGGAAGCACCAGGAAGAAGAAACTCAAATATAGAGGCCTAGGACCCTTCCGAGTATCTGAGATCACATCTCAGGGGTCGGTTAAGGCACACTATCCAAGTGAAAATGAAATCGTGTATTGCTTGTAATTGGAGGAGAGGTGTTAAAACCCTAAGATCTCTCTAGATAATTGTTATGCATAAACATGCATAAATCAGGCATAAACTCATCCACCCGACCACCCCCGAGCCAAGGGATGCACACATGAAATACAATGAAATACATCATACCTTTACCTTGATGTCCCATACCATCAAGGTATAACTCCAATCCAATAGCATATAGCTAAAGTGTGAAATGGTAGGTGAGTAGTTATGATCCTCTACACAAGAGAGCATAACATAGCTTAGCCTCAAGCTAACATCAAGAGACCATAGCCTAAGCCTCAAGATAACACAGCCTTGGTCTCCAAGCCCCCCAAGCCTCCCTTGAGTATGCCCCATGTCCCTATTATATAGGAGGGCCCTCAAGTGACTCTTGACTCTCCATTTCCCATGTGTGAACCTTGGATGCCTGACCCTAACCTTAACCCTTAAGGTTAGTCCTAACCTATGCTCCACTAGAGCTTGTTCATATGCTCCCATGCTCACAAGCCTAATGTGGGTTAGCCTCCTAGTATATGCACACATAATGTGCATATAACATACTTCCCCTCTCTCAAAACATTGCACTTGCAATGAAAAGAAGGAGAGCACTGAACAATATCAACCGACTCCCAAGTCGAATCCTCTATTTCCCTATCTTTCCACCTAATTTTAACCTCAGGGACACTACAAAGTTTCCTTTCCCTAAATTCAAGTACCTTATCAGGTTCATGTGGAACATAGGATAAATCTTTGACTTCAACGAGTTCTTGAGGGGTAACTATGTTATCCTCACCTCCCAGTTTCCCTTTCAATCTATTGATATAAAAGGCTAGATGAACTCTAACATGTGGAGGTAGTTTAAGTTCATACGCAACCGTGCCAATTCGATGTATAAATCGAAATGGACCACAATATCTAGGAGATAAATTCGAGCATTCTCCTATTGACAAAGTCTGAGAATCTTTAGGAACATTAAAATAAGCTAACGCTCTTGGTTCAAAAGACCGAGATAAGTGTCCCCTATCAGCATAAAACCATGCCCTATCCTGAGCACTCTTGATAGAATCCCGAGCTTCGGTCAGCATTTCCTGCATATCATGCAAGAAATCCCTCGATGCATCAAGCTCGATATCCTTAAGACCGACATCAATAGGTGCCCTAGGTTGATACCCATACATAAGTATGCACGGACTAAAACCAATAGCCATATGTTTAAAACTGTTATAGGTAAATTAAATCATTGGAATATATTTTTTCCAATTTGATGCTTTTTCAAAGATACATACACGAAGCATATCCTCTACAATCTGATTCATATGCTTTGTTTGCCCATCAGACTGCGGATGATCAGAGGAATTCATACTCAAAGTAATTTCCTCATTGTAAACCATTCGGAATAAAGTAGGAAAACATGGTATTATAACAGCAGGAACCAGGGATTCATCGGTGCCCCGACGTACCCACATCTGCACAGGGAATAATCGATGTCCCAAGTTACCCATATCAACATAGAGAGTCATCATCGTCTCGATGAGTCACATATGTCCATCCGTAAACCATCAGGTTGACTGTATAAATCACCTAAAGTACGGAACTAGAGAAAGAAATGCCAACAAAGGAAAAATCCGAATTTCCTTAATCCAAACACAACAAGATAAACTCGTTGAACTCTAAAGAAAGAGATTTCAACAAGTGAAAATGCCGACGAGATTACACTCATCAATACATGCAGGCTATAGATAAAAGAAGTTTATCTAGAGAATGCCCACACTATAAGTTCTACTGAATTTAGAGAATGAAATTGTCTTTGAATGTTGAGGTCAACATGCTATGATGTAAGTAAAGCAACAATCTTGAGCCCCAAATTTTCCCATAAGATAATATATGTGAGAGATCGCTAGCGTCCCATACCACCATGATACCACCCATACATACCTTACCAATCTGAAACTCCCTAGTATGCCGTCTAGGAAATATGAATAAAATCCTATATAAAAGGAATAAAATGGCCTTATCCCAGACTTTCACATACTAAAACCTGTCTCTATATATCTGAGACTACATCAAGGAATAACTCTTTCTGAGTGCATCATTGGAAAAGAAATTGAATTATTGACACCTTTCTAATGATACTACCCAATAAACAATAAAGTTAGGGTAGAAAAATAACTCACCTAGATACATAAGCAACTAGGTATCCGAGTTGGAATATGTATAAGAGTACAAGGAACATAGTCCAAAATTACGTGCAAAAAATGAAGGCAAAATGCTACCTTCAAAGCACATGAAATTATCCAAAGATCAAAATATCTTTATAAAACCATGGATAAAAGCATAGAAGCTTCTCGAATCCATGAAAACCATAGTTGATCATAAAAATCAATGCATACCATCTAATGGACATTAATCATGTCAAAAGAAGCATTAAAATTGGTGGCCAACTCATCAATCCGGAGTATATGAACGTGTTGTTGTTCAAGCAAAACTCCAAAGTAAGCAAGTGAAACACATGTGTGTAACACTCATTAAAAAACCCCTAGACACAAATGATCTAGGCAGAACCTCATGAGTCCAAATAAAAGTTAGAAAATATCCAATAAAATCCACCAAAACAAATAGATCAACTAACCAATAAAATCCACCAAAACAAATAGATCAACTAACCCATCATAGAATTTGTCTTAGGCTTAAGAAATTAAGCATAAACCACACTTAAATAAGTACAAAATAAATTATCATGAAAAAGTATCAAAGGTGAAACACACTTTGAACGCAAGTTCTTTAGATCCAAACAGAAATATCTACTAATTCGAGGTCTAATCATATTAATAATATGCGAATAACCCGCATCTATCTAATGTCAGCACGAGAAAACGTACTTCAACATTAAATAACCCTCGAAAATATTAAATTCTCGAAAAAAAAGAATTATCATGATTTTTTTTCTAATTTTCTAATTTTCTCCAATTTTATAGGGCCTCAAAATATGATAATTTTGAATTCCACCAAATCTATCTTATGGCATTCCAAACCTATATTTTTCCAAAAAAAATAGCAAATAATTTTGTCAAAATACCATTGATATTTTTTAAAAACAGATTTTTATGATTTCTAAAAATAATTTCTAGAATATTCCTAATTTCTCTTAAGAATCCCATCATTCACGAAATTTCCAGTTTCTCCCGATAATTCTCAAATCCAATGAAAATTTACAATTTTATTGGATTTTCTAAATTTTTAGATCAAAAATATATATTTTTAAAGGAATTTGAATGGTCACGTGTGCCCGAATGGACACACCACATGCCAAACACCAACCCCACATTTTTTAGAAATTTAAAATAACCTTTGTCTAATTTTTCACTAATTTTTAGGAATTTTGTAATTTACCCTGAACGCATTTAGAATACAAACGGTCAAAAAAATTCAGAATCCCAACAGTTCTCTCGGAATACGGAAAGTCAACAGTTTCGAGAAAATGAAAAGACAAAAAAAAATCAGAATGTGAAAGGTCAAAAGTTTCCGGAATCCGAAAGGTCAAAAGATTTTTCGAAATTCGGAAAGCCAAAAGGTTTCCTAGAAGATGAAAAGCAAAAAGTTTTTAAGAGAAAATTTCAAAAATTTTCAGAGATTTTTTTTTCTCAAATGTCTAATTGTCTCTATTTTAAGGCTTTTTTTTTTGAAAAATTTTCAAAAACTTTAAAACAAAGTTTAATACGCTTTATTAAAAAGCTTATGGAAGTTTTTTTAGGAGGGGAACGTGTTTCCGCCGGCGAGACTGCTATGCAACCCCCCCCCCCCCCCGCCGCCTGTGCGCAGAATTGAGAGATAGGAGGTTCTCTCTCTTCCCTCTCCACTCTCCTTTCTCCTTCACTCCATTTCCATGGAATCTCTCCACCCCCTCCTTCTCTGTAATCAGGATTAACATTTGATTAATTTTTTAATTAATCTTGTTAATCATAATTAACTCCTAATTATGATTAACATTAATTAAAAAAAGGGTTTTTTTAAGAGGTGTTTATACACGCGAGAGGAAAATAGACGGAAAATTCAAAATTGAGAGACGAAGAGGGTCCCACGCACACGAGAGAGCATTCAATGCATCAACATGCTGCCCCCTATTGTATTTTAGCAGAAAATCGGCAGAAATTTGATCGCATACTCGCGGAAAAACCCACAAAAATGTATAAAAAATACATTTTAAACATACAAATGCTCAAAAAAATTTTAAAAATTAGGAAAAAAATCCTAAAATTTCTAGCAATTTAGGGAATCCATTCTACCAAAAATATCCACAATAAAATATGTGGTATTTTCATAAAAAATCTTCATTAATGCTTATTTTAAACCATAAAAAATAGAAAAAAATAGCATTAAACTCACGAAATTCCCACGCAACGTCGATTCGTCCATTGAATAGTAGTAACACGTGTTCCAATCGCCATATCGACGATCCACATACAAATCATCAACATAAATCAATAAAATAATATTTTTTATTAGTAAATATTAAAATTTACTTAAAAAAATTTTATCAAAAATTACAATAAGAAAGAAAAATCAACAACAATTAACTAGAGATTGCTCTAATACCACTGTTAAAACCCTAAGATCTCTCTAGATAATTGTTATGCATAAACATGCATAAATCAGGCATAAACTCATCCACCCGCGAGCCCAAGAGATGCACACATGAAATATAATGAAATACATCATACCTTTACCTTGATGTCCCATACCATCATCAAGAGGTATAACTCCAATCCAATAGCATGTAGCTAAAGTGTGAAATAGTAGGTGAGTAGTTATGATCCTCTACAAAAGAGAGCGTAACATAACCTAGCCTCAAGCTAACATCAAGAGACCATAGCCTAAGCCTCAAGATAACATAGCCTTGGTCTCCAAGCCCCCCAAGCCTCCCTTGAGTATGCCCAATGCCCCTATTATATAGGAGGGCCCTCAAGTGACTCTTGACTCTCCATTTCCCATGTGTGACCCTTGGATGCCTGAACCTAACCTTAACCCTTAAGGTTAGTCCTAACCCATGCTCCACTAGAGCTTGTTCACATGCTCCCATGCTCACAAGCCTAATGTGGGTTAGCCTCCTAGTATATGCACACATAATGTGCATATAACAAGAGGGTGGTATCATCACTCCAACTATGCAATACACAACCCATTAAGCACTTGGAAGCTTAGCCATGTTTGTGCCTATGCGAAACGAGCCCATGGCTCTACATCTATCTTAACCTTGAGTCACATCATCAGAGTAGTATGACAGAGCATTCTCGAGATATTGCATTGTGCACATACGCTCCACTAGAAGACTGTAGAACGGCTACTCATGGGCTTGTGTATGAAAGTTTAAACCATCAACATCCTAACATCTGACATCTTCATTGATATTAATGTGGAGTGTTGGATATTCCCTTTACATGAAAGCCAAAAAGCGACAAAAGTGATCTGCCAACTTCATCGAGGGATCACCACTAGTATGTTGTATATCATAAAAGGACTGGTAGTTTTGGTAGTAGTTGCAAGAAACAATCCAATCTCTTGAGATGAATGGCCAATTGATAATGGGACCTATGAGAGTGTCAAACTTAGACCACTGTCTTCTACAGACTATTCCCCCATCATACAAAGGATTGTATTAAACATTTGGAGGAGGGTCAGGAGAACACTTGACCAACTTAGGTGAAGATACAACCTAGGATAAGGGAAGTAATGGGAAAGCAAAATTTTAAAAAAATGTGGTTATGGGGGAATGACTCATGGTAAGTAGAAAGGGTGGACTCATCAAAGGAGGTGACCAGAGGCGGATATAGGAAAGAAGAAGAATGGAAGTGGGATGACAAAAAGGAAGGCTTTCCAAAGAGAGCTCATCAATGAAAGGGGTGGGCTTAAATATTAGAAGGTTAGATTATGAAAAAGATAAAATGGGAATGGAGGAGGGATTAGATTTGAGCAAGGAGAAATAAGCACGAAAGTGATAGATGTAAATGGTATAAATTCTGAGATTTCCAATTACCCGAGGATAGTGTAATTTCCTCCATGAAAAGTTTTGAAGAAGGGTTTCCTCAAAAGGAGGAGTCCTGGACTGATGTGGCAATGGTGGCTAACTTCCTAGATTAGTATTCTAATGAAGAAGATTCCCTAAGTTTGATACTCTCATAGGAAATGGGATCGTGCCATGTCTTGGCGGTGAAGGACCGCACTTTGCCTTCTTCGAAAGTCTTAATACATGTATGGATCCTTTCCTCGAAAGATCCCACGTAGATGAATGCTTGTAGAGCTACATCACCAATAAACCATGTGAAATCCATATTGTTAGGAGCTAAGGAGTGGGATGATTACCAATAAAAGGATAAGAGGATCATCGTATCCATACATACTCATACGATGAAAATAATAACACATGTGCAACGTGAATAATACCCACAACATGCTCGAATGAGAGTTCGACATAACACATGCAAATCCACATATATAACGTGGGACAAGGAAAATATATGGGGATGAGAGGGGAGCATATAGGTTTTTATTAACCATCCAAACAACATCAATATTAATGCAGCACGAAAAATACCTAGGAAACGGTGAGAGAGACGACTACCTCATAAACACCTGTAAAACAATGAAAAGAAAAGAAAAAACGATGGTATGTGATCACTAGGTAGGGGGGTGGATCGTAATAAGCATAGTCAACAATGGAAATGAAAAGCCCTAGAAGCATGCAAGGTAACCTGCAATCACAAAACCCCACAGACATGAACGAACGTGGGCAAGCCCACACATAGAAACTATGGTTCACCTTCGAGGAGGAGGAAAGCACCAACAACAAGGAAAATCTTGGAGGAGACCATGTGAAGGGAACCTACAAAATAGATCATCCTAATCACATACACACTATGACAGCAGGAATAAGAGTGTCAGATTGAACCACCATCATAATAGGGCCACCAAACAAGAGCATGTGGTCAAAGTGCCTGCAAAACAAACATGTGTACACACACGCTAACAAACGTGGGCAAGCCCACACATAGAAACTATGGTTAAATAGCGAATCAAATGACAAAATGCGAGATCTACACCCCATGAGATGAGATACAAGGTAGCGATCCATGCATGCACATACCTACCTAGGTCGTGGAAAACAGACACAAATGGTGGCGGATGTGAATGTGGGTGTGTGATTGTTGATCATGACAGGTTTTAGGCACCAACTGGCTCAATGAAGAGGCTCACTTTGGGTGTGATTGTATGTGTATGTGCAATGACGATGGAGAGGTTTTGGGCACCATACTTTGTTGTTTACGAAGATGGATAATGGGAGAAAAAAACATAAGGGGGGGGGGGAAGAAAGGGGGAAGGAGAATATTTTTTGTTATTTTTCTATGAATGATTGTATGTGGGTGTGTGTATGGTTGTTGTGCGTGTATGTGTTTCTGTGAATGATTGTATGTCAGTGTGTGTATGGTTGTTGTGCGTGTAAGTGGTGTGTGTAAGTGTTTTGTCATGTGTGTGGATGTTTGATATGTATGCAAACATATTTCTTGATTGTTTGTTTTCTTATTGTTTGTATATAAGCCAAGTGCACTACAGCCAATGCTTATGCCCTGCCCTCTAGGTAAGTGCACCAAGACATTGCATTAGCCACCGAAGTATCTTGTATACGCATAGCATAGCATGGAGGCCTCAACTATATGCCAATCGGCTACACCAAGTCCATCCCTCATGGCTTTCCCTCCGCCTGTGGGGTGGTGGCGCGATTGCCTCCCCCTTTACTTGCCATCTTCACTCTTTAATTAACAAAGAGAGAAGCAAGAACAAGAGTTTGTGCCAATGCAAGTGTGATAGAAAGACACATGACATGGTTTGATAAAGGAAGAAAGAGGTTGTTACCTCCCCAACCACCTAAAATCCCATGAATCTCCTCTCCTCCCTTTCTTCTATTTCTTGAAAATATTTGTCTTTACATGGCATTTTATAACCTTAAAATAAGGTTCATCGTTTTACATCAAAAGAAACTAATGGAAACTCCTAACCCTTTCAAATTTGAGAAACACACACACACACACACACACACACACACTTTGGTAATGGCTAAAAGAATTACGAACCTGATATATATAACAACACTTATAAAGTGCTCATAAAATATTGCAATAAAATTTTACAACAGCAAAATTGCCATAAAAGATTGATAGAATATTATTATTTTTCGATGTAGAACCACTGTCACGATGCTATTTTGGTACCAACATTGGGTGTCATCATACAAAAGGGAGGGGCATGTTTTCTTGAAAAGAAAAATAAAGAGAATGAGCATTTTTTTCAAAATTCAAAGGCACAAGGGGGGAAGGATTTTTCAGGCACGAGTTTATTTGGTTTGGTTTTCAATGGTCCAGGTTTTATTATTATTATTTTTTCTAAGGAACAAACATGAGGGGGATGTTCATTAATAAAATTAAAGAGGAATTTGGGAGGGAGGGCAGGAATGCATATATGTGTTAATGCACACTTTCATATCTTTTTTTTTCCTTCAAATATAAGTAAGGAAAAATATTCAAGGAGAAAAGGGTAAGGGACTCCCTAAATTTTATGCCAACTCATTAGATTGATTATGGTTCTTATGAATCAATATTCTTCATTCCTTGCCAAAATAGCGAGGAGCTTCTATTCCGCATCGAGCTCGAACACTTTCTTATCTTGCTGCCATTGTAAACTTTGACCGGGACACTTGGTCAAGAACTTTGGTAAGCGTCTCCTGTTAGCATAGCCTTGTTAACGTGGGGAAACACACATAGCCATGAAGTACACATGTACACATGAGCATGGAGTAGGAGGCATGGGTCAAGAACAAGATAAAAGATACAACATAAACATACAAGCAAAACATCATAGTGTATTCCATATCCACCATCATGTATATTGTGTTGTTAACCCAATTCTAGGGTTAACAAGATCTACCGCCATTATCTTACATCAAGGAGTCACGATAGATATATCAAAGGGTCATACATTCAAGGTATGAAGCAATAGTGTCCAGAGCTACAACTTGGATGAGCGCCCGTAATGGTGTGACAGAGTATTTATGGCGATTCCCACTTCAAGAGCGTGTGGTATTAAGTTAGGATGAAGTCCTAAGTAACGTACTTCGTGGATATATATGAGAGTATACATTATAATAGCATTAGGCCTCTTATAAGCCTAAAGTGCCCAGTCGGCCACAGTTTAAGTGACTGTGAACACTTATGGCCATGTATATATATAAAAAAATCAAATTTAACTTTTTCGTGAAGTCCACTTCACGCCGTGAAACCCTTCGTGCATGCGGTAAAATTAAAAAAAAATTAATTTTTTCGTGAAGTCCGCTTCACGTCGTGAACTATACCCTGCTAGTTCACGATGTGAAAGGGGGTCCGGCGGCCAAAAAAAAAAGACTCTGGAAAACACCCCTGTTTGGAGGCCCGTATCTCCTAAACCCTAGGGCTCATCGAAAAGCTAACATCGAGCTCTTCAACTTTGGACTTGGCTGTTCGAAGTGAAAATCAATCGTTTTGGCCTCTGACCAGTAGCCTCATAATTTGACCCAGAAATCGAGGCCAAAAACAGCCAAAAAACCATGAAAAATCATTAAAAAACAGCGCGAAAATGACGACGAACCATATTCGGGCTACTTTTTGAGAGTCTAAACGACAAAATCACGGACAACTCAGGGAAACAAAGTTATATTACTCTAAAAATACTACAACTCTCTCATACAGAGTTTTTCAAAATTCCTTTTCGAACACCCTAAAAAATGTGCTGCGAAACATGGAAAAAAATTCTCAAAATTTTTTTTCGTCTTGAGACAGTGATGGAAATAGGTTTTAGGACCTCCTCGTTCATGTGGAAAGTTACTAGCATACGCTTTTTCCAAAAAATTATCTTTAAGAGGTCGTCGCACATGCGTATAGCGCCTAAGCTAATTAGGGTGAACGGACACCCGTTTGACCCAACGAAGAGAACGCCAGGCCTCTTGAGGCTATAACGGGCTGTGAGAGAATATCAGAAGCAAAAAAATAAATAAAAAAGTTGTGTTTGCTCATTAAGGAGCATTTAGGCAATCCGACATGGCAACGATAGAGGGATTGCCAGGAATCACACAAGGAGTGAACCCAATGGCTAACATCTTCGAGCCATTGAGTTCTATGTCGTAAATGCACCTCCCAATGCCATTGGCCATGCCTATAACAAGCATGTCATCGGGTTTTACACCCCCTAACTGGGCTTTGGTCCCTTACCTAACATCTCCACAAATCCTATAGGTACCAATCCTTTCCTGGATGCCCACACCTTGGACATATTGACTAGTCTAGGAAAGGGGGTAGCCCAAGGACTAAGTGAGTCTCTCCCAACAAGAGCACTCACATATAGCCTTAGTGACATACAAAAATACAGCCGTATAAATTTTTAAAATTATGGACAAATACAATGGAACAACAAACCCTGTTCAATTCATTCAAATGTTTGAACAGAGATGTGAAGTCTTTGGAAATCCCAAGTGTCCTACCAAGGTAAATGCATTGAACCTATGCTTAGAGGGAAAGGCTCGTCGATGGTTCATCACATTGATGCCGGCAAAAATAAGACCAACTTCAAAACCTTGAAAATAGCCTTATCCTCCATGGCTTTTTTAGACAAGGTAATCGGTGGAGTGCAGCAAAAGAACTCTATTCAATTGAGCATCAACCAAATGAATCCATTAGAGACTTTATCCTTCGGATAAAACTCTTGGACTCACGATATAGCCATGGGAAAATTTAAACGATATACAATTGAAGAGCCATGATGAACTTAAAGAATAATAGCTTACACAACTTGATCATTGTATCCAATCCAAAAACATTCAATCAATGTTGTAAGGAAGCAATACGTTTAGATGACAACATGCTAGAATATGATAATGCTCCGAGGTATTCCTCATCTAAACCAAGTGAAGCAATGACAAAAGAAAGATCAATCTCGGAATTGTCATTCCCCAAATTCTATGCAGCCTTGCTTAAAAGCTTTCAATCGACATCTCTAAGAGAGGATGAGATCCTTTAAAACCAAACATCCTTAATGCCTCTACAAGTGAGGAACAAAATGGCTTGTGTTGAGTGCAATCACCTATGATCATCCCAATCCCCATTGTGCATATACGAGGCACCTGTTTTTCTATACTATAAATATTGTAAAACATTTGACCATGATACTAAAAAGTGTCACACTTCATCCACAATTAACTCAAAACCTCCATCTCCCGTGCACCAAACAGAAACAATAAAAAGGGTAGAAACTACTCAGGAAGCAGTTAATCGAACACTTCAGTGTTTCTATTGTCATGGACCTCACAAGGTGGTAGACTACACATAGTCATTGACACTTTGTGACCCATGTGAACGATGTGGCATTTATCACATGTTCCAAGATTGCCCAAGATGAGTTGCTTCAAATGCAACTTGTCTTACAAAATACAACTCTTAACATCTTAAGTGTACAAAACAGGCAATTGTCCACGGTATCCTTGAATGTGCTTACACGCTTACAAGCCAAGGCACAAGAAATGGTAAAAAAGAATGCAAAAGACAAAAAAAATCAACATAAGTAGAAGAATATGCTTTAAAGCATAACCCAAAACAGAAAACAAAACCTTCTAAACCCAAGAAAAACAAGGGACAATAGACTATCAAAAACATAGGAAAAGGAGCCTGTGGAGGTCATAAACCCAAAAGAGCCAAAAGCTACACATGATGTAGATGCATCCACATCAAAAGCCACCACATAAACCTCAAAACCCATATGTGCAACATATGGTACAAAAGCCCAAAAGAAAATTTGATCTCGTCGCATGGGCAACCATAATGAAAAACTGGCAATCCAAAGAAGTCAGAAAATGAAACAAGTTCTAGTACATCACTAAGTGAGGATGAAACATGTTTTGATTCGTCACTCAGTGCACTTAATAGATCAATCAAGAAACTAGAACCCATCCAACCACCCCAAATTGATAATAATGATCACATGACATATGTAGAACGTAAAAAGCAAGCTCAAGAGAGCATGCTTAGCTTGGTTGAATGTCTTACAGGATCACTGGTTGTGATTGACCCTCATAATGCCAATCCTAAAAAAGCAACCAAAATACAAAGCCCAGAGGAGTACCACTTTCCCTTTCAAGAGGAAGACATACTCTCTACATAAGAGTCATTTAAGACAGATTGCACGAATTATGCGGTTGAGAATGCAAGTGAGGAATTCGATAATTTTCTTACAAAATTAAAGCAGTCTCTCAAAACCTCATTTGGAGGAATGCTCTTCTCTCATGGTGAAGCCATCATAATATCAGCACTTGCACCTTGAAGGGCTCAAAATGAGTTATACCAAGACATAAAGAGCTCCATAGAATAGGACTATAAGGATTCACAAGTTTCCAAACTGACCTCATTTAGAATTGTCAGAGGGCCAAGTGTGCCAGTGTTGTACACATTGGGTATTCTTGAAAAAGCTAAGAGCCAAAAAGAGGATGAAAGTGAATGGGAATATGAAACAGAAACGGGATCTGAAGCTAGAACAAAAACTAAAACATCCATGGTTCCTCTAGAAGATTCTATCATGATATGGTTGGATTTCCCTACAAGCAATGATGTTAAGCGCAAACGAGCGTTAATTAGCCCCCGCGCTAGTCATAACATCATGACAATAGACACTTGGGTGTCATTGGGGCAACCTAAACTTATCCCTACAGACAATGGTCTTGCAAGAGGAGCCAATGGACAAAGCATTGAAGTTCTATATTACTTTAGCTATACTACTCAAACAATCAGTGGACATGTAGAATTTACATTTCATGTTACCCTAGATTCCCTTGCGTATGATGTCATCCTTGGTGGAACTTGGATACATGACTCATTGTATTCAATAGATGAATCCATACAAATGGTCACCTTGAACACTCCTGCAGGCAATGTACAATTGCTATTATGGGAGAAAGAGACCTTGAAGGAGCTGGAACTTCCAGCATGTCTTAGTGAAAAGATCCCTAGGATTCTGGTTGGATTGGAAATTTCAAATAAAATCATCACAGCTCAAACACAGCTTTATCCAACACGAGAACGCAATCTCATAACCCATCTTGAAAGAATTCCCTTTACACAAGACTTGAACATGCCATGTTTGGGGTACTTTAAACATACAATGTATATTGCAACTAACCCCCTTACTTGCAAGTTTTTTGTGGTTGAGTATGTGTTGGAAGCAGATTTGATCTTGGGGCATAAATGGACTATTGTTATTGCCCAAGCACCATTGTGTTTTGCTAGCGATAGAGTCATCATGATGGTCAACGATAAAAAGTTAACAATACCATATTGCAAGGAAGAGGATCCAACTTTAATAGATTTCTATGATGCTAAACGCAAAAGGTTACAAGCCTCTTCCACAGAAGCACCTCTACACAATGACCTACCATCTGGTCAACGATCGACTCGATAAAGCATCTACTCCTTCAACCCCATCCTCACACCAACAAAATTAGATGCCAATACCTCGTAATCAATAGCTATTCCTGATGAATTTCCCACAATGCAACCATCTATCTCTAACAAGGAACTCAAAGGAAAAGCCCCGGAGCCTATGCCTCTTCATCGACAAAACCAACCAAAGGAGACAACCACATGCTCGAAAGCCTCATCATCGATAGCCACTCCACAAGAGACTCTACCCTCATCATCGTCAACAATGCCCATGAGTCTCAAACCTATAGCCTTAGCGCCAATCAAAGTTGAGGGCCCCAAACCTTCCACATCAACCCAAAGGAAAACTCTACCAAGATAACAAAAATCAAGATATCTTAATCTTAATAGTATCAAGATGTGGGTAAAGAAGCAGCTACTTGTAGCTCAAGGCTACTATGTGGGTGAAGAAGCAGCTACTTGTAGCTCAAGGCTACTATGTGGGTGAAGAAGCAGCTACTTATAGCTCAAGGCTACTATGAGGGTGCCAATCAAATTTGGGTGCCTCGATAGTCAAAGCCTCTTCCTCAACGTAGCACTCAGAAGCCAGGGAAAAAGAAAAGTACTCCACAACATCATCCACAAAAGCCTATGCAAGTTCCTCAAAGAACTCCACCAAGTCAACAAGTGTGGGTACCCAAAACATTACTGCAAGCACAAGGGTACCACCACTTGGATTTCCAAGCGCGTCACAAAGTCCCCTAAGCTTACACATAGAAGAAAGTCTTAGCACCAAAAGCATCAGCCACCAACTTATAATGTTTATCAAAGATGGGTGCTTGTGCATGTGCTTCAACAACAAGGATACTATGATGGTAATCCCATCATATGGTTGCCAAAATCAAACAACGTGAAGAAAGCCTCACCACACTGAATTCAACCCCAATAGCTTCACCTAAAGTTCGACAAGAATGGAGGCCCAAGCAACACCAAGCAAGTCACTCAACCACTCTCGTGCATTCAGCACACCTACACAAGAGCTTGTGTGTTTAAGCAACCCCAATGGTAACCAATGAGAAGTTTTATCTACTGCCTCGACAACATGTGAGCCAAAAAGTCAAGAATAAATTCCCACATCTACAATGGAGACTTATGAGCGCATCAAAGACAAACTCACAATGCTCTTTTCACCCCTCTGGATGTGAAGCATAAGTGCACAAGAATGTGTTGCTCGCATGTCATGCCCTAGCTAACCCATAGAATCATTTCAATCAAAAACCATCAGGGTCAAAACCTACACTTTTAGGTTTAGGCCATTTCACAGAATAACCTTTCACGGCCTAAAAAACTTGCAACTTCACGGGGTCAAAACCTGCACTTTCACAGAATTACCCTATTACAAACTTTGTAAGATAACAAAATGTCTACACCTATGCATGGTCGCACACATGCAGGTTCTCGCCATTCATCGGCTCATATTATGAATCATTCTCTCATTGCCACTGCATGCAATGAAGAGCCACTTTCTTATATTGATGCTCTTGATGATGAGCATTAGATTTATGTATGTATTCAGAGTTGGATTCTATCCATAAAAACAACACTTGGGATTTATGCTACTTACCACCTGGCAAGTATGCTATTGGTACTAAGCGGGTCTACAACTTAAAATAAAGTCTAATGGTAGCATTGACCAATACAAGGCTCGCTTGTTTCAAAAGGGTATTCCCAACAAGAAGGGATTGATTATGAAGAAACTTTTGCACACCTACTTCACGTATGACTACCATTAGTATTATTGTTGCTTTAGCAGCTCATCATGGTTGGCATGTGCATCAGTAGTAGTTGGATGTCAAAAACGCTTTCTTGAACAATGAAGTGCATGAGGAAGTGTATGTTACACAACCTCCAAGTTTTGTTTAGGAAGGGTCAAAGAGCAAAGTGTGCCGTTTGTTGAAAGCCCTCTATGGTTTAAAATAGGTACCTCGAGCTTGGTATAAAAAGATACATGCTCATTTGATTGCTCTTAGGTTTCCCGACAAAAAGCGCACATACTCTATGTTCGCAGGAATGGAGATGATTTGTTAATCTTGATTCTTTTATGTTGATGTGACATGCTTTTAACTAGACCTAATGAGGAACATATTTCAACCTTTAAGGCCTATTTGCAGTGCTCTTTTGATGTTGCTGATTTTTGGCCATGTGCAATATTATCTTGGCATACATTTTGTTCATGTTGAGGTAGGTATTATTATGAGCCAATTCAAATACATTGAATAGTTACTTCAGTGGTTTTATATGGTTAACTGCAAACCTATTTCCACTCCCATAGAAAGTGATTTTAGGTTTTCACTTGATGATGTTGGAGGGCCATATGATACTACTCTTTATCAGCAGGCTATTGGATGCTTCATATACCGCAATACTCGACCAGATATTCAATTTGTGGTCTCATAGTTAAGCAGGTTCTTGCATTTCCCTGACACTAAGCATTGGCACAAGTGGTTAAATGTGTATTTCGCTACCTTAAAAGCATAATGACCTTGGATTGTACTATGGTAGTGCATCCCATCTTACCTTACATGCTTATACAGACAAAGCGATTGGGTAGGTTGCTATGACACTCGTGTGTCAACTAGTGGTAACGGTTTTTTTCTCGGTGATTCATGCATTTCATGGCTCAACAAGAAGCAACCTTCAGTGGCCACTTGTAGCTGTGAAAATTGAATACAAAGCAATCTTTATAGCCATAGTCGGATGTGTTTGGCTTAAATGCTATTGTCTAAACTTGGTGTGAGGAGACATTAGTCTCCTACTACCATTCTCACTGACATTCAGAGTGCATTGGCAATTCTGAGAAACCCCGTCTTTCATGCTCACAAAAAAGCACATTGAGGTGCATTATTATTATGTCAGAGAGAGGCTTCATGCTTGAGAGATTGACTTAGCATATGTGGCTATGCATAGCAATGTGGCAAATGGTTTTACAACACCTCTTACCAGAGAGAAGTTTGAAGCTTTCACCAAGCTTTAGGCTTACATCCATTATGGGATTGATCTGCTACATCCCTGTTTCCATTCACATCATTCATGCCGGGTTTGTTACACTTATATTGGTATATGGAACAAAAGTAATCTTCCCAATGGAGCTCGAGTTGCCTCTCCTTAGGGTAGCCATAGCTAAAAGACTGGGGGAACAAGAATCCTTGAGCACAAGGTACTTCATTTGGAATGTTTGGATGAGATATGAAGGATGTCCATGCAATGTGTAGAGGCCACACAACTAAGGAGGAAGGCTTACCATGATGACTTCCTCAAGTCAAAAGTGTTCAAATAAGGTGAGTTTGTCCTCGCCTATGATTCTAGGTATGGCAACTTCCTAGGAAATCTTCAGCAAAGACGGGTGGGACCATTTAACGTAGTGGAAGTGTTTCCGAATGGGCCATAATCTTCACAAGGAGGTCCCCAAAGACTCCTACAACAATAGTGTGGCAAAGATTAGATGCAATTTGGAGAACTTACTTATCACATGCCTACTTCTTAGGGTAGGTTCCCCCCTTAATTCCAAAGGTTCCCAATGCTTTACCCACCTTCTTGGATGATGATTTACCGATCTAAAATATTTTTTGGGGATGAAAGCCTCAATTCTAGCCTTATATTCCCTCTTCACCTCCTTGGGTGATACTTCCTTTCCTTAGCCTCAACATTGATAGCCCTTCCAAGTACATTTCTAGATGGGGGGGGCATGGTGCGCATAAGCTTGGTCCATGGTATGACCCATTGCTTGGAAGTTTCTTAGTTTTTTTGGAAAACTTTCACTAAGGATTACCACTTCCTTGGGCGGACATTATTTTAGCCTCATCTCTGAGTCCCTCTCTTGCCAAAGGTTTTGTCATCATTCATACATTACCAGCAATCGTGTACACCTCCCTTGGAGGTTCTTTGATCTTTGCTATAACACCTCCTAGGTATCCTTAGCAAATGCCATATTAGCTCCCAAGAATCCCTTACATGTGTTCCTAACCCCTCTAATCAGTTTGATAATCCTCCCTGGGGTTACAAAGATCCTTTCTAGGTCCCTCGCCACCTATCATTGAACCTTTTTTCGCCACCATAGCTCCTTTTAGAACCCCTTGTAACCCATATTCGCTCCATGAATTCTCACTAGCACCTCCCTGGGTGTTACTTTGTTACTTTCCACTCCCTTCCTTAGTGTTCCTTGTTTAACCCCTCCAAAATTTTGCAGAAGCAAAGCTCCCCTCTCAACCGAGGACATGCTCATGGTGGTCTTTTTCATTACAACCCTCGCCTCCCTTGGTGTTAGCCTCATTAATTTCAACCCGAATGCTCACTTTTCTCGTTGACATATTGGTGACACTTCCCCAATTTGTGGATGCATAACTCCCTTTCAAGTGTGGGGACGCTCAAGGTGGTCCCTTCCACTTGAAACTCACCACCCCTAAGAGGATGCCTAGCTCCTCTCTTAAGGGTGGAGATGTTGACGGGTGTGTACACCCCCTAGCATTTTAGCATTAGCTTGGGTGTGAACACCCCCCAGCATTAGTAGCATTAGCTTAGGCTAATGAGTTGTGGGATTTGGTTATTATACAAGATGTCATATCAAGAAGTGGTTACAAGAGGGCTAGTGGGGAGTTAGGATCTTGTAGATGTTATGGGAGCCCAATAGTCACATAGGTAACCCAAAAGTCACATGGGTATCCCAAGAGTCACATTGTTGGATGCCTATTTAAATCCCCTCTTGTATGCAAATTGGATATGAATATAGTATGTACATGGTTAATACACATGATTCTTGGACACATAATATGTGATATACATGGTTCTTGGATACACAATATACATGATGGATATGGAATACACTATGATGTTTTGCTTGTATGTTTATGTTGTATCTTTTATCTTGTTCTTGATCCATGCCTCCTACTCCATGCTCATGTGTGTACACATGTGTACTTCATGGCTATGTGTGTAGGAGCATCTGTGTTCCCCCATGTTAGCAAGGCTATGCTAACAATTAGCCACCATCACGACGAGATGAGAAGCTTCAATCTTTTCCTTGCTCACAAGCTCTTAATTAGAAGTCTAATGCCTAATCCATACACATTTCTTGCAAGAAAAGAGATTTGTAGTATGCATGATTCTTTCTAGATTTTGAGATCATCTTGAGTACTAGAATCATGAGGAAGAAAAAGATATTGGCATTATTTTGATCATAGAGTGTGTGCGAGAGAGAAAAGGTGAAAGTATAATCTTGGTGAGGGAGAGAAGGACTCTTCTTGATTTTATGGCTTAATACTATTTTTCATATGGAATATTAGAGAGAATAAACTTTTTTAGAGAGAGAGAGAGAGAGAGGATGTCCATGATGATCATGATCGTATGCTTGGTGATGGTATATGGATAATGACCATAATGATGTGGGATGATGACCATGCTGCTGCCATGGGAAGAGCCTCTGCACCTGTAAAATCCCTCCATCTCCATCGCCATTTCCATCTTGTTTCGTAAAAGCTATTGTGAAGACAGTTCATGGTGCAAAGTCGTTAACGCTTACAAAGGCTATCAGATTTCAGCAGATGCCTTTGGAGCTTCTGGATGTTCTTGATGATGGCCCAGCACTACAACAAGAGGGCGCCCTGCTGGACCCAAGAAGCCTCCGATGACTCGCGGGGGTCTGAGTCCTGCCGAAGACGAGGAGGCTATTGTGGCTTGCGATCCTAAAGAAGAAGACGACCCAGATGCTGAATCCAGCCAAGATAGTCCCATCAGACATGTCCAATATGCCGGATGACTTGAAGAACATGCTTCAAGATGGCTATGAATGAGATTGAAAGTGCAGAAGAAGATTTGTCTACGTAAGTTGTCTCAAATTGTTAACCATTGAAGAAGTGAAACAAGTGCTCATGTAAGGGATGTGTAGATTTTTCCAATCCATGATCGCTGTGAATGGACAGATCTGATGGTTGTGGCAACTGGTATTTCTGATCGACATGTTCATGGTATTGTAGATGCTCTAGTTTACAAGGGTGATATTATTTTTAAGAACAATGATTGTGGAATATGGATCTAGATGATCCCCCACTTGCCCTATTGGAGCTCATAATGTTAAGCAAAGGGCCAACAATGTGGTAGAAGGGCAGTGGGTTGAAGTGGTCCGATGCGGTAATTGCCAAAATCAAAATCAAAATCACCTAAGAATGATGTCTGGAAGGGCTTGACCTATGTTTGTTGTTAGGGGATAGGGCAGGGGAGTCTTGATCAGCAGCATGTTACTTCTTTTCAGCCAGGGTAGTAACAAGTTAATGAACTAATAATGTGGGCTATGTTGGGAATAGGTAGAGCAACAATACCGCTATCCTTTACACTCACAAGCTAAGCAACACCACAGTATACTTTGTTGTTTAATGCTTGGAGAGCTTTGGTTTCTCCATGGGTTGGGAGATTTCCTTTGCCTACGACCCCTCTACTTCTTGTACGGGGGGTCCAGGGGTCACAATGTTGTGGAATAGTTAAAGGTATTTTTACACAAACACTAGGATCGTGGGGATTGATGAGGGGGTCAAGAACGTTCCACCACCTCATTTGCTAATGTTGTTTTTATATGTAATGATGTAGCCATGGCCGATGATGCACATGGTCTACTAGATGGGTTTCCTCACCTTACTAAGGATGTAGATGTTTTTCTTTATGTAGCCATGGCCAACGTTGCACATGGGCTACTTGATCAATCCCTCGCATAATTGAGGATAATGTTGATGATGTGTTCTTTGATATAGATGTAGCCATGGTCGATGATGCACATGGGCTACTCGATGATGACCCTCATGTCATTGAGGATTTTACATTTATTATGAAACCTTGGGCACCTTGAATAATGCCTTTCCAATGCACGCGAAATACACATATGCAAGAGGTTTTTTATAAAATGAACACTAAAGTTAAGATCAAGCAACCTTGTGTGTGAACGACAAGAACCTTGGTATTGCACCAACCTCTACTTGTTGGAAGCACACTTGATCTTGTGCTAGCGTGGTGCACTAGTTGCGGGGGCTTTGATCAAATCAAACACTAAAAATGGCATACGACATGTTGGCTTTGCTAATCCAGCTCATTTATGCCTACTGCATGGAGTACATGGAATGCAACCTTCACCTCCATGGGAAACTCATGATGGACAACCTGATGTTTTGGAGATATTTTTTCCTCCCTGATAATAGTAGTTTCATTAGGCAATGCATAACGTATGGTATCTTGATCAATGGGCATCCCCAATAGGATGTACATCTCAATGTCGTCCAATTTTGCTGATTTTCAGCATATATTAATTGCTGATTTTGTTGATTTTTAGCGTGTCAATGAGCCACAAAAGGCTCCATATCATCTGAGCCACGTTGGAATAAAGGTAGCAAAGTATCGAACACATCCTGTGGGCCAACATTTGACTGTTTTTTGCACATGAAAAGTGGCTGATTTGCATACTCATCATCCACAACATCTTGAGACACAAGAATCTTGTTTGTTGCAGGATGAAACAATTGATAGCCTTTGCTTTCACTACTGTACCCAGCAAAGATAAATTTTATTACCTTTTCATCCAACTTCCGACGTTTTTGGTCAGGCACGTGCATGTAAGCTAATGAACCAAAAACTCTCATATCGTAATCACTGGTTTCTTGCCATTCCATGCCTCATAGAGAGTCACAGATTTCAAAGCTTTGATAGGGCAATGGTTCAGTACACAGTTTACAGACTGCGGGCAAATCTTTGTTCTTAATCTCACACATGGCCATTTCCATGGGAGTGCAATTACTCCTTTCAGCAACACCATTTTGCTATGGTGTGTATGGTATAATACACTAATGAGGAATCTGACGTGATGACAAGAAAGAGGTAAACTCATAAGACATATATCCTCCCCTCGATTAGTATGCAAGGTAACAAGCTTACATCCACTTGCGTTTTCAGCCAATGGTAAGAATTTCTAAAAACATGTAAACACTTCCGCTTTGCTCTTCAATACATAGATCCATGTATGGCAAGTGTAGTCATCAATGAAAGAGACAAAGTAAAGACAATCTACAAAGGATGGTCCCCTCATGGGGCCACAAACATCATTGTGAACAAGCTACAAAGAGCTAGTAGCAGCTCTCACTAATCCATATTTGGGAAAAGAAGCACGATACATTTTTGCAAGTAAGCATCCCTCACATACATGTTTGACTGGTGCCTGTAAATCTGGGAGCTCATACACCATGCCATGCCTCTTAAGGTGAAGAAGTGCACCAAAATTTCAATGTGGCTGAACAAGCATGCCATAGCTTAGTGTCATGCATAGTAGAAGGCAGTGCTAATGCATCATGTGTCTGCATCACTTGTCATAAAAGTACCTGACATAATAATCAAATCCCCATCACGATGATCATGTATTGGAGCACCTATTGTCCACCAAAAATTAGACTCGAAAGCCATACTTGGAAATCATCAAAATACAAATGAGGTTCTTCTTAATGGTTGACACATACAATGTGTGATGCAAAGTAACAACATCACCACTGCATGTAATTAACTCTACATCACCAATTCCTTTCACAACATATGAGGCATTATTAGCACATATCGCAATGCCCCCCTTAGGTGCATCTTCCAAAGAAACAAACAAATTCTTACAAGAGGTAATGTGCTTTGTAGCACCACTATCAAAGAACCAAGCATCAACAAGATTTTCACTATCATGCAAGCATCGTGCAATTAAGGATCATATTGACATGTGAAACAAGTGTATAGTCATCATGCACCAAGTTGCCTTCATCCTTCACATTAAATGAATCTTAGTTTGACAGAAAAACCCTGCTGCTTCTTTTTCTTCTCACTTTCCATACGCTTTCTGCATTCCTCAATAATATGTCCAAGTTTCCAACAATAATTCCATCTCTTCTTCTTTTTCTTATTCTCATCTTTAGAAGAAGCAGAGTCTAATGGAGTAGGTGCTTTGACCTTAGGCTTGGCACTCAATAACTACCCGCACTTGCCTTTATCACGATGAGACATAAAATGGCTATTCTCGTGCTAGACTTGTTAACATGGGATTATTCTTCAAAAAGAAGGCCCACAGACTCATTAAATGTGTACAAGAAGCTGGCATCTTTATTGATATCAAACTGTCACGTAGGCTGTAACGCCTGTGACCGACGGCGACAGACCAGATGGCCATGTCCGGGGTTCAGTGGGAGAGGACGCCCATGCGGAGTCATGGGCGGCCAGGCTAGTGTGGACGGCAGGCCACACACTATATAGCCTGGGGGGTGAGGGGCAATCCTCATTCTTCGTCTATGGCTGGGTGGTGAGCCAGAGGCCGTCCCCTCCTATGGTAACGCCCGTAACAGCGTTACAGATATCTAACACTGGTATCAGAGCATCGGTTCGAAGGGGTCGTCGGGGTCCGCGCGTGACCGGGGGACCGGAGCCCACTCAATGGTTTTCAACCATTCATCTCCTCATCCTTATCTCCATAATGGAGTGTGTGGAGGGAGGCGGCCAAGACATTTTTGGAGGGGAAGAACTCTCTCTCTCTCTCTCTCTCTCTCTCTCTCTCTCTCTCTCTCTCTCTCTCTCTCTCTCTCTCTCTCCCCGTCACACACAACAAGCGAATTGCAGGTAAGATCTCATTTTTTTTTTCTCTGCGTTGAAGCTTGTGTGCAAAAAAAATTTTCGTTTGGTGTGGGGGGGGGCGAAGACCAGCCCCACGACCTGCGTTGAAGCTTGTGTGCAAAAAATTTTCGTTTGGTGTGGGGGGGGCGAAGCTCCGTCTCTACTGTGGGGAGGGGGGGCGAAGACCACCCCACGACCTCTTAACGAGGCGACACAAGTGGCCGACCAGCCACAGGACGTGTGCAAAGGGGGGGGCGAAGACGTTTTCGTTGAAGCTTGTCACAGGCGTTGGTCACGTTGGCAACACTCTCTCTCTCCCTCTCGGCTGTGAGATGGCTGCAACACTCTCTCTCTCCCTCTCGGCTGTGAGACGGCTGTGGCGGCGGCCAGGCCACCCGGCCAGCCAAGCCATACCCGGCCAGCCAGGCCAGCCAGGCCAACCAGGCCAGGCGGCGGCCTGCGCCACCAGCCAAGCCAGGCAGCGGCCAGCCACAGTGGCGGCAACGGCCTGCGCCACCAGCCAGGCGACGGCCAACCGAGCGGCGGCCAGTCAAGCAGCGGCCACCAGAGCAGCCGGCAGCCAGCGCAGCCAGTCAGGCCAGGCGGCGGCCAGCCAGCAGGCAGAGGAGAAGAAAAAGAAAAAAAATCATTTCTTTTTTTATATATTTTAATTATTCATTTTTAATTTATTAAAAATGAAACTAAATTCAAACGGATCCTCTCTCTCGGCTAGGGAGGGCTAATCCCAGCAAGGGATAATCCGATGTTTCTGTTGTGTATTTCTGGTTTATGGCATTGTTTACATTGCAAGTAAATAAAAATGTCTGCCCGTCCCAGTGTGTCCCCACCCACTAGTTCGGTAGGTTTTTCAGGACTTCTCTCCTCGGTCACGGGCCTTACCCCGACCGAGTTGGCTGGTCGTAGACGCCAGGCCGTCTCTCGTTCGGAGGGGCGCTCTCCGGGCACGTCTCGTGACCCGCAGGCGCCTTCCACGTCTCGTGACCCTGCCCTTGACCTTGGCATGCCCGTAGAGGCCGTCGACCTGGCTTACCCCGCTCCGACCAATGAGCTGGATTATATGGACACTGACGTCGTCGAGGGGGACGATGACCTCTTGGCAGACCATGACTTCGACCAGTACCTTACTGACCCTGCCGACATCCTCACGGAAACGGAGCGCTCTAGTGGGATGTTTAGATATGTTAACACGCAATTAACGACCTTACAGAGGGTCCAGGAGGATGACGTTGTCACGATGCTGCACGGCATCTCCACACGCCTAGACGTGTTGTCCGCTATTTCGATATCTTCTCCTCTTCCTCGTGATAGACGCCCGCCTGCGACACGCGTGAGCGCAGCCTCACCCGTGGTCCCGGGAGGATAGGCCGCAGTGCCTGCGAGGTCACCCGTAGAGGCAGCCTCGGCGTTACTTAAAGATTTTAAGTTGCCTAGTTTTGGCGGCGAGGAACGAGAGCGTAACAAGAACTCTGTTAATATGTTCTTAGCGAACTGGTCGGACATTCATGAGCTGCATAAGCAGCCTAGTCATGTGCAGCCCGTAGAGGCTAGTTTCTTATTGTCTGGCAAGGCATACAAGTGGTGGATGAGTCTTACCACTCGCCCTACCACTTGGGCAGCTTTCGAAACAATGTTTCGAAAGGAGTTTTTGCCAGGCAATGAAGAAGAGAGAAGTTGGGATGCGTGGGACAAGTGTTCGATAGAACACAAGACCCTCACCCACTGACTACAGAGAGCTCATACTCAAGTTGAAGGGAATCGGTGCATTCCAAACATTGAGGGGCTTCAAACGGGGCCTAACAAATGATTATCTTGAGTATGTAGAGCCCTTGCAGCCTAAGAACCTCTCTCAGGCCATCAAGTATGCACAAATCTATGATGACATCAAGCGCCGTGGTGCGCGAGATGGGGCAGGGAGATCAGTGGATAAAGAAAAAAGAGGTCGGGGTTTAAAAGAAAGGGTTTTCGTAGTGAAAAAACAGGGGAGAGGACGGAGGGGAGTCAAGGGGACGTTGGTCTAAAAAACCAAGACCCTTCAAGAAAAAACGAAGTTCTGAAACCCACAAAAAGGAGCAGTACTTGTAAGCACAAAAGGAAAATCGTTGCTTCAACTGCAATGAAGTGGGGCACAACAAGGCTGATTGCCCAAAGTTAAAAGCAAGCACTAGTGGCAAGGCGCCTAAGAGTGATGGTAAATCCTCTAGGCAGTTGCACACGGTGCAGACGCTACCTCTCAGTGCCGGAGAGTTCAGAGAAGTTACGGTGAGTCATTGTGACGAGCGTCACGCTTGTTCAGTGACACCAGCTATGTAACAGCCTAGTGTTGGTCCGCATGACATGGTGCACATGTATGGCACCATAGGTGGCCGTAGAGTCACTGTCTTTATAGACGATGGGGCTAGCCATAACTTTTTGAACTATTCATTGGTCAAGAAGTTGAAATTAAAAGAGTCGGTGATCATGAGTATACCGTTGGTTTGGCCAATGGTTATGATAAAAAGGTATGGAATACCGTGGTCTTGGGAGTCCCTTTGATCATGCAGGACTATGAGGCCGTGCTTGACTTCCAGGTCATGCATTTGGCTAGAGCAGATGTTTACTTAGGTAGGGAGTGGCTGTATAGCCTTGGTCCTAGCCTATTTCGGATTTATTTACACAACACATTACAGTTTGAGTCTAGGGGTAATATCATCACCCTACAGGGAGACTGTAGTGTCCCCTTTTCACCACTTATATCATCGCTCGAGTTATGCCACGCGGTCCGCAGCAGCCAGGTAGCACAAGTATACGCTTGTTACCCTCTTGTAAATTCTGTTTCCGTAGCTGAAACTGAAAGTAATGTTTGCGTAGACAAACATGGAAAACAAAGCCTTGGAAGAGAGCCACTGTTTTCTGAAAACCCTGTTTGGCATGCATGTGATGATGAAACAACAAAGTCCAAGGCAAAAGAGACTCTAAAAACAAAGTACGTAGATGCTTTGAAAAGTTTATTGCAGGAATTTCAAGATGTCTTTCCTACAGAGCTTCCAAATGGTTTACCACCATCAAGGGAAGTAGACCATGGCATCGAAGTTATGCCTCGGTCCAAACCAATAAGCAAGCCTGCTTATAGGTTGAGCCACTCCGAGGCACAGGAGGTGGAAAAGCAGTTGACCGAATACTTAGAGAAAGGGTTTATTCACCCTAGTTCGAGTCCTTAGGCATCACCGATTCTTCTGGTAAAGAAGAAAGACGGTTCTATGCGAATGTGCATAAATTATCGGGCTCTTAATCAAGTCACGATTAAGAATAAGTACCCTATGCCACGTATAAATGAGTTGTTTGATCAACTCTATGGGTTGAAATATTTTTCTAAGATAGACCTGAGATCTGGGTATCATCAGGTTAGAATTAAGGTCGAGGATGTTGCGAAGACAGCATTCAGGACACGATTCGGTCACTTTGAGTTTTTGGTTATTCATTTGGGCTAACCAATGCTCCAGCGACTTTATGACGCTGATGGACAGTGTTTTACGTCCATACTTAGGAAAATTCATAGTAGTTTTCCTAGATGATATTCTTGTGTACAGCAAAACACGTAAAGAACACTTGACACATTTGCGATTAGTGTTCCAGTTATTGCGACAACACAAGCTATTTGCGAAGGAGAGCAAATGTGAATTTTGTTGGATTTAGGGTTGCAGGAAAGCACACAAAGCTTGGAGAAGAAGAAGCAAGAATGCACACAACACAGTGTATTAGATTGTGTCAATGTACAAAGATAAGTTAGCCCTAGAAGGATGGGCGTATATACAAGCCGGGGAAAAAAACCTCCTAAAGAGGGAAAAAGTGCCCCGACGGTCCTAAGTGTGTTTACACACATCACTGCCTATATATATATGGCAACAAATCCGCCCTGGGAGTGATGGTGTGAACGAGAGCTGGCACTCATGTATAGGGGAGTGCCATGCCCGAAGTAGATCAGTCCACAAAGGGAAGCAAGCCCAAAGCTTTGCGGAAAGCTTCGAACTTCTCACGAGGAAGCGCCTTTGTGAAAAGATCGGCGAGGTTGTCCTGTGTTGGCACATAGGCCAAGCTGATCTCTCCTGCTGAGAGTCTCTCCCTGACATAGTGATAATGCACCTCAATGTGCTTTGTGCGAGTATGAAAAACTGGGTTTCTCGCAACTGCCAATGCACTCTGACTGTCAGTGAAGATAGAGGTGGTAGACTCCTATCCAACACCCAAGTCAGCCATAAGCTGTCTGAGCCACACACACTCAACCGTAGCTGTGAAAGCTGCCCTGTACTCAGCTTCACAACTAGAAGTGGCCACAGTAGGTGCTTCTTGCTCAACCAAGATATGCATGAGCTACCGAGCATGAAACAAAAACCACTTGTGGACACTCTTGTGTCATAGCAACCAGCCCAATCTGCGTCTGAAAAAGCATGTAAATCTGACGGCAATGATCCCTCCTTGGGATAAAACAACCCAAGATGTATGGTGCCACTCAAGTAGCGAAAGATGCGTTTAACTGCCTTCCAATACTGAGACCCTGGGCTATGCATAAACCTGCTCACCTGTGAGACTGCAAACTGAAATGTCCGGCCTCGTAATGCATACATAAATGAGGCAACCAACAGCTGTCTGATAGAGTGTGACATCAAAGTGATCTCCAGCGTCATGATGAAGACTCAACTTCAAACCTGTCTCCATTGGAGTAGCAATAGGCTTGCAGTCTTCAAGGCCAAATCTCCGCAACAATGTCTCAATATACTTTGTCTGACACAAAGCAATACCTCCATCACACTGCTTAAATTGTATCCCCAAATAATGATGCAAATGCCCCAAATCTGACATCTCAAAAGAGGCATTCAAATCAGCCTTAAAATCAGCAATATGACTCTCATTTGGTCCTGTGAGCAGCATGTCATCGACATAGAGAGCAATGATTATAGATGTACATCATCCACACGTTTAACATACAAAGTGCTTTCTGTTGGACTATTCTGAAAACCATGTACAGTCAAATATGCATGTATCTTTTCATACCAAGCTCGTGGAGCTTGCTTTAAACCATATAAAGCCTTTTTCAACCTGCACACTTTGTTTTCCTGCCCTCTTTGAACAAAACCACGAGGCTGCGATACATACACCTCCTCATGCAAATCTCCATTCAAGAACGCAGTCTTTATATCCAACTGATGTACATTCCAACCATTATGAGCTGCCAATGCACAAATGCTACGAATGGTAGTCATACGACAAGTGGGAGCAAAGGTCTCATCAAAATCAATGCCCTTTTCTTGAGCATAACCCTTTGCAACCTAGCCTTATAGCGATCAAAACTGCCATCTAGCTTTCGTTTCAACTTAAAAACCCACTTATATCCAATGGCCTTTTTACCAATAGGCAAATCAGACAAAGACCATGTACCATTCTTCATTATAGCATCATATTCACTTTGCATTGCAGCCAACCAATTTTTTGATTTTTGTGTCTCATCAAATGAAAGAGGTTCTTCCTCTTCACACATATTAGACACAGCCAAAGCATAACAATTTGATGTATAAGAGGCATGCTGAAAACCTGAACGAGTACGACTAGTCATAGGTGCATCAATCTTACTATCACGCAAGGTTTGCACTAGCCATTTAGGCATACCTCTAGCCTGCTCATTTTCAGCCCTATCCTCATGAATTACATCCTGTAAATCTGCATCAGAAATAGGCTGATCTATGATGTCGTTTGAAATCTGCATGGGCTGAATATTTGCCTCATTAGGACTTACATTTGAATTCCCACCTATAAAGAGAGGCAACAACGTATCAAATACATCCCGTGAGCTCACACCTGTCTCTTTGGTACATGATAACAAGGGTTGCACAGCATCTTCCACAAAAACAACATCTCGACTAATCAAGATACGCTTTGACTGCGGATGATACAATCTGTAACCCTTGCTTTCAGCACTGTAACCAACAAAAATGCATTTGACAGCCTTATCATCCAATTTTCTGCGTTGTTGCACAGGCACTAAAGCATAGGCCAAGCAACCAAAGACATGCAAGTGACCAATAGAAGGCTTCTTGCCATGCCAAGCTTCGTATGGAGTAATAGACTGCAAGGCCTTAGTGGGACACCTGTTGAGTACATATGCAACACACATGACAGCCTCAAGCCAAAACGCATGTAGCAAAGCTTGGCTCTTGACCATACATCGTGCCATCTCCATAAGTGACCTGTTCTTCCTCTCAGCAACACCATTTTGCTGAGGGGTATACGGCACTGTACATTGGTGTTTTATCCCACGACTAGCCAGAAATGCATCAAACTCTTTAGACATGTACTCCCCCCCCCGATCAGAACGGAGGGTGCCCACAGTATAATTGGATACATTTTCAACCATAAGCATAAACTGTTTGAAGCACAAAAACACTTTGGACTTTGCCTTCAGTGGATATGCCCATGCATGCCTTGAGTAATCATCAATGAAAGTCACGAAGTACAAGTGTTTACCAAATGACGGAGTTTGCATAGGCCCACATACATCACTATGTACAAGCTGCAGTTTGCGAGTGGCCCGCACAAAACCATCCTTTGGAAATGCAGAACGCTGCATTTTTGCCCAAAATACAGCCTTCACAAACATGTTTCAATGGTGCCTCAAGAGGGGGCAATGAAGCAACCATATCAAATTTCTGCAAACGTAGCAAACTAGCAAAGTTCAGATGACCAAAACGAGCATGCCATAGTTTTGCATCTGAAACTGTCTTTTCATCAGAAACTGCATTTGCTGAATCTTCCACACACTTGTCATAAGAATTGAGCCTATACAGCCCACGAAACAAGGTGCCAGATACAATAATCGTATCACCAGAAGTCAAATCATGAACAGTACATCTGTCATCCACAAATTTGACTACAAGTCCAAGTCTAGCAAGCGCAAAGACGGACAATAGATTCTTCTTTATCCCTGGCACATACAAAGCATCTGAAAGTGTGAAAGCGCTGCCATTTGCAGCAGTAAGCATAATTTTACCAATGCCCTTCACTGGGTAAGAAGCATTATTGGCACATGTGACAGTATTCCCATTAGGGACAGCCTCAAGAGAAGTGAACATATCACGATGCGAGGTAATGTGCTTTGTAGCACCATTGTCAAAATACCATACATGAGAGTCAACAGAAACTGCCAAACATGCATCATGTACAGATGGATCATACTGGCAATACACGCTAAACGCCCATTCTGTATCCTGCACAACATTTGCAGAATCTGCATTTGTAGAAGCATTCGCTATTGTGGCTGCATTTGACTCTTTCTTCTTTGTCTCTTTAGCCTTTAGCTTAGGGCAATTCTTAATGACATGATCATTTGCCTTACAATAGTTGCACCTGATCTTTTTCTTACCTTTATCAAGAGCCTTCTCAGACTTATTGTTGCTACCCGTGGAAGGAGAAGAAGTTGCAGACCTACTAATAGGAGAAGAAACAGTGGAAGGGGCTGCCTTACTACTTCTTCTTTGCTGCTGGGCAGCAATAAATGCTTGATCAACTGCATGCTGCCTGGCCCTGTTTTGCCTGGACTGCGCTTCTTGCAAGAGCTTGTTGACTAAAGTATCATACTTGACAGCATCAGGTCTATCCTCATTAAGAAGTCTCCACGTGGAAGCAAAAGTCTGATATGTCTCAGGTAAAGCATCAAGAATAGTCTGCACAAGAGAATGATCAGGAATAATCTCACCTGCAGAAATCAACTGTTCTTTGAGATCTTTAATCTCAGCAAGAAAAACATTCATGTCATCATCTTCTTGCATAATCTTCAATTCTAGCTCTTTACGCAGGTAAGCGATTTTTGCCTCGTTACGACCTACATACAAACCAGCTAGAATATCCCAAGCTTGTTTTGCTGCTTTAGCTGAATGAATATGTGGGGTGATGTTACGTTTAACAGAAAGTGCAATCAAGGCGGCATGAGCCTGCGCATCTTTACCATCCCAACGAGCTTGTTCAGCAGTGGGTAAAATAGCAGCAAACAGTAGAGCTGCTAGAACCTGCAACATCCTCAACAGATCCTACATCCACAGAACACCTAGACGTACATCCATACCCTACACAATGTTCCACACTCCTTTTGCAACCAAAACATGCTGCATCATGTATGCCCAAAGTGGGTAGTTGCTGTCTCCATCCAGTTTGTCTTCAGCAGACAACATGCGAAATACATCATTGCTGTTATCAGCCATGGCCACTGACTGAAATTGATGCAAAAGTTGCCTGTAATGAAGCAAAGACTAAACAGAAAACAACTCGTGCTATGTAGCACGGTCCACAATAGAATACGTATGCCTGTTTTGCAGAAAACTGCACTGTCGAAATTTCTGCAAAAAATGACGAAAACACCTGTGCAGAACTTGAAATGCAAAAACGGAGCCCGAAACAACCTCAGATGCGATTTCTGAGAACGCCAAGCCCTACGAGCTTATTTGCAGAGTATAGGGACCTGGAAGCGCTCGTGAAAGCTCACCTCAATCGGAGAACGTGAGTCGGAGGGTGCTGGCGGTGTAGCCCTGGGAGCCGATGCCTGCTCTGATACCAATTGTTGGATTTAGGGTTGCAGGAAAGCACACAAAGCTTGGAGAAGAAGAAGCAAGAATGCACACAACACAAAGTGTATTAGATTGTGTCAATGTACAAAGATAAGTTAGCCCTAGAAGGATGGGCGTATATACAAGCCGGGGAAAAAACCTCCTAAAGAGGGAAAAAGTGCCCCGGCGGTCCTAAGTGTGTTCACACACATCACTGCCTATATATATATGGCAACAAATTTTTTGAAAGAGAAATTCACTATTTGGACCACATTATATCCGCCCATGGTACGCGGATGGAACCTGAGAAAGTGGAAGCTATTCTCAAGTGGCTAGCGCCGAAGAATCTCGAGGAACTGCAGATTTTTCTTGGCATGTCGGGGTTTTACCGACAGTATGTAAAGGACTACGCGAAGATCGCAGTCCCGTTTTTGACGGATCAATTGCGCACAAAAACAAAGAATATATGTTGGGAGGGAGACCAACAAAAGAAGCTTCGAAAAACTTAAGGTAGCCATAACAGCTGCACCTGTTTTGACTATAGTTGACCCTACTGAGCCGTTTGTCTTGGAGATAGACGTTAGTGGTGAGGCCATTGGAGCCGTGCTTTTGCAAAGGGGACGCCCTGTTGCATTTGAGAGCAAAAATTAGATAGGGCTCAGCGTAACTACTCGGGTTATGAGCGGGAGTTACTGGCCATCGTACATGCACTTAAAAAGTGGAGACACTATTTATATGGTGCCACTTTTGAAGTACGTACGGATCATGAAAGCCTGACATGGCTTTCGAGTCAAAACAAGTTGAATGGTCAGAAAGCTCGGTGGGCGGAGCTCCTACAGGAGTTTGACCAGATTCGCTACCAAAGGAGTAAATGTAATGTTGTGGGGGATGCGCTTAGCCGCATGCCACAAATAAATGAGTTAAGCTTTACGGTTTTCAAGAATGAGTTCTTGGAATCACTCCGTGGCTTGTGTGAGCATGATCCTGTCCTTACAGAGGTATGGCGCGCTGTACGCGTATGCACTTTGTCACAGTCGCGCCCACCTTCCTCGCCGGCACGTAATGCTAGTCCGGAGAGATTGGCCGTAGGTGCGGCGGGGGTAGCGAGGCGAGAGTTAGTTCGGAGAGGCTAGCCGAGTCTTCGGGGTATAGTTTTGAGCCGGAGAGCTCAGACGTAGGCCCTTCATCACCTTTGTTTTTCGACACGGTTTCAAAGGATGATGTTAAACTTCGTCGGGGGGAGAAGTATGCTAACTACTCCATTGACAACGGGTACTTACTCTACAAGGGTAGGGTGTGTGTACCAACTATTGGTGACTTTTGAGCATGCATTATTAGAGAAAGTCACGATAGTCCAAGTGCTGGTCATCCCGGGATACAAAAGACCTATGCACTAGTCAAACGACAATTTTATTGGCCTAGTTTGTTCAAGGACGTCCAGACTTATGTGCTGCAATGCAATAAGTGTCAGGTCAATAAGCATGAAAGGCTAAAGGTTGGGGGCTTGCTCCATCCTTTAAGCATTCCTCAAGGGAAATGGGAAAGCATTTCCATGGATTTCATCACCGGTTATTACCCACGACAAGTCGCCGAGGGAATGACTCGGTCTAGGTGGTGGTGGATAGGTTAACCAAGATGGCAAAATTTATTGCCACCAAGAAAATGGTAAAAACGCCAGAGTTGGCAAAACTCTTTATTGAAACATCTCTACAAGCTATATGGCTTGCCCGCAGATATAGTGTCAGATAGAGATAGAAAGTTCAACAGCCACTTTTGGAGGGAAGTCTTCAAAAAGCTGGATACTACTCTAAGTATGAGTATGGCGGACCATCCGGAGTCTGATGGTCAAACAGAAAGGGTTAACCAAATACCCGAGGATATGTTGCATTCTTATGTAAGAAGCAATCAAATTGGAAAGAATATTTGCCCATATTGGAGTTTGCTTATAACAGCTCCAAGCATTCAGCGCGACGACGACTGGATTTACACCATTCATGTTAATGTATGGATTCCAACCGAGATCTCCAATGGCTATAGGCCTAGAAAAGGAGAAGATTCAATCTGTCAAGGATTTCCTTGAAGATATGAATGATATGCTCAAAGCCGCACGTGAGAGCATATCATTCATATCTTCAAGGAAATCCTTGACAGATTGAATCTTCTCCTTTTCTAGGCCTACAGCCATTGGAGATCTCGGTTGGAATCCATACATTAACATGAATGGTGTAAATCCAGTCGTGTCGCTGAATGCTTGGAGCTGTTATAAGCAAACTCCAATATGGGCAAATATTCAATATAAGCATTTCCATGGAGCTGTTATAAGCAAACTCCAATATGGGCAAACATTCGTAGCGCTCAGGATCGCGCTAAAACTTATGCGGATAAAGGACGTAGAAAGGTGACCTTTGTAGAAGGTGACTTTGTATTCCTCAAGGTTCCTGCGCAGTCAGAAACCATGAAAACGGGAAAGTGTGATAAACTTTCTCCGAGATATTGTGGTCCTTTTAAAATCCTTAAGAAGATTGGGGATGTAGCATATAAACTTGAGTTACCGGAGAGTTCTCAAGTCCATCATGTCTTCCATGTCAGTGAACTGAAGAAATCAGTTCATGGGTTAGAGAACGCAGTTTCTCCAGAGATTTTGGTGGACTTGATAGAGCCACCAAAGATACCACATGAACCTGAAAAGATTCTACAGTATCGTGACAAACAAACCCGATATAAAGTGTACCAGGAGGTACTTGTTAAATATACAGATAGGGATGAGGAGGTAGCTACTTGGGAACGCCGTAGTGCAATTTCCAAAAGGTTTCCCCAGTTTGTTTTCGAGGACGAAAACTCCTCTTAAGGGGGGGGGTAATGTCACGTAGGCTGTAACGCCTGTGTGACCGACGGCAGACCGGATGGCCATGTCCGGGGTTCAGTGGGAGAGGACGCCCATGCGAAGTCATGGGCGGCCAAGCTAGTGTGGGCGACAGGCCACACACTATATAGCCTGGGGGGTGAGGTGCAATCCTCATTCTTCCTCTATGGCTGGGTGGTGAGCCAGAGGCCGTCCACTCCTGTGGTAACGCTCGTAGCGGCGTTACGGATATCTAACACAAACAAAGAGTAGTAGGAAAACCTTGGTAAGATTTCGAGAATCCATCAAGGACATAAGTAATAAGAGAGCTATCCAGAATCAACTCATCAATGTTTCATAGCTGCTCACATAAGTCCTTGACGTGTGCCAAGTATGCATCCATAGAATCACCTTCCTCCATATGCTCTCACGCTAAGTAGAGTTCAAAAGGGTCAAGTGATGCCACAACCCATGGGACTATTGTCCCATGCCCCTAATGCAATGCAAATTTTATGTCAAAGATATAGGTGCTAGTCTTCTAACTGTCCCGGCTCCATAATGCACAGGCATAAGAAGTGATAGATGTAGAATGACAAATCCAATTTTGCAGGAGAAGATGAGACTACGCAAAGTATAGATTCAAGAAACTTTGAAGTCCATGGACACCTCTCCAGCGTCGATGCCATTCATTGCCAATTGCCACTTCATTAGGCTATTGGCATTAGAAATGCTAGTATTGTATATTTTACGTGTATGAATCATTGCTTGTTTATGAAAGGTGTGGTGTGACACATTAATCATTAAGATTGCATGCTTAGATTAAGTGTTTGCACAACCCTAGGCAGCCTTGGATAGCCATGGACCTATGTTTTAAGTATGGCCGGCCAAGGTGTGAATGTTGGGAGCTAAGGTAAGGGTCAATTTGTATTTTCACCATTCATTCTCTTAGGCATAATCAATAGAGTGCTCTTCTTCTCTACTCTCTTGCTCTCTTGTTTCTTTCTTGCATATTTTGATTTGAGCTCTTGTGTGCTCATTGCATGTGTGTGAGAGAGTGAGTGTGTGAGATTGAGTGCGAGGAGGGTCGAGTTGCGTTTGATGTGCAGAGGCAACAGTGGAGTGGAGCTCTCGGGTGCTCCTGTAGTGGTGCAACCTACAAGGATCCCAAGCACAAGTATTCATGAGAGGTGAGTGACACACCCTGCCCCTAAATTTGTGAGCTAGGTCATGGAACATTAGCTTCTCAATTGAGCTGTTTTATGCTCCTGAGTGTGGTTGGGCAAAGCCCCATGACAATTTCTTGTGTCTTTTCCATGGTGCAAGGACCTATCATAAGTGGCGCTGCTGCCAGGGAATAGTCCCACCACATAGCCACATTGCATCTTGAATGCTTGTGTATGGTTCATTTTTGTGAAAATTCTATTTTTTGTCAAGAAAGAAACATTAAAAAAATCTCAAAAATTTATCTATTTTGCTGCATTATTTATGTTTCTTGTTACATTTTGTTGTTATATTTGCAAATTTGTGTTTAGTTTTGGTTGATTTCTATAAAAATGTGCGTTTTTCAATTCTACATTTCATGTTTTAGTTCATTTCTATATTTTTGGTTTGTTTTTCAATTTCAAAAATGAAAAACAGTAAGTTGGGCATGAAATTGAATTAATATAGGTAAACAGACCTCATAATCGGTTTTCAAGTATGGAGTTTATCCTGATTTAAACTTCTTACATGGAGAAATTAGGATATAACAAAAATTTGCAAGGTGGATTAAATTCTGCGTTTTGCAAGTGTTCTGTATTTTTGCATTAGTGTAATTAGTGTAGATTAAGTTAGCTTAATCCCCTTATAATTTGGGCCACTAGGTACTAAACTTGAT
The DNA here is from genome assembly GCF_041138505.1 of Cibotium barometz. Lineage (NCBI taxonomy): Eukaryota > Viridiplantae > Streptophyta > Polypodiopsida > Cyatheales > Cibotiaceae > Cibotium > Cibotium barometz. The sequence continues at coordinate 23,535,470 of NC_141076.1, read as the reverse complement.
TAGCTGGCTACATTTAATGCGTGCAAGGCTTTTAGGCCACTAGCTAAAAGAAGTCCAAAAGCTTGTCAATACCCATTTTCAAGTAAGTTTTAAGTGGTTGGACATATTTAATGCGTGTAGGCTTTTAGGCCACTAGCCAAAAAAGTCCAAAAGCTTGTCAATACCCATTTTTAGGTAAGTTTTGAGTGGGTGGACAAGGCCTAAGGCAAAGATTCTAAGAATACTCTTTTCTAACTGTAAATCGAAAACGTAAAAAAGAAAAAAAAAAGAGAAAGCAAAAGGCAAAAAGTGAAAGGAAAAAGAGGTGCGCAGGCAAAAAAAAAAAGAAGCTTTTTGAAAAGTGCATGCACAAGTTTGCCTAATATATGTTTCAGGCGGTTATGATCGTTCTGACGACCCAACTTTTGTAACACCTTAGAAAATTGCATTTTTCCATAGTTAAGGAGCTTTAACTATGGGAGTCGGCACTTGTAGCGCTTGATTAACCTGAAAAAAGTACACTATTTTTTGTGCTAGATGGGTTAAGAAACACCAAAGACTGTTTTGGAAAAACTTTAGACAATCTAAAAATTTTATAGATGTTTTTTTTTAATGTAGAAGAAAAGAATTTGTAACTATTATCAAAAGTTAGGCCATTATATCAATGAATGTAGAAAAAGGCTAGAGAAGAAGAAGAAAAAAGAGTCAAGCATGGCTATAGCTGATGCATCAACACTAAGTGCTGAACAGAGAGAGTTGACGAACTATGCATAGGCTGATTGGGCATTCATTGTGCACTGCAATTATGACCCTTATGTTTATGATGTATGCATATCACTGATAGATCAACATGTTCGGTATTTTGATAGTGGTGCTAGCAAGCACATTACTTCTCAGCATGATTTATTATCCTCCCTTGAGTTTGCTCCTCAAGGAGACATAGTCAATGTGTAAAAAATCTCCTCATATCTAGTGAAAGAAGTTAGTAAGGTTGTTCTCACTGCTGCTAGAAATGGTAGAACAATCACTCTCTCAGAAGTCTTGTTTGTGCTAGGCATTAAAAACGACTTGCTTCAGTTTAATCTTTGCCATTGCTAGGGCCAGCCTAGTGGGTCAGATTTGTTGATGACATGTGACCAATTCATGACAGGAGTGATGGAAACATCACTGTGGTAAACAATGGCCTTTACAGGTTGGACACGTATGAGAGATTATCATATAATATTGATTCAGTTACCACCAATGTGCTATTGAGTGATGCGAAGCTATGGCACGCCCGCTTTGGTCACTTGAATTTTGGCAGTTTGTTGCACTTTAAAAGGCAAGAGATGTATCAGAGTTGCCAAAGCTTAGGCCCCTGGCCCCTATCAAACATGTAGGTAAGGGGTGTATTTTGGGCGAGATGCAACAAGGATAGAACCTTTCCCAAGACGGGTCGGATGGGATAAACAAGGGATGCCCAAACTATCCAACAAGATCCCCATCAATGGCATACCAAATTCAATAGGATCAATCCATAATGGGTTAGCTTCAAACAAGCTCATGTTGGGGTCCCAAGGAAGAACATGAATGAAGTTTCTGAACAGAAATACAAGGGCCATTGCCAAGGACGACTGAGACACATGAGCACATTGCAAAAAACGTTCTCCAAATAGAATAATTGAGACACAAGCTTGGCATGCAGTTGTCAATCCAATTCACTCAGATGGGGCTTTTCCCATGGAGACAAACTCTTGAGAAAGAGAGCCACCTCTTTGGACGCTGACTGTTAATCTGGGTATCTTGCTAACTTTTCCTTCCTTCCACCTCAAACTTTACTCCATAAAAGGGGTGCCATAAACACGCCGGGGAACCTTTGAAAAAGCGCAGCCGCACCCCGTGAGCTCCTACCAGCCTGAATGCTTATATTTTTTGGTAGCGGTGGTGGGAGGGGGTGGGGTGGTATGATCGTGCGTGAGGTGGGAGGAGGGCTGTGGTTTAGCACGCGCAAGTATCCAGCGCTTATGGAAGGACTCCTCCAAGTGGTTGGACAAGCGAAAGAGCAAAGTAAGTGGATGCCCTATTTTACACGGTCAAAGAATGCTTCTGATCGCATGTTGCAGACAGATCCACCCCAGATTTCAAGCATAAAGTTAGCGAGGAGTCGCTATGAATGGAGTGCTTGTACGCTGCAAGTGTTGGGTTAGAGACATGCTCGAGGAAACAGAAGAACAGTCTGTTGTGAGAATGCACAAAGCAGTGGAAAAAAAGAATGAAAATGGTGGTTGGGAGACGCTTAGCCCAGAGGAGTCGCTCGCCTTTCTAGAAGCAGGGATGCTGCCCCAGCCTTCGATCGAGAACCTCGCATACATCTTACACAGGCACACAAAGGAGATAAACCTAGCCTTTGCGCTTCGCTTGCATGTCCACATGTACAAATGTGGGTTGGAAGCACATAGATCACTTGGAAATTATCTTGTCTTAATGTTAGTGGAAGTTGGAAGCATGTGCAATGCCCAGAAGGTATTTGACAGGTTGGTGTGTCGGAATGAGTGCTCCTGGAATTCTCTCCTCACGGCTCTCGTCAAAAATGGGGAGTCACAGATTGCTCTCATCCTGTACCAGGAAATGCAAGAGGATTCTTTACATTTTAATGGACATACTTTTGTAGCCTTACTTAAGGCTTGTGCTGAGCTAAAAGATCTGGAAAGAGGCTCTGCATTACATGCTGAGATTGCCAAAAATAAGCTCCTAAAACGAGACCTTTTTGTTGGGAACACCTTGGTCGACATGTATGCCAAATGTGGCTCACTTGCAAAAGCACAAGAAGTGTTTGACGAGCTTGCAGTTCAAGACATAGTATCATGGAATGCACTAATTGGAGGATATGCCAAACATGAGTGTGGTGTGGAAGCACTGAAATGTTTTGAACAGATGCAACTTCAGGGGATCTTTCCAAATGCGGTCACGTTCGTGTGTAGCTTGAAAGCTTGTGGTAGTATTGGAGCCACAAACAAGGGTAGAGAAATCCATGCCAAGATTGCGAGGAAAGGTTTGTTGGAAAGAAACCTTCTTGTTGGCAATGCATTGGTTGACATGTATGCCAAATGTGGTTTGCTTACAGAAGCACAGGAAGTGTTTGATGAGCTTCCAGTTCGAGATGTAATCTCATGGAATGCACTGATTGCAGGATATGTCAAACATGAGGGTGGGGAGAAAGCACTGAGCTGTTTTGAACAGATGCAACTTGAGGGGGTCCCCCCAACTGCTGTCACATTTGTTTGCAGCCTAAAAGCTTGTGGCAATATTGGAGCTGCAGACAAGGGCAGAGAAATTCATGCTCAGATTGCCAGAAAAGGGTTGTTGGAAATACATCTTGCCGTTGGCATTGCACTAGTTGATATGTATGCCAAATGTGGCTCACTTGCAAAAGCACAAGAGGTGTTTTACAAGCTTCCAGGTCGAGATGTAGTCTCGTGGACTGCACTGATGGCAGGATATGTCAAACACGAATGCGGCGAGCAAGCACTGAACTGTTTTGAACAGATGCAACTAGAGGGGATCTCTCCAAATGCTGCTACATTTGTTTGCAGCCTGAAAGCTTGTGGCATGATTGAAGCCACAGACAAGGGCATAAAAATACACACTGAAATTGCCAGAAAAGGGTTGTTGGAAAGAGACCTTGTTGTTGGCAATGCGTTGGTTGATATGTATGCCAAATGCGGTGTGCTTTCAAAAGCTCAGGAAGTGTTTGACAAGCTTCCAGTTCGAGATGTAGTTTCATGGACTGCATTGATGGCAGGATACGCGAAACACGAGCGTGGTGAGGAAGCGCTGAATTGCTTTGAACAGATGCAATGTGAGGGAATCTCGCCAAATGAAGTCTCATTTGTCTGCAGCTTGAAAGCTTGTGGCAGTATTGGAGCCGCAGACAAGGGAGAAGAAATACATGTTGCGGTTGCTAGAAAAGGGTTGTTGGAGAGAAACCTTGTTGTTGGCAATGCGCTGGTCGACATGTATGCCAAATGTGGTTCTCTTGCAAAAGCACAGGAAGTGTTTGACTTGCTTCCAATTCGAGATGTGGTCTCATGGACTGCAATGATAGCAGGATATGCAAAACATGAACGTTGTGAGGAAGCACTGAATTGTTTTGAACAGATGCAACTTGAGGGGATCTCTCCAAATGCTGTCACATTTGTTTGCAGCTTGCAAGCCTGTGGAAGTATTGGAGCCACGGAAAAAGGCCAAGAAATACATGAGATTGTCAGAAAAAGGCTCTTGGAGAGGGACCTTGTTGTTGGCAATGCACTGGTTGACATGTATGCTAAATGTGGCTTGCTTGCAAGAGCACAGGAAGTGTTTGACAATCTTCCGGTTCGGGATGTAGTCTCATGGACTGCACTGATTGCAGGATATGCCCATCACAAGCATGGTGAGGAAGCACTGAACTGTTTTGAACAAATGCAATTCAAGGGGGTGTCTCCAAATGCTGTTACATTTGTTTGCAGCTTGAAAGCCTGTGGCAGTATTGGGGCCATAGACAAGGGCAGTGAAATACATGCTGAGATTTTGAGACAAGGGATGTTGGAAAGAGAACTTGCTATTGGCAACGCACTGATTGATATGTATGCCAAACTTGGCTCTCTTGAAAAAGCACAAGAAGTGTTTGACCAGCTTCTAGTTCGAGACATAATCTCATGGAATGCACTGATCTCAGGATATGCCAAACATGAGCGTGGCAAGGAAGCACTGAACTGTTTTGAACAAATGCAACTCAAGGGGGTCTCTCCAGATGCTGTCACATTTGTTTGCTGTTTGAAAGCTTGTGGGAGTATTGGAGCCACAGACAAGGGCAGTGAATTACATGCTGAGGTTGCCAGAAAAGGGTTGTTAGAAAGAGATCTTGTTGTTGGAAATGCACTGGTTGATATGTATGCCAAATGTGGCTCACTTGCAAAAGCACAGGAAGTGTTTGACAAGCTTACAGTTCGAGACATAGTCTCATGGACTGCACTGATTGCAGGATATGCCCAGCTAGGAGAAAGTGAAAATGTTTTCCATATCTTTGACAGAATGAGAGGAGAAGGCAAACAGCCAGATCTGATCACATTTGTTTGTGTTCTTAATGCATGCAGTCAGGCATGTTTGGTGGATACAGGCCAGGTGTACTTTGAGGCCATCAGCAAAGACTATGGCATTAGTCCAACTCTTGAGCACCACACTTGCATGGTTGATCTCCTCGGCCAGGCAGGCCACTTAGACAGGGTGGTAGCGATGATCAAGAAAATGCCATTCCATCCTGACCTTGGGGTGTGGCATACTGTGTTGGATGCTTGTCGGAAGTGGGGCAATGTGGAGCTTGGAAGAAAGGCCTTTGAAAATGCAGTGCGATTGGATGAAAAACATGCTGCAGCTTATGTCTGTATGTGTAACATCTATGCAGATGCTGACATGCAGGAGGATGCAAACAAGGTCGAGGCAATGAGAGTGAAAAAACAGGCATGGAAAAGGTCAAAACATTGTTAATGTACTGATGCTGATGGAGATTGTGTAAACGTTTCTGATTCGGGATAAAGAATATTTTTAAAGCTGAACTATATATGCAAATCTAGATGAGCTTTTCCTCGATATGTGGGAGGAAAGCCATGTCCAAGGTTTGTTTTGGGGATGCTGAGGCTGAGTGGCCTCCTACTGGAGGTGCACTTCAAGGATGAGGAGGCATCGTGGAGATGGAGCTGTGCAAGGGAAGGGACCTCCTGTGAGCATTTGGACAAGGTACGAAAGAAGTGACTACCGGAACCGCATGCCCTTCATGCCTTTGCTGTGGTGCTTAATGCTGTGTGATAGGTCATGACTGCCAGATCATGCACAGGGTAATCAAACTGGAGAATGTACTCTTGCCATTGAGATTCTCTCACACCAATGGCACAATCAGGGTGTGGACATTTTGAGCTTTGGGATTCTGTCAAGCTAGGGGTAAAACATGCCCCACGTCTGTCAAGAATCCTTGAATGTAAGTAAGCTCCACATCAACAAAACCTAACTCATGGCTTGGCACCTCCTCACATGCCAAGGGGCTTTCAAAGATCCTTCCAAGGGAACACAATTAACAAAGCCTACTCATGGCTAGGCATTTCCTTAACATGCCAAGGAACTCCTCCAATGCATGCTACAAATAGATAATTGCAAGAGAACCAAATTGAGCGACTTGGCTGCTCATGGTTGGGTCCTCATGAGTGTCATCCCAAGGCCATTTACCATTAAAAGAATGTGAACATAACAGCCTTCACTTGGGTCTACATCCTCCAACAACTAGAGAAATAGTGGACCATTTGGCCACCCAATTGGCCCACTTGTGCTTTCTCATTATGTATGTACATTGGACTGGCGTCCATGGCAGTTGCATATGTTGGGGGTCATGTGATACTGTGCACTTGGCTTTCCACTGGGACTTGTGTTTGTGAGTGAGTACATGCTTGAAATACCTGGAGGATTGGTGTTCTATTGGGTCTGGTACCTCATGTACTTGCTTAGAGCATGTCTATTTTGGTATAGTCTCATGAACGGGGATCGTCCATACCAATGCTGCATTGCATAGCATATTTTATGTGCTTGCCTGACCAATGTGTAGTTCCGGTTAAGCGGATACTGTCCGTGAACCATGCATGTGAAACTGTTTGCTGATATGGTTATGTGGCATGTGACAGGTGGTAAGTATTGGTCAAAAAGCTAGCCTTAGGAATCAGTATTAATTTATAAGTGAGTGTGTACACACTTTAGTAAGTTTTGGGCGAGCCCTTCATGCCTACTTAACCTTGTGTCAAATGGGGGCGATAAAACTTATTCAAGAAAAAAGTGATAGTATATTTTAACCGATATTGGGTGTTGACTTTCAATGAGCTCAAATTTTATGGAAAGTCACATAACTTAGATTCTTTTCATTCTAAATAAAGCCCTAACCTGTCAATTTGGTGCTAAATCAAATTGGCAAGAGTGCTGATGGTTTGTTTGTCCATCCTTCTGTGGTTAATTGGGGATGCCTAATTACCACTATGTTTGAAGCATGATGGCACTTGGAAGATTCTGAATATTTCATGTGTAGGACATATGAAATTAGGGATAACTAGAACTAAGTGTTGGATTTATTACTTATGTGTTGTCATGGACTTGTAGCATGTGTTGCTAACTCGTAGTGTGTTTGAATGGACAACCTTTTGCAGGTTGGTGAGATTGACGGGCCTTGTGCTTGTAAGCTGGATTGGTTGGAACGTGATGGCGGCAATATGGTACGAGCTATTACCGGGATGGTTCTCATTGTGATATTTTTGCCTAGTGTCTACTATACGAGATTTTGTATTGTTATTGGGCGTCTCATTTTGACATAGTCGGGCATGGAACTATTGAGCCGTCCACTTTTGTTATATTGGGTGTGGACTTATTTATTTACACGTGAATTAGTCCTTGGGGTTCTTTTTGTAATTATCCTTTATTAAATGATAGATAGGAACACTTTACCTCAGCTTGTGTTAAAAGCAACTCTCATTTTTTGTAAAGGGCAAGCCCATGCATAAGCATGCATCTATTTTTGGCTTATGGGCTAATTTTATTAATAAAGCATAAATACTTAAGAAGTGGAAGGAAGCCGACACTTCTTGAGGGGGGATAGATTGCACCCAATGATTCTCTCTTGTGTTTTTATGCTATGTTATGCTTTTATGATTATTTATTAATGTTTCGGTTACGGTAATTTGATTGAAGTGATGAACGAGTTTGTATTTGGTTGGATGGTGTGTCTCCCCATGATCCTAGTGGTTTCAGTGTGGTATCAGAGCAAAGAGGGGAGAGAAGGTGAAAAATATTGAGAATAAATCAAAGGGAGGAAAGCTTGCAAAAGAAAGAGAGAAGATACGTGCAACTTTCTAGTTTCTCTGAAAGAAGAAAAATTCAAAACAAAATCAAGGGGTCTGGAGGCTTGGTTGAAGTTCTTTTTTAAGGTGACATCAAGCATATAACCAAGGGATAAAAGCTTTACCCAAAGTCTTGATTAAGGCATAATACTAAGCTTAAGATAAAGCTTAAACAAAGCTTAAGCTTAGCTTAAGCAGGGCTGCAAATTCCTGCCCGTCAAGCCAACTTGAAATTCGCGAAATCGGCGCTTCTTGCTTGGAAAATTGGTTCTCAAATCTACAATATGTTTGAAGATCTGTTCCGTTAGATGTGTGGCATGTTCTCTTGCATAAATCTTGTACCCTGTTTGAGGGGTTTTGTGGAAGATCCATGGATTTGAATTTGCAACGGTAGAGGAAGCTCTGCAGAAATCAAGGGTGGAGAAAAATTATATCTTTGCTTTACTCAAAAAAGTCAAAAAAGATAAGAGATTCATACACAAAGCTTCTTCAAGCCAAAACTTCATCAAAATTAGCTCGAATTTGTCCGAATTTGGCACGGCTTCAAACTGGAAATATTTTCAGTTTCTTATTTTGGTTCACTCAAAAAATTATAGCGATTCAAAGTTGTGAGATTTTTAAATTTGGTTGTTTTATGCCTTCCCGAAGCTTAAATTCACTCTCGATTCTCAATATTTTTTCTACTAGTGGACGACCTTCCGACGCTTCGAGGATACTTCAAGCACTTTGGTGATTGCATTGGATGGCCACACCGCTCTTCTAATTGCCACGGGATTCAAGATCTTCAAAATTATTACCACGAGCGAAAAATCATAAGTATTTCTAACTTTTTTCTATCTTTTATTTTTCATTGGCTGATTTACGTGCACTTCCATCTATTCAAGAGCAACTCACAGCTTTGCAAGCACAATTAGTCAATGAACACACTCATGGACTTGCATTAGAAGACCAATTGAAATCACATAAAATGCATAAGCATGACATTAAAGGCGATAATGATGAGGATTCTATTCTTCGAACCGTGAAAGCAACTTTAGATGCTCAAACGGCTCGGAAAGAATCTCGCATTAGTCGCAAGGCTTTTTCTTTTCAAAATTTTGATGGAAAGAAGGACGCACGCACTCTTTTGGCTTGGCTTAGCCAATTCGATGACTATTTTTTGGGAGAAAATTTTTTCGAGAAAGACAAGGTCAAGTGTGCTGCGAATCATTTGATTCAAAATGCTGCTTTATGGTGGAATGCTACCGAGAATGGGTGACATAAACCTCGTACTTGGGAGGATTTTCAGTATGAAATTAAGAGACATTTTCTACCTCCTCAATACAAGGCCAAAGCTCGACAGCATTGGGACACTCTTAGGCAATTGAAAGGGGAGGATGTCCAAACTTACATTGAAAAATTTTGGAATGCTCTCATTCAAATGCAATCTATAGAAAAAGTGAAAAGCATCTTAAAAGGCAGTTTATCTCAGGGTTGGATCCAAAGATTAGAGCGGAGGTTAATATGTTTTGTCCTCACACTCTTGCCTCTACTAAATCTCTTGCTCTAAATTGTGAAAAGAAAAATGGTGTGCCAGGTTCTAACAGGAGAATCGTACTTCTAAATTCTCTAAAGATTCGACATCTTCTAGTGGTTTTGACAGGCATTCTTCATTCAAAAATAACCTTTTAACAAGGGTCAAGATTAAAGAAGCCAGCAATTCAACACAACAACAACAAAGCAAAGATTGGCAAGACAATAGCAATGGAGCGAGTGGAGAACCAAAGAAGACAGATGTTCCACTCGAGATGAAAAAGCAAACAATGTCTGATGTTACACTTGCCATCAGAGAGGACACTATGCTAATAAAAGAATTATTGAATCAAATATCAACAAGGAGGAATCAGCAGAATTGTTCTTCACATCATTTGAGATAATTCATAATTACCCAACCAAGTAAGGTCATTGTGTTGCATCTTTTTTGCTTTGTAAGAAACTTTCCATTTTGCTTATTGTTAGAGTAAATGGCTTCTCAAGGTGGGAAGGATGAAAGTAGGGCAAAGGGGAAAAACCCAATGTCCTCTTTCCACATAGAAGATGATATTACAAAAACCAATGAAATAGATATGCAAAATTTAGATCTTAATGAGTATGAGAATATAGAAATGAAGGAAATGAAATAAAAAATCTCTAATATAGAGAATAAACTTGAGAAAATGATAGGTCTTCTTAGCTCATTGAGGGGAGGGGAAGGATTGGGAGTAAAAGAAATATCTAAAAATAACATTGATGAGAGGGAAGGGAAAAAACTCTAGAAAAAGGATTGAATGAAACCATAGTTGAAGAGGGTCCCAAAACTAGAGACCAGGGTATGGTATTCAAAGATTTAAAGGTGCCCAATTTTAGTGGAGAAGAGAAGGAGAGAAATAAAGATGCGGTCCATATTTTTCAGTTTTTAGTTATGCCTTTTGGTCGTCTAACTAATGCTCCCGCTACTTTTATGACCATGATGAACACTATACTTCATCTTTACTCACGGAAGTTTGTGGTGGTTTTTATTGATGATATATTAGTCTTTAGTCAAAATAAACAAGAACATATTGAGCACCTTAGAAAAGTATTTGAATTATTGAGAAAAAACAAATTATTTGCTAAAAAATCTAAATGTGATTTCCTAAAAAACAAGTGTAATATCTTGGACACATAATGTCTGAGGAAGGGATTTGTATGGATCTTGATAAAGTCAAAGCTATATTGAGATGGAAGGCCCCATCTAATATAGATGAGTTATAAACCTTTTTAGGACTTGCTAGGTTTTATCAAAAGTTTATAAGGAATTATGCTAAGATAGCTGTTCTAATGAGAGGAACGAGCTTAAAGGAAAAGGAAAACAATTTAGTTGGACTCATGATCACTTAAAAGAAAAATGTGCTAATGACCCTAGCTATCAAGTAGTTTGGGATTACTTGATTAAAAAAGATAACTCTCAAATAGAGAGTAAAGAAAATGCAGCTGTTAGTGATAAAAGAGTGTCACTTAAAAAAGATTGTGGTTCAAAGAAGGGTCCATAAGTGAAAAAGATCGTTGGAAATTTTTTTCCATCGATAATGGGTACTTGTTATATAAAGGTCGCATTTGGTGTACCCAAAGAAGAAAATATTCGTGAGAATATTTCACTAGAATGTCATGAAAATCCAAGTACGGGGCACCCGAAAATTTCTAAGACCTATGCACTTGTTAAAAGACAGTTTTATTAGGCACGTTTAAAGAAGGACATCCAAAATTATGTTATAAAATGCCCTAAGTGCCAAGTCAATAAAGCTGAACGCCTAAAAGTAGGTGGATTATTACAACCACTACAAATATCTGAGGGTAAGTGGGAAAGTATTTCTATGGATTTCATAGTAGGACTATCCCAAACAAGTAGAGGGCATGCTTCAGTGTGGATAGTAGTGGATAGGTTAACCAAGTCGGTACAATTTATACTACCAACTAAAAAAGGAGTAAAAAACACCAGAATCGGCTAGAATGTTTATCCATCATCTATATGGATTGTATGGATTGCCAACAGATATAGTAAGCGACCGAGATACAAAGTTTATAAGCCATTTTTGGAAAGAAGTGTTTAAAAAATTAGACAGCAAACTTAGTATGTTTAAACATCCACAAAGCGATACTATAGACAGAAAGGATTAATCAAGTCCTAGAAGATATGTTGCAAGCATATGTTAATCATTAGCAAAATATTTTGGATGAATATCTTCCATTATTAGAATTTACTTATAATAGTGCTAATCATTCTGCTTATGCTAATGTATGGATTTCAACCTAAAGCACCAATAGCTGTTGGGTTATAAAAAGAACAATTGTAGTGTAAAAGACATTCTCAAAGACATGCAAGGCATGTTAAACATTGCAAGAAGAAATGTTAAAAGAGCGCATGATTGTTTTATTAGTTTTGAAAAAGGTAAAAGAAAACCAATTAATTTTGAGGAAGGTGATTTAGTCTATGTAAAAATTTCTGAAAGGTTAGAAACTTAAAAAAGTGGAAAAGTTCCAAAGTTAAGTCCAAGGTATTGTGGTCCTTATACAACAATACTTAAAGAACTTGGAAGTGTAGCTTACAAGGTGGCTTTACCTATACTGAAGAACCCAGAGTCCATCCTGTGTTTCATGTTAGTAGACTGAAACGCAAGATGGAGAACAATGACAATATCATTGAAAAAGAAGCAATAGAAGTCCCGAGTTTCTAGCTTGATGGGGATCTAACGAGTCTCGAGGGTTTGGGTAAGTAGAACATTGTTGCATGGAGCTTCCACACTTGGAAGATCTTTTGGGCCAAGTGGTGGCTAGTGCCAAGTCCTTGCATGGGCATTGTATTTTTTCTAGCTAGCTAGGGTACACTTGGATACCCATTCTTTCTTGGTGATCGCACGAAGGGTTGTCATGTTGTTGAGGTTGAGGATTAGAGGTTGGTCTTCATCTTTACCGTGAGGTTTAAGATCTCCATAATGGTTTGAGGGGGAAGTCGATGATTTGGCAAGGCTAGAGTGTCCACATCATGGTCTTAATCTTTGCCGGTGAGGGTAAGGATCTCCATAATATTGGCTAGCCAAGGTTTTCACACCTTATGTACCCATTCTTTCTTAATGTGATATCCATGAAGGGTTGTTGAGGTTGAGGTTTGGGGGTTGGTATTTATCTTTGCTAGTGAGTTTTAGGATCTCCTTAATGGTTTGAGAGGGCAGTTTGATAAGGCGGACGAGGTGAGAGTGTAGTATAGTGTTAGGGGTTACCTAAGGTGGTGGAGAAAGAGGCTTAAGATACTGATAAGTTTGGGGTGTCCTCATCTCCTAGGGGTATGTAACCATTCTAAATGGGAGCTTAAGTGTTATGGTCCTTTTTTGCCAACTAATGATACAATTCATGGCCACGATCCATCCCCTCCTCCTTGAGGATGTATAACCTCTACGAGGACGCCCATTATTTTATTTTGAGATATTTTATTTTGGATGTGCCTTTTATTTATATCATTTACCAAGATTAATCTATTTAATAAAGATGTGTGCATTGGTATGATGTCTACCAAGATTAATGTGTTTAATCAGCTATGTGCACTGGTACGATATGCTCATGATTAATATGTTTAATTAGCTGCTGTGATGGGTGGAACATATTGGAATTAATGGTTTAGCTTTAGGTATATCTTTAACTTCGTGGTGGGTGCTTTTACAAGGTGCAAAAAGACTAGATAAGCTAGTCAAATTTAAGAGTCTAGGTGGCAAGGGAGTCACATGGCATGGGTCAAGTTGGCATCCTATTTGAGGAGAGGTAGGAGGTGGCCTTGGATGCTCTTAAGGGGCATTGTGTACATCATTAGTGATGTCATTCATTTAGGCGACCTCTTCTCATCCTCCCTATATCCTCCCTATATAATGAGAGGTCACAAAGAGCTCAAAACAATCTTATATAACTCTTGCATTAGCACTTGAATAAAGGGCTATGTGCCTAGTCTTATTGAGTGGTAGATTATGTGTTAATCATGGGTGGAATATGTGCTAGACGACCAAGATGAGATATTTTGAAAGACATGTGAATACCTTTTACGATTTTATATTTAGGCATCAATATTTTTGTAAAGCTAAGGCCTCATACCTTTGTACAAACCAAATAGTATTTTATACTTTTGTTAGGCCCAAGACTTTATATTTATGCTTGATATATTTTTATAGAGCTTGCACACTCATAAACTTAAAAGCCCTTGTGTTTTAATTTTGGAAGTTATCTTTTTAGAAAGTAAGCACTTTTTCTAATACATATAAATATTGGTGAGTGGTACAAGGGCCACACTCATCCCAGATGAGATTCAACCCAATCTTGTGTTATATGATCTGTATTCTATTTTCCATCTCTCTTGTTTATTTAATTTTGTTTATTTAGGTTTATGCATTTAATTTGTGCAAGTATATGTTATGCTCTAATTTGTGTGTTGAGAAATTAAAATTCCTTCTACAAGTGTATTAAAGGTCCTAGCAGGATGAATGATGCTCTCTTCATTGTACTTCAGGGTTACATAAAGCTTACACGACATATGTTAGATCCAATAAGAAACTTTGCTTCAAAGATAGCTATCGAGATTGGAATTATTTACCACAGTAATAGTTGTTGTGCAGATAGTACGACAGGTGGGTGACCCATGGGATGAGTCTTCTCTATTTTTAAGTTTATTCAAGGACTGGTACCCTTGATGTGATTGGTTAATTGTGAACCAGACTTTCGTCTTTCATGTAAGGCCTTCCAAAGATCATGGTGTATGACCCTCTAAAAATCCCATCACCATGAATGGTGTATGGAAGCTTAGCTTAAGGTAATCTTTGCATCCTGAAGGATGCCCAAAGGTTTTATTATGTTCCTCAAATGGTGGGCTTTCCCAGGCATCCCAATCCTTGGTGATTACGTTGACACCAACACCACCATCCAAGATTGCAAAGTCTCTCCTTTATAAATGATAGGTAACACGACGTTTATTTTCTTGTTCATTTTATCACTTTCAAAGTAGTGGCATAGCTTATTCATAGTGATTATGCTGACACCAACACCGCCATCCAAGGTTGTAGAGTCTCTCCTTAATAAATGATAGGTAACATAGCTTATTCATGGTGATATTGACACCGGCACCACTATAGAGTTTCTCCTTAATAAATGATAGGTAGCACGATGTTCATTTTATTGCTTTCAAAATAGTGGCATAGCTTATTCATGGGCACTTTTGGCTATCCTTTTGTCTTGGGTAAGGAAGGAGAGCGCTCACTATGGCATGGCTAATCCTCCTCCTCTTCAAGTTCTAAATCAGTTATGTGGGCTCTTAAATTTGTATTCATCCTGTCAAATAAGTATCTCCAAAGTTTAGAATTTCCTTGTAAAAGAGAACTTATCAGGACTCGGAATTCAGAGGGTAAGGAGGCTGTGAGGCCTACTATGTCCCTTGTATAATATTCGTGCTCACTTAGCTCATCTAGGTTGGAGGTACATGCGGACTTGCTAATGTGTAGGATTAATCTTTCCCTAGAAGGTGGTGCCTCTGATTGGGTTAAAATTAAGACATTACCTAGTCATCACCTATTAAATCAAAGAAAATATTATGCTGACTATGATGACCCATGGAAGGCCATAACATTCATCTAACACTAAGTCCTCCTTCACTACATCTAGTAATGTGGAATCTGGTCGGATTGATTCTAGAGGGACAAGGTCCGAAACTAGCTCTTCCTTTTTAGAATTGTTATGGTTTTGGTCAAGGCCTTTGGCATGCACTGAGGTTCCCTCATTATTCTAAGATTGGCTTTGGAATAGGGTCATGGCTAGGCAAGGTTAGTGGTTTGTATTCGACAACTTACTCAAGTACTAGCTCTAGTTCAGCATGCACCTTTCTTACAAGCTTTTGGGCTTGTTTTATTTGCTCTTTCTCCAACATGGGATTTGGGGTACTCTAAGTTTCTTTGGAAAGTTTTTGTATTCAGTGGGTTTCTTCTCTTTGGGAAGACCTAGTTTGAATGGGAGATTTCTTGTTCATTCAACATAGAGTTGGGGTGCTTTTTGAGTTTCTTCAAGTTTTCATAGTCAATTCTTCTCTTTGGGAAGAGTTGGTTTGAATGGGAGATCACTTATTATCTTTGCAAGGGAGGTAGCTTCGGAGCTATCATCTGCCAAACCACTTTCAATGGTCACGACATTGTTGCCCTTGATAGCTAATAACATGTTACGTTTCTACATGCTCTTTGATGTCTTCTTCTTCTAGGCCTCTAATCCTGGTTTATTAGCCTTTTCAGGGGGTGAGACAACCTTTGGGGCTTGTGCCTCAAGTTTGAAGCTTGCGCTTCTTTGTTGCCTTGGAGTTTTCTTAACTACCCTTGACTTGGTTTAAAGTCTTGTGGTAATGGAATTAAGGGGGATTGTATGAATAAGTCCTCCTTGTATGCTTAACAAGTTAAGATTCGTCGACATGGTTGATGCTCTTGCCACTAGGGTGGGGTTTGGCATTGAATTTGGAGATGAATTTGGGACACTAGGTGTGATGGTTTTATAAGGACACTCAGTAACATGGTGTAGGCCCTTACAATGGAAACATTCTATCCATGGCATGCATGCCATATTTTTGAGAACATGTGCCTCCATATTGAATGACATTGGGGTTTGGCATTGGATTTGGGGATGGAGTTGGGACACTAGGTGTGATGGTTCTATAAGGACACAATAGTACAATGTAGGCCCTTACAATGGAAACATTCTATCTGTGGCATGCGTGCCATATTGTTGAGGTCTCTCACTCTTGATTACACCATGGCTTCAAACATAAAGGTATGTCAGGTATGTCTATGTGGTTGGAGGTCGCTCTTGATATCCATATAAATCATATTGCTCATATAACTCATAGCTTTCTAATTCTGGACTCTCGGAGTCCCTACAAAAGTCATCGAGAGTACTATCATACTAGTGTGGTTCTAGGAGGAACTGGTTGGGGTGGTAACTAGGCTTATGTATCCAGGCTCACATGTCTAGGTTCACGTATACAGGTTTATATCTACAACTGTGTTCATGCCTCTAGGAATCATATTCATATATGAACTCACCTTACATACTTCGCTTGTATGAAATGAGTCTAGGTGGGACATGGAAATCTAGGAACTGGTCTTATGTGTTTATATCTACAATTGTGTTCATGCCTCTAGAATCATATCCATATATGAACTCACCTTACATACTTCGCTTTTATGAAATGAGTCTAGCCCGGGACATGGAAATCTAGGAACTGGTCTTATGACGACGGGGTTGTTGTAAATAAGTGTACTTAGTTCCTCAATAATTATGAAGGATTAGAATTTTTCTTGGAATTTGTGCTAGTACAGATTGTATAACAAGAAAATCTTCCAAGGACATGGGTAGTTATGTCCGTGTACAAGTCTTTATGGTAGTAATAAATTTGTTTGTACTATATGAGGTATATATACCTCTAGACTCATGTCTCGAGGCTCCGTATATAGGTTCACATGCCGAGACTCATGGCTCATGTGTCTAGGCTCACATCTATAGGCTTAGTATATGCAGGCTCACATGTCTGGGCTCGTGTTTGCAGGCTCATGTTTGCAGGCTCACATGTCTGGGCTCATGTTTGCAGGCTCATGTGTCTAGACTCATGTTTTTTTGCATGGGATTGTAGGCTCATTTAGCCCAAGTTTTTCATGGTTTTTATGATTTTTTTAGACTTGATGGGGTGTGATTAATGATTCTAATCCTAGTAATTATTATTATACAACTAATTAAGTATTTTTTAAATTTTTAGACTTGATGGGTGTGTGATTAATGATTCTAATCCTAGTAATTCCAATAATGCATGAATAAATTGTGAAATGTATGAACAAAGATTGACTATTTTACTCTAATTTAACTAAATGCAGCTTATGCTCATGTTTTCAGAGTGGATTCCACTCTTTAACATAATTGCTAAGCTAATCCTTAGATTAAAGTAATGAAATCTAAGCCTTTTGGGCTCTAATTTCATGCAAATCACAAAAGATCCAAGGTTTTGTCATACTAAATAGACGAGAATAGAATGCCATATTAAAAACAACCTTCAAATAAAATCCAGACACACAAACAAACATATCCAATGGCTTTAAAATTATATTTGCAAAATAGAAGATCAACTCGTATTAATCAATTCGATCTGTTAAAATGGTAATTGATTAGTAATTTTTTGCTTCTTTTTTTCCCTCATTATTCAAACACATTTTTCAAAGTGTAGCCTCCTAATCAATACGAGAAATATTGGGTGATCCCAATACCTTGGAATGGACAAAAAAAATAGAGTTAAGCCCTGGGTTAGTCCTTAACAGTGATTAAAATATGTTCAAGTCAAGAGCTTGCCTTAGCCTTATTGACGCACGTGTCATTGGTTCTTGCCTTTTCGAGACCGTAAACAAATGCAACATCCCATTGTATAGATGCACTAGCTTGATTCCAATATCTTGGAATGGATGGAAAAATAGAACTAAGCCCTAGGCTAGTCCCCTCACAATGATACAAATATGTTCAAGTCAAGAGCTCATCTTTAGCCTTGCCGAAGCATGTGCCATTGGGTCTTGCCTTCGAGCTGTATACAAATACAACTTCCCATTGTATAGGCGCACTGGCTTGTCCATCACTTCCTCACTTCATTGTCACACTGGAATTCTCCTTTGCCAAAGGGGTGAAGGGAGAGCCCTTAATTACCTAGATGGAGGTAAGAAGAGATGGTCCTTGATGATAGTTCTCTCACACAAAAGGAGGGGAAAGAAAAAGGAGCTAATGTAAGATGAAAACCCACTACAATCAAACTTATCTAGCATATGTATCCATCAAACAAGCAAGTGAGATTCAATAGCATGCAAGCAAGAAGGAGAGAAGAAGGAGAGCTCATAAGAAAACCATTGTAAGGGAATTATTATGTCTTGCTTATTGTCAAAAAATATACAAATGACTAGTTTTTACACTAAGCTAGTCAAACTTAAAAATGGCCTGACCTCTACTACTAGTAAATCTTAAGCAACTATGTACATAGAGTCCATAGACTTTCCCCATTTAACATTAAGCGCATGATAAGGCTACTTTATATATTCCAACACCATCTTGTAAAAATTAAGTGCCTGTTTACACATAGGTAAGATGGCAAAGTGCCTTTACAATAGGTTGAGGAGCGGGTGAAACCAACCAATAGAGTGGTCTACCCAGACCCCACATTTCTAGATACAGTGAAGGAGGACTAAGTGGGAGGAGAAATTTGGGCCCTTTCATGGGTCATCTCATAGGCACCATACTATTTTCTTCAAGGTGATGGGGGTGATGGACTTATTTTATAGCCTTGAGAGACACCACCTCTTAGGGAAGGATTAGTGCACATCCTTTACACATTCATAGGTCCTAGCCCACCTCAAAGCAAGTATAAACCAAGAGAGTGCAAATATCACCCACCTGACTTTAACAAGCCTCACACAACCTTCTTATGGTCGGAAGTCTAAGTTCTGATAATTTCTCTCTTGCAAGAAAACTCTCAACTTTGGAGAGACCTATTTGATTAGATGAATGGGAATCTAAGAGCCCACACAAAAATTTCAACATGAACCTAAAGAGGAAAAGGATGAGTCCTTCACAACCAAAAGCAAAGGATAGCCAAAAGTACCTATGGACAAGGTAGCATACTACGTTGAGAGAAATGAATGATGTGTTACCTATCATGTACAAGGGAATGGAAGGACTAGGAAAGCCCATCACTCATAGGCACAAGCCTCATGGTGGTGTTGGTGTCAATATAATCACCAAGGATTGATGGAAGGTCTAGGGAAGCCCATCATTCATAGGCACAAGCCTCATGCTAGTGTTGGTGTCAATATAATCACTAGGGATTGATGGAAGGTCTAGGGAAGCCCATCACTCATAGGCACAATCCTCATGGTCAAGATTACCAACGTGAACATCGCTAAACCCTCGTTGAGCATCATGCAAGATAGAAATAACAAAACCTTTCGACTAAGTTTCCAACACACATTTGTTGTGATGGATTTCTAGAGAAGAGGGTCATACACAATGATCCTTAGAAGGTCTTATGAGAGAATCAAGGCTGGTTCATGATTGGTAAAAATCATATTTACGTAATGATAACGAGTCCCATAAGATAAACCTAAAGACATGCAAGATTCATCCCATGGGTCGAGGCATTTTTCCTAATAAGTCTAACACCACTATCTAAACCGTCGGTCAACATGTGTAGATGTTGTAACAAGTTATTGGAGAGTCAAGATAAGAACTAGGATTGGGTTCATGTCTTGGCAACCATAGACACTCTTCCATAAAATCTTGGAACAAGGCTTTGAACCAGGAGTAGCTATACTAGTGATTCTTGTAGCAAGAGGACTCCTCCACAGAAGGATCTACTTTTGCATTGGACATAGTCTCACTTGACCAAGAAGGAGAAAACCGCACAAAAAATCTAAGAAGTATCTTATCTCTATGGAGATGGATCTTGCCGTAGAACTACTCTAGATAGTGGGAAGCTGACCTAAACAAGATCACCTTTCAAGCCAAGCCAATGGCCAATAAAGGTGATTAGGAGCCCATGAGCTTTGAACAAGTAAAGCTCTACCCCCGTGAGCCACTAGATGATGCAAGGTTAGTAAAGTCAGGGTTGAGACAAAGAAAGAAGCCAAACTCAAGGAACTCACAGAGTGTCAAGTGGAAGATTTGAGGTAAGTGCCCGAGTACTTTAATCCCTATAATATTGGGGACAAGGTGATGCATGGTGAGAAGGATCAAAGAAGCCTAGGTAGAGAGCCACATGCTTCATGTGACGACCCCACCGAGCTCAAAGAAGTAAATCTAGTTAGCCCACGATTGAAAATCATAAGCCAATGTGTATTTTCCAAAGACGTCACCCCCTAAGCAAGGAGGAGAATCAATAGCCTTGCTTTAAGAATTTCATGATGTTTTTTCTCATTAAACCCACTTAAATGCCAATTTTGGTTTAAACATGGAATTATCCTTCAAGCTGGATACATTCTCTCTCCAAGAACATCTCCATAGCTGAGAACAAAATCAGCGTGATCTTGGAGTTATCACCACCCATCAACTATAAGGGGGTACAAAGATTCATGGGCACATAAGGTATTACAAAAGATTTATCTTCTTGTTTTCCATATACACCAGACCCTTATATAAAGTGTTAATTATCTTTGAATGGACAGACACATGATGCCAAGGGCCATACAAAAAACTAAATATATCATTCTGCCAATCGGGATATAATTTTTCACGTGCATATCCATGCTTTATTATTTGCTTTTGGATGCATGTTAGCATAGTCAAGGAATCAATGTGATGCTAAATGCAACTACACAAATATTGAGAGAGAGCGGGGTGGGGGGGTTACTTGTGGTATATGCCTAAGAAGTATAGGCATTACATCCTAGCTACCACCACCACCACCATCCATCCACCCACCACCACCACCATCACTATCCATCCATCTATCCATCCATCCATCCATCCACCACCACCCCCCAAAACCACAACTGCCACAACCACCACCACCACCACCACCACCATACACCAACACCATCACCATCACCATCACCCCACCATCCACCACCTCCTCACCCTAAATTCCTTCCATCTTCTCATCTACCCTCCCCCCTTCTCTGTGTTGAGATTTTAGTGATCTAGCATCCATTACTATTAATCCTTAGTGGATAATGGTATGTGCACCTCAGGGATAAAGTTCCTAAGGTTGTAAGCTCTCCAATTACCATGGTTAATCTCAGTAGGCATGGTAGGTACTTCCCTTGAGTGTGGAGTCACTTTTAGGTGAGTCAGGTGAGACAACCAGGGGGAGATAAAGGTAACTTAGGGATTCTAAGCACTTACCTTCATGGAGATCTATATATTTGTGGTCTCTACACTCATTGGACACAAGAGATGAGACTATAGCTTTGTGCTACATACCATTTGTTGGCAATATACTTGGTGGTTCCTTTGTGGGAAAAAGTATTCTCTCTATTGCATTGAGGTAATCATGGTGTTTATCATTTATTATTTCCATTTATGATGTTTATTACCTAGTGCATCTATTCACTCTAAGTCATTAGCATTGTGTATGCTTATTTGTGGGATTGTTTATGCTTCTCAATCTAAGTGATTAACATCATTAGCATTGCAATCTCATCTATTTTCTGACTTGGTGTCAGAGCCTCCCTTCTTGGGACCTTTCTCTATGTGAAGTGTGTGGGTTTCATGGGTGATTTGTTCACTATCATTCTCTCTTACAATTAAGTGGAAAATGGTGAGATATTTCTTTATTGCATTTGTTGCATGAGTGGGCTGATTTCCTTGAGAGTGGCACTTTGAAGCATTTAATCAAGCCCTAACCAAGCTCTTTGTGAGTGGAATCACATTCATTTGTGTGAGAATCTTCATTACCCTTAGCGAGCAGCATCTTTGTGAACATTATCTTGTGGTGCATTTGTTTTCCATATACTTGTGTAAGTGGCATGCTTAAGATTAAGAGAGGGAAGAGCATTGTTTCATCTTCATCTTGGGTACAAGAGAGTGAGAGGAGAGAAGCATCTTATGTGGGAAATCTCTATGTGAGAGACCGCTAAGCATTGAACCATTGAGAGAGAACGAGCAAGAGACAAGATTGAAGCTAAGATTGGAGATTATTCTCAAGGCCATCATCAACAAGAAGAAGCCCTTGAACAACATCAAGCTCAAATGGAGTGCAACTTGGATGATAGAGCTACAACATAAAGAAGGTATTCATTTATGTTTTCTGTGTGCCAAAACAAGAAATAGGCCTTGATTGGAGGCTCCAATTGAAACATTGTAAGACTCATCCTTGACAAGTTGAGGGCTTGTGAAGCTCACCTTAGAATGTTAAAGACTAGTACCTAACTCTCCAAAAACAGAGCTCATGATATTTGTTATGTACCTGACATCAGAGTTGAGTTCTCTATTGTGTTGAGCAGAGAAGAAAGGTCAACTTAGAGGCTTTCATTAGCCTTACCCTGTAGCAAATCACACGCATCATGTGAGGGCTTATGTAGTCCTATTTGTGTAGTTTGGCTTAGCAAAAGACCTATCCAAAATTGGTGCTTATGTGAGCACACAACAGCATCTCCAACAGTTGGGTTCGGAGCCTGTCCATTGCAGAGAAATAAGTGCTAATTACACCTCAACTTAGCCCCTAATTAGTGGATAATCGAAGCAATTGCTAGCATCATCCTTTGGTGCAGCTCAAGGTATAGCAACACAATAAAAAATAGCTCAATTTAATCCATGAATCAAGGAGAAACTGAAGGCTACATACCATTTGTTGGCAATATACTTGGTGGTTCCTTTGTGGGCAAAAGGCTTCTCTCTATTGCATTGAGGTAATCATGGTTTTTATCATTTATTATTTCCATTTATGATGTTTATTGCCTAACTACTTACATGCTTAGTGCATCTATTCACTCTAAGTCATTGGCATTGTGTATGCTTATTTGTGGGATTGTTTATGCTTCTCAATCTAAGTGATTAACATCGTTAGCATTTCAATCTCATCTATTTTCTAACTCTCTGTATTATATTGACATCTTATTACAATCATCTGCATCCTCTCCCTTCTCTCCTTAACTTTCATGATCTTCTTTAATTTTCTCCATCTTATTACAATCATCTCCATCCTCTCTCTACCTCCCTTCTCTCCTTAACTTCGTCATGATCTTCTCTAATTTTCTCCCATCTGTACTCCCCTCCTCTAAGTCCAAATCCTTTCACTCCACCTTTCTACATATCTCCATCCTCTCCATCTAAATCCTTTCACTCATTGCCTCTCTACGTATCTCCCTCCATCTAACTCTCCCTCCCCTCTTTTCATATATCCCTATCATCTCCCTCCTCACTCATTCCCTGCATCCATATATCATCTCCAAGTTTGTATAATATCGTTCCATTCATCCCCATATATTCTTCCTCTCATATTCTCCCTCTCTCTCCCAGTTTGTATAATATCGCTCCCTTCATCTCCATATCATCTTCCCTCTTCTTCATTGCTTCTCTTCTCTCCCTCCCTCCGCTGTCTCCCTCCCTCTTTCTTGACTCTTTCCTCCCCTCTCTCTATATTATATTGATATCTTATTACAACCATCTCTATCCTCTACCTATCTCCCAATCCCCTCTCTTTCACTCATCACCTCTCTACCTATCTCTTTCCTCTCGATCCAAATCCTTCCACACATTGCCTCTCTTCTATCTTCATCTTTATCGCTTCTCTCTTCTATTCCTCCCTAACTCCCTCTTTATCAATTTTAGGGTTTGAACCTATCAACATGAAATTCATGGCCAAATTCATTTATATACAAGATTCCAATGTCATAATAAAGATACATAATTAACATAAGACTAATTCAATCCAATATTTGCATAATGGTTTTTCCATAACAAGATTATTGTTTGTAACACAGTCACACAATTGTACAAGAGGATCTTTTACAATTTCCTTATCTGGATCAACACAAACTATATTCAATCTTGTAGTTTTTGCTTCTTCTATAACATCTCAACATCCAGCATATAAGTCAAGCACCACATACATACTCCTTATGTAAGATTTAATGATTATTCTCCAAATCTCTACTCCTTGTTATAAATCTCGTTTAAAAAATTAACCACAAATAATTCTTGTTGTAACAATCAGCCCATCGATTCACAAGAATACAATTTTTGAGTAGGAAACTCTTACCTCTAAAAACTTTTCCATCTTTCGATCTCTTCCACTTGGGGCCCTGACACGGATCGTACATAGTATCAAGCTTGAGATAGCTAAGGTCCCACACACTTAGGAGGCTATGAAAAACCCCGCATCATGAAGTGAATATATATAGTTATGAATTATAATTTATATATTTTAAAATCCATAATTAATTTTTTTAAATTATATATTTTATGTATATACATAAATAAAAAATATATGGCTACTTAATATTGACAACATCAGATACCAAGTATGGTCGACTTTGACATTATTAGGACTTACTCTCAAAATAGATATTTTTCTAATTGTGCCTTGTTTTAATGTATATATTTATTTAAATATTTAATAAAAATATTAACATTTTGATTATATAAGTTATATTTTGATGTATATATTTATTTAAATATTTAATAAAAATATTAACATTTTGATTATATAAGTTATATTTTGATTTTGTTATGAAGTATAAATTAGTTAATTGTAAATTTTTTATAATAGATTAATAATATAAAATTTATATTCTTGAAATTCAATGTTACATTAAATGATAATTATTACTTTAAAATCAAATTTGGCACATTTATGATGATGACATCAGCCTTAATGATCATTAGGATATTTTATTCTTTCACAGTTATCTAACCACATCAAGATTCAAAATCTATATATATTATTTTTGTAATGGCATTCATTCTTCTAATTCACACTTGCTCCTCTATTTGCGCTTTTATGACGACTTTCTTGTATTTTTGATTTCTCGGACATGATCTAATAATTCCACATCCAAATTTTAATTTGTGGAAACTATCATCTATGTAGGTGGATTAGAAGGTGATCTTGTTGTTAAAAACATTTAAGGTCCATTATATATTGTCAAACCTCATGGTTTCAATTTTAGCTCCACAAGTAATTCAAAAGTTTTTGCAATCAAGTAGAAGACAACGGACGATGATGTTACTGATCTCATACATGTCAACTCTGCAAGTCCTACATACCATTCTGAAATGAGAAATCTCTAGCTAAGCCTCTAGAAACAATTTCACAAAAAATAGGAATAGAAGCATAGTTATTCCTTATAGTAGCGAAAAACTATCATTTGTTGTCAATAGCCTAAACACAATGGTGAAAAGTAAAAAAATATTTTAATTAATGTTAATTCATGTATTCATTGTATTTATTCCCAAAAATTAGGCATTAAAATAGTAATAAGATTATTTTAAAATGAATAACTTTTGTTAAACTTATCAGTGTTTAAAAGATAAAATTAAAGCTAGTTTCTCTCCCTCAATGTTGGACGTAACCGTATAGTTCCCCCTATTGAGGGCCACATATAGCTAGATGGGTCTCTATTAATGCAAACATGCATACATAAAACATTTGTATCTTGAATGCAAGGTTCTAGTCATTAAGTAATAAAAACAAGTTATATGGGCTTTTACAGTTCTTGTAATTTCTCAACTGAGGGGGGAGCATGGGAAGGTTTTGTAAAGATTGGGACAACAGATGTGGTCGGTAACCAGAGATATATATATATATATATATAATTTGGTTCAGAGAGGTTTTGCATGTTCCCAACACAGACGCTGAGGTGGGAAGTGTGATAATGGCCAGATTTGCTGCAACACAAGATTTAGGAAGGCCCAGGCGGTGTGAAACTGCAAGGTCGCATGATTCTGAAGGCTCACAGGGGGCCTATAGGTACGAGTCTATACATACTACAAAGTTAATTATACAGATGTTGGCTTACCCACCATGGTAGGTCAACTATGTGGATATCAAGGTGATCGATGTTGTGTCCAAGGACATACAACACACGTGCTATACCGTGACCACATAGACATTGACTGTGATATCACCAAGTGATTCATTCGCATGTAGATGGAAAATTAGGTTTTCTTTTTTTCTTTTCTTTTCTTTTTCTATTGTAGCTCATGTGTTGAGTGCAAGAAGGAAACTTACAAACAAACCTATGCAAGCAAGATTTTAATAGCATATATGCAAGCAAGAATAGAGAAGAGAAGAGCTCACTTGTATTCTATTGCAAGGAAATGAATGTGTAGTGATTAGTGTCAAAAATGACTTATCTACAAGTGACTACTCCTTACACTAGGTCGCCGGCCAAACTTAACAATAGTTTGACAACTATTACTAAGTCTTAAGCAAGTACGTACATGAAGTCCATAAACTTTTCACTTATGTACAAGTGACTACTTTTCACACTAGGCTACCCGCCAAACTTAAAAATAGTCCGATCACTTACTAGTCTTAAGCAAGTATGTACATAAAATCCTTAGACTTTATCTATTTGAAATTAAACTCAAGGTAAGGTCTCTTGATATGTTCTAACACCATCTTACAAAAGAGAAGTGCCCGTTCGAGTAGGTAACAAGACAAAACACCTTGCGATAGGTCGGATGGATGAAATCATGTTAATCTACAGAGTGGTTAACATACTCCTTTGCATTTCAATCAAATGAATCGAGAAGATTCCGAGGCCCATTTCTAGGTTTCCTATGGAGTGGGGATATTATGGATATGGTTACATCAACCATGGTGGGGATATTATGGATATGGTTACATCAACCATGGTGTGGATATGGCTCCATCAGCTATGATGTTCCTTGTGCAAGGAGTTAAATTCTGAGTTTGAGTATATACATAGTCATTGTGCAGGAAGTGCAAATTTAGAGCCGTGTTATTGCAAGGGGGGTTGTGGATTTTACAGGTGGAATCGTTATTGCCAATTGGTTGGTTGTGCAGCCGGCTTATTTGTTGCATAGTTCTAGTTCGGGTTGTAGATTGTCTACATAGCACCGACAGTTTTCTTGTTGTGGTATTGGATTTTTCGTGGTGGCTTTTCTTCTTTGCTGGCTTATCAGGTGGTGGAAGATCTTGGAATCTCACTTGCCAGCTTCTTGTTGTTGTGAGTTGTGAGTGCCAGCTTCTCGTAAGCTTTGCCCTATTCCTCTTAGCGGGGGCTTATCTTGTTGTCGTTGGATTTCATTTGGCGACTTTTCGGGACCTTGCCAATGATTTTGTCATTTGTCCACGTGAGCAGCTACCGTAAACGCGTTCAACCCGGCGTCGGCAAAAGCAACCACCCTGTGGAGCCCGAGCTTGCGTTAATGCTATCCGACGCGCCAATCTTGTAATTTGTTCACGACATCAATGTTAATGCTGGATCTGGAATTGCAAGTGGAATTGCGCCCAACGACTGTAAATGCCTCCAGCCTAGCACTTCCATTGTTCCAAAACTACACTAGGCTTCCACGACCTTTAAATGCCCATAGTGCTCCTACAGTAGCCAAGGTTGCCACCAAAATAGCAATACCTACACACAACCCCCAAGATATATCAAAAATTAAGCCTTTAACGATGTAAATACTAACTTATTAAATTTCAACACGTGTTGCCTGATAATATAACTTAGCAAAAATCAAGGTTTAAACGGTGTAAATACTATTACACTAACTTGGAAAATTTCAACCTGTGTTACCTATGATGATATAAAGTCTTTTGCCACATAAACGCTTTGTACATCCTCCTCCACCCGCATGTGGGCAACCACTTTGCCTAGTTTGGCACGTATCACTTGAGGAATTGCCTATGATAGAAGGTGGTGGATTAGTTATGGTGAGTAAACTTGATTACAAGTCTTTGCTACCCTACTAAGTAGCCTAGTCCTTGCCCTTGGAAGAGAATCATGCATGCCTACCTAGGGGAAATTTAAACAAGCTGATTAGTTTTCAAAAGGATTGTTTGCAAGATTTAGTCTCTACCCAAACATAAAGGAAAACAAAAATGCACAATATCCCTTGTTTAGACAAAAGAATTATTACCTTAGGTTTAGACAAAAGAATTATTATAAAAACCTATGGTCTCTTCCATTTCCTTTATAAGTAACTGAAGAAGGAAGTTTCATGTAGGTGTGAGGGTGAACCATGAGAGGAGAGGTTCAAGTTCAAGCACTAGAAAAGCCTTTCACGTAGTTGTAGGGAACCAACCTCCCTTAATAATTTGAGCTTGATAATTTAAATCAAATCAACAATCAAATCCACCCACCTTTTTTAATACTTTTGTAGTGACCCCTTTACGAAGGTACAATTACAAGGTCATTGTGTTACAACCATTGTCATGAAGAAGTTTAGTTTTTAAGATTTTATAATACAATTGATGAATTTGATTTAAAAACTACATCTGTGAGATGGAGATTTTTATTATAAATTTGAATTAACATCAAATATAATGAAATTTAATTGCATAGCCCAATTTTAACAAGCTAGTCACGAAAACAATCGACTCCCTCTTATACCCATGATTTCTAATGTAACAAAGTGTGGAAAACTGTTCCATAAAAAAGGTAAAGTAAAAGAGCCACTAGTACTAAATAGACCCATTTCATAGTATTGACCATATTTCCTACCCATTAGCAACATATTAACAAAGTTTTGACAAATAACTCCAAACAATGTAATAGACAAACAATTGCAGCTTGATTGTTAAGTGTTTGTTAACAATAGAGAGTAGAACCATTTCCATCACTAGGATCCAAACAAGAGTACATGCAAAAATGGTATTAGTGGTGCAAAAAGTCACATAATTACTCAATCCAATAATGGATACACTTCATGAATACATTGTTGCATGGATGTGAAGCCCATAACCATAACTTGACTAATCTATACCATCATGTGTGGGGCCAAGTGTGGCTTCAACATCCAACTTTGCTTGCATTGTCACTTTCCATTTGCGTGTCGCTTTTGGAAAAGACTTCAAATTGCATTCATTGATAATTTTTCTTTTTCTTTTAGTTAGTACTCCCTCGATGAATGGCCTTGCACGCTTTAGTGAGCTCCCAAACCCATCCTGAATTGGTTACAATTCACCACATGGATGGGAGTCCACGTTGGAGATGGAAGGCTTCATTTGTTGAACTAAATTGAGCATTTGGTTTGCCATTTTTTGCACATGTCATAGTAATCATGGGTGCCCACCTAGCATGCATATGATATGTAAATATAAAAAAAGAAAAGACACACATGGTTGAATTATACTTCGTGTCTTACATGATATGTCTAGAGTTTGTTGGATAGTGAGATGGAATTGTTGGAGCATTGCATTCATGTCAATGGTATTTTCACTGGGATGTGTACGCCCTCCACCAATCGAAACCGTTACATAAAAAAGGTAAAGAGCATAATTGGAAAGTTTTTAATAAACAACCCATTATGAATAAACACCACTTACTTTCAACATCTTCTTTGTCAATGTGTGCTTCACTTTGAAAATCCATACACGCTTCTAACCTTCCAGGATCTACAAAAAATCCAAAAAAACATGCGCACACAAATTTTGCTTGTAAATACTTGATTGAATCCGTGTGTAAAACAAAATATAGGATGCTCATTATATCCAAATGTAACTAACCTTTATTGTGTCCACAATTGTTATTGTACATGTTCATTGTTTTTGAAACAATGCTATGTACATGTAATCCATTGAGTATCAACACCTTGATTTGGTGCTTACACATGTTACCTTTCATTGCCCATTTGCAATTGCAACTAGTCCACTCACAATATGCATTTTGGACTTTGTACTAGTGGTTTGTTCTAGATAGGCTCCTCACTTTTGCATGTGCACGCAGTTCATTTAGAAAAATCACATCCTCATCTGTAATGGATTTCGCGCGCTCTATTGAGTTCATGAGCACATCCAAAATGTTGAAGTTTCTCTTGAAACCTGCATCCTTCAGCATATCCTGATACCAGAAGTATGCATGACATGCTCCAACTAGGTTGTGGATGAGCCAATCAATGCGTCGACCATGAATGGTGCGGCACTCGCTTAGAAAACGGCTTTTCAAAAGCCCAAGGTATGTGACTCAATAGAACCATTCATATCTTGGTCTGCACGGGGCAACATTCGTGTGGCACGAACCCACATCCCTTCAAAAAATATGTACATGCATGTACTTGTCAAAATTTAATCTCCATGCCTTAGAAAGTTGTGAAAATAAGACACGTACCAATTTTTTTTTGTAGCCAATGCTCTTTGACGTACGCTATGAATTGATATTGTGTGTGTGGTAAGTCTCTAAAAATGCTTCTACTAGATTAGATGCCTCTATTTCCTTGTCCTTTGAGCTCTGGCTTGCTAACCCACGCATGTTCATAATATGCCCGAGATCCCTGAACATTTGTGCTCTCACATTTGGATCCGCAACTTTTCTAATTAGATGTTTGAGCCAACATTGTCGAACATGCCAGACACACGAATAAATTGACAATCCAAACACTGCACTACACATAACATAAAAAAACAACTTGATAATGCAAATTGGATTTAAGGACATACCAAAGTGCATTTATCTATGCTTGGGAATCGTCGACCATGAAAGCATTAGGCTCCCAAAATTTCTTGTGGTCTAGCACGCGATTCCTTACGGGCTGCTAGCCATAGCTTTGTATCATCACTAGAACATGATGAAGTGATGATCCATGCTGCTGGTATACCATTTCAAAAAGAATTGAACACCAATATATTATAAAGATGGAACTAAACCCATAACAATAAATTAGTATTAGTACAAAACTCTACAAATGTGATACACTACAAAGCATATAACCATCCTCAATTACCTTGTACCTGTTGTTCACCAAAAGTTGGATGTATGGCTAACAAGCTATTGTTGCCATAAGTGGTCATCATCTCTAGTTGCCATGTTGTTTGAATGCCCAAAATAAATGAATTCTCCTTTGCCTCATGAAATGGCTGGTAACAAAAGACTTGGGTGCTATTAGACATTGCCCACTTATGAACACTCTTTGCATCATCCGGATCTGTTTGAAATGTAAGAGTATCCAACTTGCTTGCAACTTTTTAAATGTCACGCAAAGTAAGAAGTGTATCTCTGACGGGCCGAAAAGTCCCATCTTCAAAGCTCCTTTGCACAAGATGAATATGATGACGAAAGACTTGTTGTGGCGCAAAACCCTTATAGAGCATATCGCAAATCCAATGCTTTATTTTGATAGATAGCCATGGTGCAAATAAAACCCTTGTTAATGGATTAGCTTGGCTTTGTGGCCCATGGCAAATCTCACCTTGGTAATGCGAGCAATGTCGGGTCACAAATATAATTGTGAGACAAGGAGTTGACATTGACAACCAACATGGTGCCTTTTGGATTGTACTCATCTTTTGGCATGATCTTTGGATTCAAAAATTTCGCGAGCATCACGAGGCCCAAAAGCACACCAATAACTACAAAAAAAATGCAATTTTACCACACTTAGTTGTTATTGTAAAATAGATAGTTAACAAAGACATGCTAATATAAGGGGTGATAGAATGTGCTTACGCAATCAAGCTAAGAAAGCTATCTTCATTGGGCTTGCTCAAAGTTTCGAGTTGTTTTTTTTTTTCGTCCATTGAACTCGAAAGTTTGTTGGTGCATCCGATCTCTGATTTTCACTGAAAACAAAATCCGAAACTCTTTCCCAAGAAATGTATGCAATGTTCAAAGCATTGTACTTCGACAAAGGATCTTCAAGGATCTCCCATTTTAAATCGGAAGCAAAATGACCCGAATCTAGTTTTTGTGCCATAATACGTCATCAGGTATTAATTTTTTTTTTTAATATATAAACTATTACAATGATGATCCAAAAAATGGGGTATAAATGTTAACAAAAATTACAAAATAAAAGGTCAAACATACTCACTATTCGGCACATATGAGAGAAACATCACTGGCCTTCGTGCTCTTTTGGGAAACAATTTTCTTTATTGATACTAATCAGTTGGATGGATGAAGGCGTTGGGCTATGCCATAAAAATTCAGAAAAAAGTTTAGATTGTAGTGATAATATTAAGAAAAATTAAATCTAAATTACGAGTAAAATGTGTACCCTAACCTGCTAGTATAATCCCAACGTTTATCTGTTGTAGACATGGGCTTGTAAATACAGGTGTGTCGTGCTCCGAACGTGACGCCGTGGTCTGTGCACTTGGGCTGCTTTTCGATGCCCTACAGTGCCCACACAGCCTTCTACGCAGCGTGTTTTGCTGTACTGAGCCAGTTGTGGACAATTTCCTTGGCCCACTGCTCCCGTAGCCCAGTGTAGTTCAGGAACGGGCAAAGTGCCGGCCTGGAGGCGGATTTCGACTTGTAGAGCGCTGGGCCGATTCCACCTGCTTCGTTGTGCCCACATATCTAAATTATATGGTTTTAACCACACTCAAGGATGGTTTTCAACGAGGAACACTTACTCTCTGTATCTTGGCTGAACACAATGCTAATCAATGCACTTAAATACATCAAGATTTAATGGACAACATGATCAATACAAGAAGTAATTTGTTGAATTAACAAGAGACGCAGAATGAGCCGGAACGGCAGACCCCTCAACTAATGCATATTGATCTTGGCAGGATCAAGTACATAGTGTCATGGGTATTTCTGACCAAATTTCTATACCAATGCATATGAATATAGTATTGCTCAAAAAATGTGGTTGTTGATGTAGATCTACAACTCACACTACCCATGTGTTTGTACACATTGATATCTCGAGGTGGACAAAACTCAATGCCCACCTCTTAGACCTTATCCCCTTTGTACAAAGAGACCAACTAGCCATGTATCCATCCCAGTTTGCACCACAAGTCACTTGTCCTCTCTACCTTACACCGAGGGTGGACATCTCATCATCTCTCGCTTCCCTCTCTCTCTAGAAGTTGGTGCCCTCCTTCATGAGATCTTTTGGTTGTATTTTCTACACTTTCTTCTTTCCAACTCCATAACCAAGATTGTTAGTGTGTTTTCCAAGCTTCCAAGAGTGTTTCTAGGTGGTGTTCACTCTCCCACACACGACTGAAATTCAGCCAAATAGCTCTTATATTTGCTATAATTTCTAGTCATTTTATTAAAAACCCTAATTTCAGCCGAGGAAAGCTTTCCCATAGTTCCCTTCATCCTCTTGCCCTGCACATTCGCAACCATATGCACATTAAGCTTTGATGCATTGGGCATGCATTTGCAATATGCTCAGTGCTACTACAAGTAAATCATTTTACCTCGCTTATATATTGCTTTTTTTGCTCCACAGTGAGACCATAGTCTTTCACTTGGAAGGGATGCTTCTGGTAGACTTATTTTTAACATTTGGACCATTTTGATCCATGTTTTGGTCCTTTTTAGGTGGCTATCCATTATTTTGCAAATTTTGGACAACCCTCTCTTTGCCTTGGAATGAGGGTTTAGCCTTATTGGATTGACTCAACTTGAGTTCTAATCACTCGGTGGCAGTGGCAAAACTGTGATTAGTTGGTGTAAGGTGTGACCAAGATACGTTTATGGTCCTAATTTGTACACGGGATGTAATCTCGATTAAAATTGTTATGTCGCAGTGTATGCTGCCATATCCAATGAGAGCTTCGAGCTCATACGGTCACCACCCAACCATAGAGGAATGTGGATAAGAGTCCACACTGCCAGGCTTATATAGTGGCCAACCTACCTACACTAGCGCGGCTACCCACAGTACTCTAAGCCTGGTGCCTCACCCGTAAACCCCAGACACACTCGCCACACACACTCCAGCGTGTGGACTCCGTGTCCGGTCGAGCCCTACTGCTGGGGGCAACTCACACATGCCATTAGAGGCTACATGACATTACCCCCCCTCCCCTTCTAAAGAGTTTTCGTCCATAAAAACAAATTGGGGAAAGTTGTTGGTAAGCATATATAGTTGTTCTCACTTGAGACCTTTTCTACTTAACAAGTGTCTATCGCTACTACATAGTAAAGCTCGTATTTCGATCTCTCAACTAGAACTTTAAGGCAAACTACGTGCCCTGGTTTTTGTATGCCACGAGTACAAAAGTTAGATGTACTTAAGATCTCTCCGAAAACTCAAGTTTATAGACTACGCTACCAACCATTTGTAGACTATGCTACTAAATATTTATATACTAAGCTACCACACTACCCTACCAACTTGTTGACTTCTCCTCGCATAGCTATACGGCCATAGGAGATCTAGACTCTAGAGTCCATAAAATAACGTAAATGGAGAAAATCTAGTCTCATGAACAATAAAAAACGAATTCCAAAGGTGAGAGGTACTCCTCTTCACTAGATTATTCATCTATGCACAAGCATATGCTTTGGAACCTAGTTGGGGTTTCAATTTGACCACCATCAATCTACGGATGATTGACCTTACTCTTACTTAGAGTGATATTTAACTTTTGAAGATTTTCCTTCAAGATGACTATCAAACTTTGTATCTCTACCCAACACTATATCTACGAGCAGGCCATATAGTTTGTAGAGATGTTTGATATTAAAAAGCCTAGCGATCTCAGATGTTTTCACATCTTTTTAGTTGGAAGAAACTTTGTCAACCTATTTACTCTTCCCTTCAAGAAGAGTTTTTGTCCACAAAAACAGTTCAAAAAGTTGTAAACAAGTGTTTATGTGAAGACCATATGGTCACCTATGCGTGTAACTTCCCTAAGTACTATGACAAGGAAAGCACACAACACATATTTTCCTTAAGTACTATGACCAAGGAATTATGCAACACTCATGTTTCATCTAGAAGACACCCAAACCATAGTTGCCACTTGCAACTATGAAAGATGTCAATAAAACACAAATTTCTACTAAGGCATCGAATAAAGGACAAACGGACAAACCATGACATCCCTCCTGCCCGAGATAGCAACTATCCTCAGTTGCATCATATAACTGGGCCCATGTTTGAAAGTAAGATTGGATGATATTAGGATAGGAGCGAAAAACCCGCTCAGACATCCATTTAGCATGTTCGCAAGAGAATGATTTTTGAAGGTCAAAAGATATCTATTATATACAATACCTGTGCAAGTAGTAGTGGTCTCATGGTTAATAATAGCCTCAAGTTGAAGTTCTTCTACTTGGTCAACAAGACTAGGTGCTTCCTCATATACAGGATGTGTAGGAATTGGTCCCCTCCGATAAGGTCTCAAAAGGCTAATATAAAAAGAATTATGAATTCTCCAATGAGAAGGAAGTGAAAGCCTATATGCTAGATCATTAATCTTATGAGAAATTTTAAAATGACCATAAAAACGAGGAGCTAACTTAACAACAGGGTTAGTCTCAATACTTTTAAGACGTCTCTTTTCAATATGAAGCAAAACATATTAACCTTCTTGAAAAACCATGTGCTTCCTTTTCTTATTAGCTTGTTTAGTGTATTTTTCTTGTGCGTTAGAAATAGCTTTACGAACATGACCATGAATGGAAGTGAAATCAATGGTGAATTGATCTGCAGCTTCAATAGTGTATGACAAACGAGTGATAGGAGTAGATAAAACTTTTCCATACACAATTGCAAAAGGTGCTTTTCTAGTGGATGAATGCGGTGTGTTGTTATATGCAAATTGTAAAACATGGATATACTTATCCTATTGTTTAGGTTGTGATGAAACATATGCACGAAGTAAATCCAATATTGTGCTATTTGTCACTTCTGTTTGACCATTAGATTCAGGATGAAATGCAGTGAAAAAATTCAATTTAGTGCCTAGATTATTAAACAATGTAGTCCAAAAATCACTGCAAAACTTAGAATCTCTATCAGAAACAATCACTTGTGGTAAACCGTAATGTGTGAAAATATGTTTAACAAACAAATGTGCAGCTTGATGTGCAGTAAGAGTCTTTTTACAACCAATGAAGAAAATATGCTTATTTGCTAAACCTATTAACAATGGTCCAAATCATATCATTATGGTTCGTAGTCAAGGGAAAACCATTGATAAAATCCATAGAAATATGGTCCCAAGGAGCGTTAGAAATAGGAAGTGGCATGAGTAAACCAAGTTTCTTACCTTATAACTTTTCACTTTTTGACAAACATCACATTCAGACACAAATTTAGCTACATCGTTTTTCATTTTAGGCCAATAAAAGTCATTAGAAATAGTTTGGAATGTAGAGGAAACACCTCGATGCCCCGCATAAGGTGGCTGATGTAATTTCTCTAAAATAGAATGTCTAAAAGATCGAGTAATGCATAATCTTTTCTAGAAGAAAAGATATCCATCATCGTAAGAATGCTCAGCAAAAGGGATCCAATGATTTTCTCTTAATCTAGACCAAATATCACTAAAGTCAAGGTCTTGGTCATATGTCTCACACATAGAGTCAAAAGATGTATTCTCAATCACAGAAATATTTTGAATGGAAGGTCTTCTACTCAAAGCGTTAGCAACTACATTTTCTTTACCAAGTTGGTATTAAATAATAGGTTAAAGACTTTGAATATAAGTTACCCATTTAATATGTCTATCCGAAATAAGTGGTTTTGAGAAAGAAAGTATTTGATACTCTACTGATTTCCTTTGATAGGCTCAAGAAAGAGGCCTTCTTTTGGGATGCAATAGCGGAGAAGAGCTTCCAAGAACTCAAGAAAACCCTCACTTCAACCCCTATCTTAGTATGCCCCAATTTTTCTTACATTTTACCATTAGGGAAGATGCATGTGTGGTAGTGGTATTGGGGTTGTTTTGTACCAAGAGCATGGCATGATTGCATATAAGAATAGGAAGCTCACCAACAAAGAAAGGTCATTGCATGTGTATGAGCAAGGGATGTTGGCCATCATACATGTAGTTAAGAAGTGGCATCACTACATCTATGGGAGTCCTCTCAAGGCAAGAACTAGGTTACTTAAGTGCATGTCACAACTCAATCTTTCTCCCAAGAAAAAGAGGTGGTTGTCCATCACTACGTCTATGGGAGTCCTCTCAAGGTGATCATGGGTTATTCAAGTACTTCATGTTATAACCCAATCTTTCTCCTAAGCAAAAGAGGTGGTTAGCCAAACTTCAAAGTTATGATTTTGAGATATCTTATACACCAGGAAAATATAATGTGGTGCCGAGCCTCTTTAACTTATGTGGGCATGTACTCTCTTCTCCATCTTGGAGGTCTACAAGGATTGTAGACTATGGACATACAAGAGGAGTAGTTAACTGATTGATCAAGTGGCTCTACCCCAATGTTTCAAAAATTATAGCAAGCTGTAGTACTCTCATTATAAGGTGCACAATGAGCCGGCTATTATGGTATCATGAGAAAGTGTACTTGGTTCTCAATTCCTCATATAAGGTGAAAATGTTACAAGAGATTCATTCGTCTCCTCTTTCGGGGGATACCTTGTCAACAAAACGTATGACAAAGTGAATCAAAGCTTCTATTGGAGAGGCTTATGGAGGGATGTGGTTGATTATGTTTTCCAATGCCTACCTTGTCAACAAAACAAGGACTCCACTCATAAGCCTGTTGAGAAATGTGGTGCCGACTCATGTTTATGGGGGGAACATTGTTGAAGATTAATACAAGGATGCAACAAAAAAGATACTTAGGGCTCTTGTAAAGAGTTCCACTTTGTAGATGAATGTGGGAGAGGGCTTGACAATAATCCCACATGGGAACTTTTGGGAGTTCTAGAATTTTTGTATAAAAGGTGGCTCATTTGAGAGCATAGACAC
Source organism: Cibotium barometz (assembly GCF_041138505.1). Lineage (NCBI taxonomy): Eukaryota > Viridiplantae > Streptophyta > Polypodiopsida > Cyatheales > Cibotiaceae > Cibotium > Cibotium barometz. Next base: position 23,497,754 of record NC_141076.1, on the reverse strand, counting down.
ATTGGGCAAACTCATGTTTGAGCTCTCTTGAGACTAGCTCTCCCTCTTCTTCCATAGAGGTGTAAGCTCTTCTCACTCCCCATCTACATTGTTGTAAGTTCTATTCTTTTGTTAATTCAATGCAATGAGTTGATATTTGTCTCTCTTCTCTTGTCAATTCTCTAGTATGCATGTTTCTTATTGATAGCTTCAAGAGTTGTGTGCATGCTAGGGAAACGAGTATTTGAGAATGAAGAATGCTTTGATCTTGTGTAAGCAATAGCTAGGCTTTCTTCTTGTTTGGATGTATGGATGAGTGGAATGTGGAGTTGAGTGAGCAATAGCAAGATTGAGCTTGAGTGTGTGTTGAGTCTATGTCAATAGTAGTAGTTTTCTTAGCAATCTCTCCATCAAATGGATAAGCTTTTGTGCACCGGTACGGGTTGAATCCCTAGCTCCGAAAGGGATGCAAATCCCATTGGATTGAGCTAAGTGTGGATCATACTACTCTTGCTACAAGTGAGAGAGTTTTTCCGTCTCTCCATTGGCGCCGCTGCCGGGGAGAAGACTCAAATCCGGTTGAGAGTGTGTGGAAACCACCACTATTTTCTCTTTTGGTTACAAAACCATTGAGTGATTAGGTTAAGTTCGGGTGTGCGATCCCGGTGTGAGAGGATAAGGTTAGGATAAGAAAAAAACCATTGAGCGGTTGAGGTTTCTCCCGCATTGTTTTTTATGTTTCATTGCTTTTATGCTTTTTCAAGTACCGTTCATTATGCTTACCTTCATTGTTTTTCGTCATTTCATTCTTTCATGCTTTTCGTTAACATGTAATTAGTATAAATAAATAAAAAGAAAAGAGGTGCGTTGCTAAGCTCTTCCATAGCTTATGCAAGCTCCATGGACTCCCAAGCATGAAGCCCGCTTAAGAAAGAGAGGAGAGAGGGAAAGAGAAGGGAGAAAGGAAGAGAGGCGAGGTTGAAAATTTGTTTTTTATTTTTTATTTTTTTGAGAATTTTGCATTGATCTTCACTCTGGCCGCACGTCACTCAAGGCGCAGCAAAAAGAATTAAAAAAGTGAACTAGCCGGCAGAGAAGGCGGCCTTAAAAAAATATATATATATACATCTATATATATATATAGATTTATATTTTTATTTTTTTACAGTGGCGTTGAAGCGCTGCATCGTGGAGGCGGCTGGAGTTGAGGAGGCGCAGCTGCAGTTGCGTTGAGGAGTCGAGGCGGCCGAGTGGAAAAAGCCGTAGTAAGTTGACTGGCGGCGGGGCTGGCGACTCAGAGGAAGGCGGGCGCAAGCATAGCTGACGTTTCCTGTGGGAGGTAGAAGGTGGAGGCACAGTGGCAGTAGAAGGTCCGCGTGCAGGCAGCGTGGAGTCTAGGTGGCCGAGCGAAGAAGATAAGGAGGCGCTGCTGGGCGGCCGGCTGGAAGTGAAGGCGTTGAGGCGTCGAGGCGGCTGAAAACCAGACGTGAACTAGCCGGCAGAAAGCGCAGTGGGGAGCCGTAGGAGGCGAGCTACAGCTAGGGAAGGCAAGGAGTGGAGGTGGTGGTCGCGAGGCCAACAAGCGAAGGCAGTGGCCGGCAGCAGCAGAGGTCGACGGCAGCGAGAAGGAGAAAAAGGTGGCGAAGGAGTCGACGGCAGCAGAAAGCACGGTGGGGGGCAGGCAGACGAGAAGAGGAAGTGGAGGTGAAAGCAAGCGAGGAAACCTGTGGGCGGCCGTAGAAGAAGCTGAGTGAAGACGGGCAGCAGAGTGAAGGCCGGTGCATTGAAGAGGGCCAGTGGGTGCGCCAGCGCGAAGTCCGGTGAGAGCGGCGGGCGGTGGAGATAAGGTTAGTGGATTTTTTATTTTTTTTTTATTTTTTTTATTTTTTATTTAATTTTCATGATTTTGTTTTTTTTTTAATAAAAAAATAAATAAAAACAACAAAACAATAAATATATATATATATATATATATTTTAAAGAATTTTTAAAAAAAAGAGAAAAAGAGATTTTAAGAAAAAAAAATAGAGAGAAAAGAAAGGGAAAAAATAAAAATAAAAATAAAAAAATAAAAAAAATTTAAATTATTTGTTTTTTTTAGGAGTCCATATTGTTTGCATATTTTTTATTTTTGCATTTCTATAATTTTTAGCATAATTAGAGTAATTTGCATTGTTTTAAATTTTTGTAATTAAAAAAAAACCAACAAAAGGAGAAAAAACAAAAGAAAATTAAAAAAAATCTATAAATTAAGTGTTTTTTAGGAGTCTATTTTTTTACATATTTTGTAATTCTTCATTTTTTTCAATTTTTGCATAATTAGTGTAACCTGCATTTTTTAATTTTTTTTGTAACCTTGTGCATAATTAGTATTTTTTAGTGTGATTCATAACTTTTGTGTAAAAAAAATTTTTTTTAAGGTAAAAAACATAAAAAACATAAAATCATTTAAAAAAATCATAATTAAAAAAAATAAAAAAAATAGGATAGATAGTTACGCCACACATACTCATTTTAGTTGCATTTAGTGATTAGGTAGGTTAAATAAAATATATATATATATATATATATTATTTAAAAACAAAAACAAAAACAAAACAAAACAAAAACACATAAAAAAACCAAAAAAAAATTGACCTTATGCACTTGCGGTCGGGACGTCTTGTAGATTCTGCCATAGAGCCTAGGGCACCTTCTAGAGTACCTACGCAAGAAAGTGGGACCCAATCGGTAGGCAATTTGGCAGATATTGCTGAAACCCTTTCTGAATCCCAATCCGATACCCTTTCCTCTAGAACAACTAGTTCATTGTCCATGGACAATCTAGGGCCGACAAATAGTCATCCCGTAGCCCCAAATAGGACACCCTCAAGATCCTTTAATCCATTTGAAGCCGACACCATGGGGTTAACACTCAATGTGAGACTCCAATATGTCTACACAAATGCTCAAGGAGCTGAGATCTTTAGGGATCCACAACAACGGTATCTTGTTAAGATCGCAGACATTTTCTCAGAACTTGATAGAGCACCTTTAGTCAATGACCAGGGTAACATGTACATGGGTGGAGATGGTGTTCGCTACGAAGTCACCTACCATCCAGAAAAGGTAGACAAATTAGGGAAGCTCTCTAAAACCGAGTTCTTAGACTTATCAGAACTTTCCAGAGCAAGGGTGTCTAGAGATGACTGGCTCATCGAGCCGGACATGCCTGGACCATCCAATGCCCAGTCCTCAAAGCCATCCACCATAGATGATTTACTTCTTGTAGATCTAAATTTGGAAAGGGATAGGAAAGGCAAGAGTAAAATGGATCAGGGGGCTGAAAGCCAATGGGAGTTTGTACGATAAATTCCTGTGACAAAGGTCTTACAGGATGACCCACTTCAAGAGGTCTATAAGGACTCGTTAGAGGGATATTATGCCACAACTACATTGCCACAGCTGGATCTTCCTCTAGCTCATTTGGTGGTAGTTGAGAAGCTTGCAGGACACATGAACAGAATAATTGATAAATGGGCCAATGAATACCGAACCTTAGATTGGAAAGAGATTCGGGAACTCACGTGGAAAGGACAACCATTATTTATGGAAGTGTTCTCAACAAATACAGCCAAACCAGGAGAGACAGCCTTTCTTGGAGAAACTGTTGCTCCTCCCCTACGAGAGTTCACTAGAGAGGGACCTTCAACATCTAAGTGGACCACTGCTAGTAGCCCAACTCTAGCACCAAGATATCGTCCTACACCAAATGTGCGACCACAGGTCACACCACACCAACATCTTTCTCACTATAACAATCGGAGGGTAGGGGAGTCAACTCGGCATCCCATAAATGCACCTCCTGAAATGCGGGTGACAAGATCCTTGGAGGGGTTTGGTGAGGCTGGTAATAGGGTACCCACACCAATTTTGGAAACATGTGGACCATCTTTCCAAAGAGAGGAACAATTCCCACTGAGAGCGAGAGGCCGTAGGCCCTACGATGAGTATTCACGACAAGTAAGGCCATCAACTCTTCAGAAATTGGTAAAGAAGTATGAAGGGTCAGGAGATCCATACGACCATGTAGCAGCTTTTAGGCAAGCAGTTCGAGCTGAGCAAGTGGCTGACAAGCATACTCAAATTTAAGGATTCGGGCTCACTCTTGAAGGAAAAGCCCTCGCTTGGTTTCAGGCATTAGAGGCTTCAGACAAAACTTCTTTACGAGTTTTGGAAGAGAGATTCATTGCTGCTTTTTCCTTGATGGGAATTCAACATGACACGGTAGCACACATCTACTCTTTCAAACAAGGCGAGAATGAGAGTGTTAGAGACTGTGTAAATAGAATGAAGCAGTACATTAATCGTTGCCCAGAAGATGAGAAGCCCGCCCAAAGTCGATTAATTTCTCTCTTCTTAAAAGGCCTCAAAAATTCGACACTGCATACACATCTCTATGCGAAGAAGCATACAAGTTTCAATGAGTGTTGCCATGATGCTATGGATTTCACCGATAACTTCAAGTTCCAAGATGGTTCTGGCCCGGAGGTGAAACCTAGAAATCAATGGGGTGATGACCAAAGTTCAGGGTCTAGCGCGCTAGTAAATCCTGACCAGATAGCTAACCTAGTACTAAGGAGATTGGGACAGACCTATCGCCCACCCATGCAGCCACAACAACAGCAGCAGAGAATGAGGAGTGTACTTCCTACAGGTCCTCATCTTTGTGGCGCATGTGGCGGTGACCATAAAACTGAAGAATGTAATACCTTTTCTCCTCTAGTCACAAACCAACCCACAAAAAAGTGGTGCAAGCCTGTGCTTGGAACTTTACCCACACCACACAGGAATGTACTCGCATCGCGAGAATGAGACAGGAACGTGAGCAGCCGAGGGGTGGAGTGGCTCCACAAATGTATCAACAGTATACTAGTTTTGAACGTAAGCCACCGATGGCACATGAGCAAGCACGACCTGTTCTTGGTGCTCAACCTCCTGCTCCTGGGACGGCTCCTGTAAGGGTTGTAGACTATGACAATTCAAATATGTGTAGAGACTTGGTAAACCCAGGCTATGTGGAAGAGGAATACGCATCATATTCATCCAAAGAAAATATCTTTGAAAGTCCCGCATACCCAAGCCCAGCACTAGACGCTCAACCAGGGGAACAAAACTCTTTAATATTGCTAGGCGGCTACCAACCTAGGACTCCAGGCCCCTCAGGTCAATGGCAGCCAAGGAAAGTAGAGGCCAAACCAATGGGCCCCTGTTATGAGTGCGGAGAACCCCATTGGGCTCGTGATTGTCCACATCGCTCAAGGCAAGCATCTCGGTCAAATACAACAGTACAACAGTTTCCACCGATTGAAAGATATTGTCTAGGGTGTTGTGTAGAACACTTCCCAAAAGACTGTCTGCTGAAACCACATGAGGAAGGCACCTCTCAACCAAAGGTCTCACTCAACCTTGTAGGTACAGTTCCATCACCACCTTCATCTGAGAATGAGGATGTCGTGCCACTTAGAGTCATGACTAGATCACAAACACGAAATGCAGAAATGCAAACTGATGAGACACCTCGAACTCGGGATGCAAAGACAAATCTAGTGGACAAGACCCTACAGTCCAATAGAAAAAAGACCACTAGGAGGAAGAAGAACCGAAGCAAACAAACTAAAAGTACATCCACTAGTTCTCAAGAAGCCTCTAAACAAAACATGAAGGATAAAACTTTTACATCCCAAGAAGTGCATGAGGAACATCAACCTCAACCTGGGCCTAGTGCTAAACAAGTTGAGGCTAGTACGACTGAGAATAGTTCTGGGGGTTCTGTTTTTGTGGATAAAGTGAATGAGACTCTAGAGGCCATCATTGATGCTCATAGAAGTCGCATTGCAGCTTTATCTGAGCTACCCAAGAAGCTTCAAGAATACCCAAACCCTCGTGAGGAGAAGATCAATCTAGCTGTACATCAGCAACTCATTAGGGAAGCTCAGTCAATACTTGAGGGACCACCACCACCTATTCCTCGGGGCCCAACCTCTCTTAAGCCAACATTAGAAACGATACCAGAAGTGTCGTCAAGTCGGGAAATGAAAAGTGAACTCATTTCACAAGCTCATAGCGAAAGGTCTGCACCAATTGACACCCAATTGAAAGGGGGTAATCTGCCACCACCTAGCCTTGTCTTCCCATGCAATGATGAAGTTATTGATGCTAATGAGGACATGGCAAATGAGATGTGGGCTGCAGTTCATGAGAAAGTTAATGAGAACATGTCTTCTATTAGTTCGCCTCCATTCTCTGAGGTGGATTTTACCAGGGGCACGGAAAATAAATTTAGACACCCAAGCATCCAGGAGGAAGTTCAAACAATTGTTTCTCCTAGAAGTAAGTATACAATGAAAACATTACCATCATATCTGGGAGAATATGAGAACTGTTCTCAAACCTTGAGGATACCCTCCATGCATAAAAGGTTGATAAAGGAGAAAGATATGAGTATGGTGCAAGCTATTTTGTCAGCACCAGTGGCTTGTACCTTACCTTTGCTTGATTTGATAAAAATTCGACCTGAGTTGTGGAATGATATTGCCACATGTTTGTCAGAGCAGGTATTGCTACAAAAGGGTCACCATGAGTGCTATACACCCTGAGACAAAACATGTTATGCCAGTTCCTATCAACAAAGTAGGAAAATTTTGTGAAGACGATCAGGGAAATGCTACCCTCCCATTAGAAGTGCGAAAAGTATCTTCAACTGCAATACTTGATAGTGGCGCAGGAGTGGGCATTGTGACAAGGTCCATTTGGGAAAAATGGGGCAAACCAGCTATTAGGAGTACCAGGATGCGCTTGCAGCTAGCAGATGGAAGCTTAGAACATCCCCTTGGACTGCTTGAGAACATATTGGTCACCACATGTGGGATTGAATATGAGCACACCTTTGCAGTAGTGGATTTTGGAAAACATCCAAACTACGAAGTGATATTAGGTAGACCATTCATGCGACAATTTCAAATGATTCAAGATTGGGGTTACAATTATTTGTACCTCCGACATGATTCTGTCATCACAAGAGTCAACCTAAGGAATCACTCATATCGTGATGTAACAAGGTCTCCAATAGATGAGTTTGATTCTGCTTCATCTGAGGGCTCAAGAGTTACATTGTCAGATGGGCGAGAAGATCTATGGATGTGTGGAGCCTCATGTAGGGATTTCAACACTGAGAGACTTAAGGGTAATCGAAGTGTATCAGACGAGTCATACATTCCACAACCCTTCCCTGAGCATTTAATTGATCCATTAGAATGGAGTCATGTCCTTGCAACATTATCGACATGTGCTTTACCAAAGCCAATTCAATTTTGTGACTCAGATGGATATGATATTATTCCTATACGAATGGTACAACCACGTGCTCTTCTAGATGATTTGTACTATAGGGATACATCCACAACAGCTATGCATGTAGAGGAAGTCTCAGTTGAGGATTTAACAATCGAATCTGCTAATGATGCTGATAAGGAAGATGGATGGGACTCTGATTTTAATAATGAGGTGACAATCCCTGAGGAAGAGTTAGGAAAGGCACGCCTACTCTTGAGAGGAAGGGAGGTTCAGGTAGAGATCCCTAGAAGCCGACCTAAACGTAAATGCTGTAAGAGCCATAAAAAAATCCGTAGACAAGATGAGCGTGAACAACGTGAGAGACTGCAGAAAGAAAAGGAGGAGTCTAAGAGTGAAAACTCTCGACCACCACCTCACTTCTCAGGAAAGAACGGATATCTATACTATGTCCAAGCACAAGACAGTATCAAAGACCAAGTCAAGCTTATTGGCAGTAATGGGGATGTATGTCGAGAAGAGGAGACAAAAGCAATGGTATGATAGAAATGTAACAACTGGCCGATTCAAAAAAGGAGACCTGGTTCTCTTGTACACACTTAAGAAGCATAAGAGAAAGCTCAAAAAACGTGGCCTAGGACCGTTTGTGATTAATGAGCTTACTCCAAGTGGTGCAGTGCGTTTAGAGACACTAGACGGTGAGCAAATGCCTAACTTCATTAATGGAAGTCGTCTCAAGAAATACAATGAACCATTAACTGAAGCCATGCTTCAACAGATGCATGCTGCACAAACACGGAAAGAAGCACTTGACCTACTTAAACGTCAGGCTCAAGAGGAGGCTAAAGCCAGAGTTGCAAAAGCCAAGGAGCGTCGCAAAGCTTCTATGTTAGCCATACAGTTGGCTACTGATGAGCCATATGTCGAACCATTCAATATTCAAGTGTGCCTTCATCTTCATGAGACTACCTACTTTGTCTCTGCCTTAATTGACTCTGGTGCAGATTATAATGTTCTCTCGTTTGACACCTGGAAAGCCTTGGGTCAACCACCACTTGTGCAAATTCCTGTGGACCTAAGAAGCTTCTCCGGAGAAGATAACCCTATAGAGGGAAAATGTGTCATTATGATGACCATTCAGGATCACCAGATGTCAGTGCCCTTTTATGTGGCACGTAAGTCCAAGGCAGTAGTAGAGGTTGTTCTCGGTAGATCGTGGTTAAGTGCTACCAATTGCTCATTAGATTGGAAGAATAGACAATACAAGTTGCAAATTGAATCTGATTGCATCTTGGGATCTGCTACACCACGAGCTTTATCGTATCAAAGGGGTAATGTTTCTACCTTACCCAACCCACAATCAAAATCTGCTCTTGAAGCTCCAAAACAAATGATGTGGATAATTGATGAGTACTCAAGTGAGGGCCATGGCTGGCATGTTCCAACTACTCTAGTTGCTGCTCAAAGAAGGCCAGGTAAGAAGGAATTATCAATGTGGCTACCCAAAGATGCGTACAAACTTGTACCATCTAGTCCAGTTGCTAAGCCTCCTAAGAAGCACATCATTTCCACGCCTAAACCTCGGATTGTTACTCGATGGGTCCCAAAAAATGTGCTCAAAGCACAAGGCTATTATGAGGGTGCAACAGCAATTTGGCTTCCAAAATGCCATGCTTTGACAGGGGTAAAAGAGTGTTTCAGAAAGATTCCAAAAGCCACAATTGATTGTCCATATCAGTGGGTGCAAAAGAAATCAACACAAACTCTTCAAGAAAGAAAAGGTGGCTGTGATAGCACCTACAAAACTACTTGTGTTGATCTTCCTAAAACATGTATTGAAACACCGGTTGTCCCGATTTCTCCTTGTAACACAATTCAACCATCAACTTGTGTACCTACGGCGACAAGTCCAAATGAGTCTCATTTGAGCATAGATTCTAGCATTTCAATGCCTAAATCCTCTTATCTTGCTCAAATTCCAAGACAATTGCTAAAGTTTCCGCCGCTTAAAAAGGATATACCAAAAACTAAAGATAAGGCATTAACACTACAATTAAAGCTCTTTGGTAAATCAATGTTTGAATAATGTAGTTCCTTATGACTTTAGAAGATGTGTTTTCTTTGAGATAATCTTGTTTTTTATTGGAATTGTCATGATGGATATGAGTGTTCTAAATTTCATTGTTCTACGTCCAGATAACTCCTGATGGATATTTGGCGAGATACATGTCCACCATGCATTGACCCTGATAGTACTCGACCAGATCATCGCGGGGGTTATAGTGCTCCTCCATTTCAAACACATTCTAGGTACTTCTATGCTCCCTTAGGTGAAAATTGCTGTGGGCATCACTTTGTCACATTATTCTATCAACAGCATCACCCATTTCCACATTGTCAAGAGTGTGCACGGCTTGTATTAGAAGAAGCTTCACATATTTGTTGGATATGCCGCTCTTGCTTTAGACAATATGGCACGGGCTTAATGAAGCAAATTGTGGGAGTTACACCCCAACGCCATAATCTTCTTAATGTGAGAATACCAGAGAGAGGACCAAATCAACGTAGATTACCTGAGGAGGTTCAAGCACAACAATGGAGGGATACAAGCTTAAATGACTTGCAACCACCGATCTTGCAAGCCCTCCTTCCCCAAGCCTCCACATGTCAATATTGGATCAATATGAGTACCTACATTACGCAGTTCCAAAATCGAAACTGTCTGATTAACCTTCCCATAGAACCAATGCCATACTTTAGTGAGGAAGCACTCCTTCCTCTACCACCTTCTCCAGCGGCAGGTTTTTGTGAGGGGTTGTCTCTGCATCCTGAGGAAATTGATACCATCTTTCCAGCAGACGAGGACACGGATCCACCACTAGCGCAAGGGTAAGTTCAGTGACTCCATAATAAGATCGACAAGCCAGGGCACTTTTACCCTTTTTATTTTTTTCTTTTCTTTTCGTGTTTGTTAATAAAAGTTTTGCAGAGATCTCAGCTTAACAAGAGCATCAAACATGCCCCAATAGTCCATCTATCGTGCACACAAATTAGGAAGGGGGGAGACATGCTACGCCTACCAAGATCAAGGAGGAGCAATCTGCACAAAATCAGCAATGCATCAATGCAAACGAACAACATCAACAGGGCACTACAACAAGTGTATTCAAATCTTAATCTTTACTTCTTTTTGTGCTCTTATCTTTCGAATATATGGTTTGCATGTTCACACAATGTTGGCTGGTTTAAGTTTTTGATTAGTTGTTAAAATATGGTGAGTGAATTCTAGAGTCTTAGAAGACTTAGGAAAAGATATTTCTATCTAGACAGTGTAGGATATATACCAAGGGAGTATGCCAAGTTCTTATGCTTTCAAGGTATATTAGTTATCCCTAGTGGTGGCTACCTCTTAGATATGAGCTAGGTGCTAGGAGTAATAAAAATTTACGAAAATGTACCCTAAAAATATATATATATCCAAAATAAATTGAGACATGACGTGTCTACAGCCACGAGAAATGCTTGGTAGGACCTGGGGTTGCCTTAGTACCTTGGGGCCGATGCCTTGGTTTCCATGGGGTGAACACGGACGTCTAGAAGCTTCAGAAAAAGACCTTTGAGGAATCTATCGCCTTGATGGATGTTGGTAGGACTCTGGGGTACACTATGGGCCCTCGAGACCGATGCCCTCATCTTCATGGGGTACTCCTTAGGTCATAAAAGAAAGAAAAAGGGTCTGTCGCCCTTGAGATACTTAGCGGTCTTTAGATTCTCTTGGCGGAGGTCTCTTGGCCATTGCTTGGGTCTCTTTGGGATAGAACCTTAATCTTTATCACCTTCTACACACACATATTAAGAAGAAAAAAAAAAGAAAAAAAAAAGAGTTCCAATCACCTTTGCTCATATTTAGGAGTAGGTTTGCCACTTAGGAATAACTTACATACTTGTAGGACATTGAGACTGCGGTCATAACCGGCGGTGTACAAAGCACACTTGCCTTTGCATAGCGTTATCTACCACTTAAGTCTCATTTGGACTAGTCTTTACTCACCTATTTTAGGACTCATTAAAACTTTAATCAGCCTTGCACTTGTATACTCACGTGTGAAATCATCATTGCTGATTTTTCTTTTCTTTTCCTTTTTTTCAATAAAAGACTTTAATGTATCAATTGTTTTTTGTTGCAGCTCTTGCTACTACCGCGCTCGAGGACGTGCGCAAAATAGGAAGGGGGGAGTGTTGAAGATTAATACAAGGATGCAACAAAAAAGATACTTAGGGCTCTTGTAAAGAGTTCCACTTTGTAGATGAATGTGGGAGAGGGCTTGACAATAATCCCACATGGGAACTTTTGGGAGTTCTAGAATTTTTGTATAAAAGGTGGCTCATTTGAGAGCATAGACACATTGGGCAAACTCATGTTTGAGCTCTCTTGAGACTAGCTCTCCCTCTTCTTCCATAGAGGTGTAAGCTCTTCTCACTCCCCATCTACATTGTTGTAAGTTCTATTCTTTTGTTAATTCAATGCAATGAGTTGATATTTGTCTCTCTTCTCTTGTCAATTCTCTAGTATGCATGTTTCTTATTGATAGCTTCAAGAGTTGTGTGCATGCTAGGGAAATGAGTATTTGAGAATGAAGAATGCTTTGATCTTGTGTAAGCAATAGCTAGGCTTTCTTCTTGTTTGGATGTATGGATGAGTGGAATGTGGAGTTGAGTGAGCAATAGCAAGATTGAGCTTGAGTGTGTGTTGAGTCTATGTCAATAGTAGTAGTTTTTTTAGCAATCTCTCCATCAAATGGATAAGCTTTTGTGCACCGGTACGGGTTGAATCCCTAGCTCCGAAAGGGATGCAAATCCCATTGGATTGAGCTAAGTGTGGATCATACTACTCTTGCTACAAGTGAGAGAGTTTTTCCGTCTCTCCAAACATGTGTGTTTGTCCGCAATGAGTACGTATTTGGACGTGTGTGCACCTTAGGTTATGGTCTAGCAAAGGTTAGAATGGACAATCAATGTAAAAGGTGAAGAAGAGTCTAGAATGTGGTCAAAAAGGGAATATCTAGTGATGTAAGCAATGATGTACGAGGGCAAGTGGATGGTATCTACAGATTGATGTACCAAGATCATTTTTCGTAATGCAAGTTGTGACTTTGTGATTAGCCTTGATATCTTGATTATTATCATTAGTGTTAATTCCATGCTCTAATTATGTATTCTTCAATCTTTTGCCCACCATAGCCTTCACTTCTTATATTCATACACCCAATACTCTCATCAAATTCACTTCTTTCAACATGTTATTGAGAGGAGCTAGGAGATGTATTTCATCTCCCAACAGTCATCATCACATGGATTAGTGGCTTTATTAACACTAATTAAGTCATAACCTCAACCTTATCCTCTTCATCACAACTTGTTACAAAAAACCACCGTGTGGTGGAGGGCTTCCCATTTCCTATTCTCTTAACCATTAGGAAAAACCTCTTAGAGGCAAGAAGAGCACATCACGGCATCCACGTAGCTCAGAGGAATTGAGCTAATTCAGTGCAGATCAATGGAAATTGATGCAGATAAATTCAGGGGGAAACGCTAGTACACTCAACTTGGTTGAAGATGATCTAATTGCATCGAGATCTAGGGGTTTTGGACAACTAGAAACTTGCCTATGAACTTAGAAATTGAAGATTTGTAGCCGTTTGCAAGATCTCATCTATATGCTCCCATTTCCTTGAGCTTTAATTAGTATGCTTATTCATCTTCTAATAACCTTAATTAAAAGTTTAAATTATGAAACAAGCTCTTTTAATGCTCTAAAGCCCAATATATTGTTGCTTGAGCACAACTCCCTTGTATGATGCTTATTTTTCAATACAATGTGGTGGTAAGAGGGGTGAATGCCTAAGATTGTATGCCACACAAATCCCTCTATGTTATGTGTTGATTCAATGCCACTTTCAACATACCATTATGATGATGGGATGCCATGTCAAGGCATTTTGAAGATGCCAAGCTATGCCAAATGGATAGATGTCAATCTATGCTATGTTAAGGAAATGTATATCACCCAATGCCACGTACAATGCAATGTTTTGCCAATGAGCATTGTATTTTGCCATGAAAGTCTTTATGCCATGATTTACACCATGTATGTAAGCCATGAATTTTCATGGGCCATGATGATGTATGGCCTCATGATGATGGAGATGCATAAAGATCGAGATAAAGTGGCATGTGTGAAAACAAATGTGAATGGAGCTCGAGATGAAGACCAAGATGGAGGTCAACATGAAGATGAAGAGAAAGATAAAGACCAGGAAGCTAATGACAGCTATGTTATGTGATGACATGTATGTTTATGTTCCCATATATGTCATGGCCAGTCCATTATGAGGCATAGTGGCTAATGTCCCCTTGTATGATGTCTATGATAATGTATATGTTAACCTTGGGATTGGGTAACCCTTGGTCAAGATGTGCCCATATGTGTGTGGATGTGATGATGTCTATGTTCATATCCATGATGTTATGTCATGTTGATGTAATCATTTCTAGCCACTAATGATGTCTATGATGTCTATGATGATGTATATATCAACCTTGGGATTGGGTAACCCTTGGTTAAGATGTGCCCATATGTGTGTGGATGTGATGTTGTCTATGTTCATATCCATGATGTTATTTCATGTTGACGTAGTCATCTCTAAGCATTGATGATGTAGGCTAAGTGATGTATGTGTGTATGTATGCATTAAGGGGGGGGAGAGGGGGGGAAATTTCATGTCTATGCATGTCACATTACCTTCATGGGATGAGACCCATTTGGGCACCAAGGGGGGTTGTTGAGAAATGTGGTGCCGACTCATATTTATGGGGCACATGTGTATGTACATACTCAAGAAATGAGTATGTATTTGGATGTGTGTCAACCTTGGGTTATGGTCTAGCAAAGGTTAGAATGGACAATCAATGTAGAAGGTAAAGAAGAGTTTAGAATGTGGTCAAAAATGGAATATCTGGTGATGTAAGCAATGTTGTATGAGGGCAAGTGGATGGTAACCTAGCATGTGGCTACAAATTGATGTACTACGCTCATTTTCAGCATGCAATTCATGAGTTTGTGATTAGCCTTGATTCATATCTTGATTATCTTCATTAGTGTTATAGTATATGCTCTTATTATGTCTTCTTCAATCTTTCACCCACCATAGCCTTCACTTCTCATGTGCATGCACCTAGTACTCTCATTAAATTCACTTCTTTCAACAAATCCAAGTGGTTTACTTCAACCCTTGCCCATCCCACAAGGCAAATGGACTCACATAGCTATGGACTTCACTAGTTTGCCTTCTACTAGGCATGGATGGAATTTCATATAACTCATTTTATTCCAACTAAGACCCAATTTTCAACTTCCCAAGTGACCAACCACTTTATGGAATATGTGTTCAAGCTACATGGGATGCCTCAACAAATTGTGAGTGATAGAGATACAAAATTCATGGGGTATTTTTGGAGAAGTTTGTTTGAGAGAATTGGTATGTTATCTTTTGAGGCCTTTTATGGATATCAAGTGCATGTGCCATCAATGGTGTTCAAAGAGGAGGTTGTCAATCCTCCTACTGTAAAGGATGAGTTGGAGAGAATACAAGGCTTATTTACAACAATGAAAGGATAACATGAAGAAGGTAGAAGATAGGATGAAGCCTTATGTTGATGTACATAGAAGACGAGGAGTTCAAAGAAGGGAATTTTATTTTCTTGAAATTGCCTAAGTCAAGACCTTCATCTCTCAAAGGTGGACTCAACAACAAATTGGCACTGCAACCGGACCTTTAATTTTCTTGAAGAGAATAATCAAAAGACTCATAAAAATTATATCAAATATCAAAACAACTACTTGAATTAAATTAAAAATTAAGCATATAACAAAACATAAGACAAGAGAAAGAAATACATCACCATTAACACAAGGCAACACAAGACTGGGTGCAATCTTCCCCCCCCAACGTGAGTGGCTTCTTCTCGCGTGGGTATTTGTGATATATTCCAAAAGTAGGATTTAAGCCAAAAATAAAGTATACATCCATATTTGGACTTTGCCATTTAATTAGCCTTTGTCCTCAATTAACCTTTGTCCTCAAACCTTCTAAGGTTTGCACTATTTTTCTAATACAATAATCTAACTTGTGTACATATGCACATTACAAAATAAATCAACTAATGCTCGTACGCACACTTTACAATAAATTAACGAGTGCACACACACACATCACACTGATGTCAAAATAATATCAAATGCCATAATATAGCCACAAAATATTGGGAGATCGGTCCACACGCCATGACTCAATCCACCATCCGTGCGACACCTAAATCGGTACCCTCGCACTGTGCAACACCTAAATCGGTACCCTTGCACACCTCATCACCTAAACTCATAAACATAAACCACGTCAGTAGTAACAATCAATTGACATCACATCAATCAATCCTAACGTGTTCATGAGAAATAGGCATCATAAAAAATATAAATCAAATATTAAATGACCATGATTATCATTCAAATAACATGGGTCATAACAGTCCTCCTTGTTGGGAATCAACTGTCCTCAGTTGCGTAATCAATGAGTGGATGGCTTCATGGCACAAGTGGAGGACAAAATCATCACATCAAACAATTTCTGAAAATAAAACCAAACAAGTGAACACATGTAAAAGGGATCTAAGTGTCCCATACCACATAGGTACCTTCCACATACAAACACTCGTTGGTGAAAGATAGGAGACATAGATACGTCTGGGGTAGGTATGTAAAACCAATCTAATGTCCCATACCATAGATTAATTCCACACGACACTTCCTTAAGAATAGAAGTTTGAGACGAAGTAGCTAATTCCCTCTGAAACTTTTATTCCGATATAACTTTTCTCTATCCTCAAAATTAGACTACAAGTCTTATTCCAAAAAGAAAGAATTGGGTCAAAATGGAAATTCTTATCAACTTAAGATTGAAAAATAATCACTTATATTACTGTCAATAACTTGATGAATTCTGGGGATTTGTTCTTGATCTTAATCTTGATGAATTCTCGAGATTTATTTTTTATCTTGATCTTAATCTTGATGAATTCTCGAGATTTGTTTTTGATCTTAATCTTAATCTTGTAATTGTCTAACTAAATTTCAAAAATTATAATCTTTGAATAGGTTTATGATTCTTGAATTTGTGAATCTTTACTTGTAAACTATGAAATCTAAAGGGAATCTTGATCTTAAGCTTAATCTTAAACTTGAAATCAGAACTTGAATAATGATAGACATCTTGCGCCCTAGTTGATAGCAAGAACTTGATATACTGGTAATGAATCTTGGCTTAGATTAAAAATACTTGAATTGACGAAAATTGAGAGATTAGTCTTTAATTAATCATAATTGCAATTCTTGAATAAATCTTGTTCTTAAGGGGTTTAAATCTTGTGGTTGAATATATCTTTGACTTAGAGCAATTCTTGGTCTAGAAATAATCTTGTACTTGGATAGATCTTCAACTAGAACACTTGAAAATTTAGACAAAACTTTACTTGAAAGAATCTTGTACTCAGATAGATCTTAAACTAGAACACTTGAAAATTTAGATAAAACTTTACTTGAATTGGTATAAACTTC
Organism: Cibotium barometz; assembly: GCF_041138505.1. NCBI lineage: Eukaryota > Viridiplantae > Streptophyta > Polypodiopsida > Cyatheales > Cibotiaceae > Cibotium > Cibotium barometz. Next base: position 23,480,773 of record NC_141076.1, on the reverse strand, counting down.
GTAATTGTGATTGGTATACAACTTAAGCTTGGTTTCTAATCACTTGAGAGCTATTCCTTTACTTTTCTCATCATCACTAAATTCGATGGTAAAGCAATTGATAACTTGAATCAAAGACTAGAGAAACTTGCTTGGTTCTTGAATCTTCAAATTGGTCTTAATCTTCTATGAAATGTCTAGCAATTTTAGGAAGAGGATTTGTGAAGAGGAAGGTGGTTTTATGGTTTTGAGAAACCCACTAATGGTTTTCCACCTAGTTTTACCCTTTGGGCAATAGATTGATGGAGATTGATTACCCAATGGTTAAAAACAATTAAAAACAAGCTTTATTTCATCCATACATAAACAAAAATCCCTAAACGTGTTCTTCTTGAATTAGAATTCAAGAAAATTACCAAAATCACCTCTGTTTTTGTCTCTTTCACCTCTTTTGACCGCTTTCAAGAAAATTAAATTACACCAAAGCTCTGATACCACTGCAAACCAGACCTTTAATTTTCTTGAAGAGAATAATCAAAAGACTCATAAAAATTATATCAAATATCAAAACAACTACTTGAATTAAATTAAAAATTAAGCATATAACAAAACATAAGACAAGAGAAAGAAATACATCACCATTAACACAAGGCAACACAAGACTGGGTGCAATCTTCCCCCCCCAACGTGAGTGGCTTCTTCTCGCGTGGGTATTTGTGATATATTCCAAAAGTAGGCTTTAAGCCAAAAATAAAGTATACATCCATATTTGGACTTTGCCATTTAATTAGCCTTTGTCCTCAAACCTTCTAAGGTTTGCACTATTTTTCTAATACAATAATCTAACTTGTGCACATATGCACATTACAAAATAAATCAACTAATGCTCGTATGTACACTTTACAATAAATTAACGCGTGCACACACACACATCACACTGATGTCAAAATAATATCAAATGCCATAATATAGCCACAAAATATTGTGAGATCGGTCCACACGCCATGACTCAATCCACCATCCGTGCGACACCTAAATCGGTACCCTCGCACTGTGCAACACCTAAATCAGTACCCTTGCACACCTCATCACCTAAACTCATAAACATAAACCATGTCAGTAGTAACAATCAATTGACATCACATCAGTCAATCCTAACGTGTTCATGAGAAATAGGCATCATAAAAAATATAAATCAAATATTAAATGACCATGATTATCATTCAAATAACATGGGTCATAACAGGCACATAGGTTCTATGGGCCTTTCATGGTGATTAAGAGAGTGGGAGAAGTGGCTTATGCTCTCCAACTACCTAGTTCTACAAGGATGCATAATGTTTTCCATGTATCTAATCTCAAACGATATGTGGGACAAGATCTTCAAATGGTAGAGGAGTTGCCTCCCATGGTGGATGAGGAGGGAGAGATCCAATATATACCGGAGAAGGTAGTGGTTAAAAAAAATATAAGGTTTTGATGAGGAATAATTCCTCATCAAAAGGATTTCCTAAAGATGAGTCAACGTGGAAACATGTAGCTTATGTACTCTTAAGAGCATGGGCTTATTATTGATGATTCAGGGTGATTTGGAGGCATTTATAGGAATTGATAGCTTGCTAAAATTTGTGTTAACTTCACCTTTGGAGAGTTTACCCCGTCTTTCTAAGTTTCTCAAACAACTTTTTATTTGGTTTGGAAAGCACTTGCATGCTCGGGCCCACCCTTCCATTCACTTTCTAGTGGTTTCTCCTTTATTTGCTCTGTCCATAATCCCAATGGGCCTAGCCTCTGCCCCTCATGACCACCACTGGGCCTATGGAGTTGGCATGAACTCACACACCCACATTATGCACACACCGTGTGAAAAATAAGAAGAAACAAAGTTCCATGATGAACATTTCCTTTCTTATAATACTTATCAAGTTGCTTAACATCTAAATATTATTCAAATGTATAAGAAAATAACACTGTAGATCACTATATATCAAATATCTCCTAAAACAAAACGCACACGCACATTCCAAGACAAACATTTCTTTTCTTAAAACTTAACAATTTGCTTAACATCTAACTATTATTCAAATGTATAAGAAAATAAAACTATAGATCACTATATGTCAAATTTCTCCTAGCACCATGATCGTGATCCTTGAACTAGGAAGGTATGCCTAAAACAGAGTTCACAAACACATTCCATGATAAACATTTCTTTTCTTAAAACCTAAAATTTTTTCTTAACATCTAAATATTATTCAAATGTATAAGAAAATAACATTATAGATCACTATATATCAAATATCTCCTATCACCATGATCGTGATCCTTAGACTAGGAAGGTATGCATAGGTATCACTACTAAGCCTAAATAGTTTGGGACCACTATGTCATCTAGTAGCAAGGTGCCCACAATCATCACACCCAGATCCTGCAATCATGCAAAATCACATAGAGCCAGTTTTAATAGCCATATCACATAGAGCCGCTTTTAATAGCCATATCACATAGAGCGGCTTTTAATAGCCATATCACATAGAGCCACTTTTAATAGCTATATCACATAGAGCCACTTTTAATAGCCATCACTCGTAGGCACGAACACTCTGGGGGCCAAGTAATGCAAATGAGTTCATAGGCAATTGATACTCAAGTTCACATCCCCAAACACTCAATTCCTAGTATAACGGGAGTCGTCTCTTTTCCATCACACCAACCATGTCAGAGTAAACCTTTACAAGTTTGATGAGACATTCTCTACTCTAAATTCTCTAGTCACACATATCTGACAAGGTCTTCAATGCCTTGATCGGATATCTGATGAGGTCTCTTCAATGACTTGATTGGATATTTAGGCAAAAGTCAATTATATATGTACTCTAGGGTGCTAATTTCCCATAAATTATATATGTAATCTAGGATATATGTACTCTAGGGTGCTAATTTCCCATCATCTCTCTCTAGTTCTAGGTCGCCAAACTGACTAGATTTTGAGCCTAAAATTAAATATGAGTAAGGTTAGCACTAATCTCTCTTATATTAAATCAGTAAGCATGTGACATTAGGCTCATTTGGCATGCTTATGTGGTTTCTTACTCCTTGATAAGCCAAAAAGTAGTGCAACTTTTTCCCTCTTCCCCCATGCTTAATCAAGTGCCCTCTTATGTGCCCTAGAGTAGTCTATGGGATAGTATCGATAGATACATATGGGTACTTGATCCTTGGCTTGATTGATAGGCTATTAGACTCCCCAATGGATGGGAGAAGCTCCCGAAATTGGGCAGTTTTCTCTATTTTTTTCTCTTACATTCTTATGGTAATCATAATTAAGTGGTCTATTAGGTGAATAATCAATTGGTCTATTGATGTAAGGTTAGGCTTGCAAAGCAAACCAATAACCCTCCTTAAGGTGTGGAAGTAGATTAACAAGATTCTAATTGTCCATTTCCTTAAGCTTGATTAATGAAGGGCTAATCTTAGTTTAATGATTACTCATGTGATTTCTTGTATTGCCTAAAGCATGGGCTTAATTTAAATAAAATATTTTGATTAGAGAAGCTCTAAGGATGCCTAATATCTCTTTCATTAACAAAAAGGAGGCATAGGATTAAACTTGATTAAGATTGATCATTTTGGTTAATACTAATCATGTGGTTTCTTGCTTAAAGCCTTTTTAATTAAAGCTTTTTTATGGATTAAGCTTATGTCTTGTTTATAGCTTATGTATTATTTATAGATTAAGCTTATGTCTTGATCATGGATTAATCATATTTCTTGTTATAGATTAAGGTTAAGTCTTGTTTGTGGATTCAAGTTTATGTCTTGATCTTAGCTTTCTTACTAAGATCTTCTATTTCTCCTTAATCAAGAAAGCCTCATTGACTAATATATAATGTCTTACCATTGATTCATAGATGGTACATATGGTTGCTTGGAGTGTTGGAAGTAACTTTTGGTATTAGATTGGCCTTGCTTAAATGAGGCATTATTAACTTATATCCAATATGTTAAAAGTAAGGTTGTATTCAAGACATAAAGATTGTCCAAGGCATTAATTTCTTTTAAATTACTGCAAAAGAATTATTCCTCTAGTTTTGTTGAGAAGAGTATTCAAGGAATAAAGAGGGTTCAAGGTTTTTACTATTACTTTTCCCTTCTCAAAATGGTGCTTAGGCTCATATTAGAATTCAATCCATCTTTTTAGTCATTCAAGTCCTCTATTTATCAATAAGATTGCCTCGTCTTTTTCTTTAAAGGCTACCCCTAATTTCTCAAGTTTTTATCGTACATATATCTTATGTGTATCTTGCATGTGTACCTACCAGATACAAGTACAAGTCTTATAATGATTGCCTCAACATGTGGGTATATTAAACCATCTCTACTATGACCAATGATGATGATCGATTCATCCTTATATGCTAAACAATCACTCATTTTAAACCCCCAATGACTTACAAACTAACTAATTAACTAACCTCTTGGACAAGTCAAGTCCCATCAAGGTCAAGATATTAGGTGACCCTTACCTTTTTTTATCGTTACTACTATAATAACCTTGAACATCCTTATAAAATAGCCAAGTTCAACTATTGTTTGATTAGCAATCAGATTTTCTTAGGATGGGTACTTTTTCTAGCAGATCGATACTTTGAATTATCATCTTGGGTGTGAGACCTAGCCACTTGCGGCTTAGGAAAATCTTGGTTTAACACTCAATGTGTATTCAAATGAAAACATGGCTCTGATACTAGATATAAGAGCCCTACCCTATCATTTTAACCTAAATGTATAGTGGAAGGCTTATTCTAAGGGTAGAGAAACTTACTCGAGGCTTCTAGCCTATCCCAGTAACTCCCCAACTAGGAAATGTAGGGGATTCCTCCAAGGTTTCTTTGAATCCTAACTTAAAATGTGACTCAATTTCGGTGGGCTACCCATATTTTTCCTTTCTTAATGTTCCTAGATCCATGGGTCTAGTCACGTAAACTATGGATTTAGTGCCAAGTACTCACCCACCCTTGTTACTTTTTCTTTCACAAATCCACACCTCTAAAAAATAAGTACACACTCACTCCTCTTTTTAAAAATCTTTTATTTAATTCATGTTTATTTAAAATCAACATATGTAGCATAGACTTAACATCAATAGATTCATTATCATGATCATCATCCACAAAATCATCATCATATGCATAATGAAATGCTCACGGCCAGTTCCTTGAGGTCCTCACATCAGGTCAGGTACTTTAGATCTCTCTTTTTACAGCCTAATAGTGCTCTAGGCCTCTTGATGATTAGCCGTGTCCAATTTTCCGTGTCCAATTTTGGATTTATGATAAGTAGATCAATGAGGAATCAACATATCACACATCACTCATTGGCAATGGAACCTCCTAGTGGAGTCATATACATATCTTCCTCTAAACAACACGCAACTAGGATTATGTGATTATAATAAGAGCCTACCCAGGCACTTTTGAGTAGCTTCTTCTAGCCATGCCTTAATATAGGTAGCAATACAATTCACTCAAGGGGCTACTTTTGATGCTTTGACGGTTCATCTCTTCTTAATCCCTTAATCAATTCCTTTAAGGAATTATACCTTTTTCATCTCCTTATTCCCTATGAATTTAAGAGTTTTCTTTGGATATTTTTAATTATGAAAATTACTCAGGTAGCTCTCTTGGAAAATCCAATTTCCCTATGATGAACCTCATATCATGGTTTCCTTAGTGGTTATTAGAAATCCCCTCATCGAGCCTCCTGTTCTAGTTTCCCTAGTTCTCTTCCTAGTTTTCAAAGACTTTTACCTTCTTAGCATCGATTTCTCATTTTTTTTCTCAAAACTTTTTAGGTAGCTACATCAACCATATTCTTTCAATCATTGGAATATAAGCAACTAAACACATTTTTTTTCTCAAAACTTTTTAGGTAGCTACATCAACCATATTCTTTCAATCATTGGAATATAAGCAACTAAACACATTTCTTTACAAGGACATCATCCTTTAAAAAAGGACCATCCTTGAAACATTACCAGGTATTGTCCATGGTAACCATTCACTTTCAATCATTGGAATATAGCCATTCTATTTTGATCATTGGAATATAAGCAAATCAACACATTTCTTTACAAGAACATCATCCTTTAAAAACGGGCCATCTTTGAAACATTACTAGGTATCATCCATGGTGGGTTCATCTTGGTGTCAATCACATTTCCAATTCCTCTTTTACCAAGGTCAAACTCTTTTCATAATTAACCAACATCCTTAAAATTTCCTTAACAAGGGTTCCCTCTTTTTGATTAATTAGTTAGTTCTTTATTCTAGAGTGGGTCTAGTTTGTTAACAAGGGTTCCCTCTTTTTTAATTAATTAGTTAGTTCTTTATTCTAGAGTGGGTCTAGTTTGTTATATGAGGTCAGGGACCATAGATCATTATTTTTCCAATGTCCATCATAACAATCCTCAAAATTTCCTTAACAAGGGTTTCCTTTTTTTTAATTAATTAGTTAGTTCTTTATTCTAGAGTGGGTCTAGTTTGTTATATGAGGTCAGGGACCATAGATCATTATTTTTCCAATGTCCATCATAACAATCTCTTGCTTGATAGACCCTTAGGCCTTCGATGATTCTTCAAGAGTCTAGTCCATCATTTCTCGTGCTTGATAGATCCTTTAGCCTTCGATGATTCTTCGAGAGTGTGGTCGATCATATCTCTTTTACCCTCATTGGACTCTAATAACTTAGATTGAATACTTCTCGGTTATAAGAGCCTCAATCCATCCCTCAAGCATCAAATTAGGGAGGGAAAGAACATATAGCTTATTGCATCCTTGATCTAGACTTGCTCGTTGTCTCAAGATCCACTGCTTCTTCTTCATAACCTCTTGAGGTAACCTTGATCTAATCAAATCCTGTAAATTAGTTAGAAACAAGCAAGATGAATTTCAACTTTATTCCTTGAGAGAAAAGTCATAGACTTACATTATGCGAGCCATGATACCCAAAAAAAAAATATCACCTCAATATTAAGCATCAAGTCATATGTGGGAATGTACCGATAACTCTATGATGAGTGAGGATTCCCTTCCCTTCTTTGGAATGTCGGTCTTCTATTCAAGTTTCAACTATGTATATAAGTTGTACCTTTTCTACAACAAGTGGTGACATTCTTTGTCATACTTTATTCATATATCCAAAGACTTAAATAATTTAATATGGAGAAAAAACTTTACCGAAGCAAGTAATGGGCCCATCTACCATTACATATAAACCCTTTATTTAAGAGAAAATGATCATCACTTCATTTTTAGTCTATGATTACATCCATTCATAGGCAAACCCACTACTTAAGCTTACATAAACCTTCCTATTTGACAACAACTCCATGAAAAGGCTTGAACTTATAAACCTAGACTAAACATTATTAGTGCCATACATTTTGAGAAAAGCAAATAATTAAGCAATGTTAAAGCCTTTAGTTAACAAGAGGGAAGATGTTGGATCCTATGGATCACCCCACCGACCCCTTCATATTAACAATGTGCAAGATAAAACCTATTGATTATGTATGTTATGGCTCACCTAAACCCTCTTTGAAACACATCCAATAAGAGATTACCTGGTTTGAGGATCTTTCCAATGGCGGAGCTCGTAACCCTTGAGGTCTCCAAGCTCTACAACTCCTTGATAAGAAATTCCACCACGCCTCCCCCACGAGCGTTGTCACACCTTCGTGTTGCACTGCGGGTCCTCGTCCCTCCTCTCACCTCACTTCACTCACACACACTCACTAGCATGCATTAGGGAGAGAGATTAGCAAGAGCAAGACTCGATTGCACAATGGGAGAGTATGTTATATTATGAGAGATATTCACTTATATACATGGCCATAAGTGTTCACACTCACTTAAACTGTGGCCGACCAGGCACTTTAGGCTCATAAGAGGCCTAAAGCTCATAAGAGGCCTAAAGCTATTACAATGACTACTCTCATAATATACCTATGAAGTACATCACTTAGGACTTCATCCTAACTTGCTACCACATGCACTTGAAGTGGGAATCGCCAATAAATACTCCGTCACACCATTACGAGCGCCCATCCAAGTTGTAGCTATGTTAATTTAGTCAAAAGAATAGTAAGTAATAAGTTTAATAAATATATAATGGCTAATTGAAGATCGTTTTGGGAAAGTGTTAATGCATGAGATGTCTTAATCTGTAATGTGGCTTAAATTGTGAAAGTAAAGGTTCTTAAGCCGTGAAACTGTTAACTCGTGCGAGACATGAACTCGTGAGATTGCAAGTTTTTTGGCCGTGAAGAAATATTCCGTGAAAGGGCCTAATTCTGTGAGATTGCGAGTTTTTTGGCCGTGAAGGGATATTCTGTGAAATGGCCTAAACCATGAAAGTTAAACCCGTGAAATGGAATTCCATGATGGGTAATTCCGTGTGAAGGGTAATTCCATGAGATGGAATTCCATGAAATTGTAAGATTCGACCTCGATGGTTTTTTATTTTAATTGATTTTATGGGTCAGCTAGGACATGACTTGCGAGCAACAGGTTCTTGTGCACTTATGCTTCACATCCAGAGGGGTGATAAGAGCATTGTGCATCATAGAAATCCATTAAAGTTGGATCCTCTTCCTTGCAGTGTGGTATTGTCAACTTTTTGTCGTTGACTATCATGATGACTCTATCGCTAGCAAAGCATAGTGGTGCTTGGGCAGTAATAGTCCATTTATGTCATAAGATCTGCTTCCATCACATACTCAACCACAAAAAACTTGAAAGTAAGGGAGTTAGTTTCAATATACATTGTATGTTCAAAGTACCCCATACATGCCATGTTTAAGTCTTGTGTAAAGGGAATCCTTTCAGGATGTGTCGTGAGTGTTGGTTGACCTAACAAATCCCATAGCTCGAGGGTCATGAGATTGTGTTCTCGTGTTGGATAAAGCTGTGCTTGAGCTGTGGTGATTTTATTTGAAATTTCCAATCCAACCAATAAGATATGTTGGAAGTTCTAGCTCCTCCAAGGTCTCTTCCTCCTGTTGATAGCAATTGTACATTGCCTACAGGAGTGTTCAAGGTGATTGTTTATATGGATTCATCTATTGAATACAACGAGTCACATATCCAAGTTCCACCAAGGATGACATCATACTCAAGGAAATCTAGGGTAACATGGAATGTAAATTCCATATCTCCACGAATTGTTTGAGTAGTGTAGCTAAAGTAACCTGGAACTTCAATGTTTTGTCCATTGGCTCCTCTTGCAAGACTATTGTTTGTAGGGATGAGTTTAGGTTGTCCCAATGACACCCAAGTGTCTATTGTCATGATGTTATGACTAGCTCGAGGGCTAATCAATGCGCATTTGCACTTAACATCATTGCCTATAAGGAAATCCAACCATATCATGATAAAATCTTCAAGAGGAACCATGGATGTTTCAGTTTTTGTTTCAGCTTCAAATCCTTTTTCTGTTTCATATTCCCATTCACTTTCATCCTCTGTTCGACTCTCAGCTTTTTCAAGAGTACCGAATGTGTACACTAGGCCCTCTGAGAATTCTAAATGAGGTTTGTTTGGAAGCTTGCGAATCCTTAGAGTCCTGTTCTATGGAGTTCTTTATGTCTTGGTATAACTCATGTTGACCCCTTAAAGGTGCAAGTGCTGATGTTATGCTGGCTTCACCACCATGAGAGAAGAGCATTTCTCCAAATGAGGTTTTGAGAGACTGCTTTAATTTTGTAAGGGAATTATCGAATTCCACATGTGCTTTCTCAAGCATATAATTCGTGCAATTTGTCTCAAATGACTCTTCTGTAGAGAGTATGTCTTCCTCTTGAAAGGGGAAGTGGTACTCCTCTGGGCTTTGTATTTTGGTTGCTTTTGTAGGATTGGCATTATGAGGCTCAATCACAACCGGTGATCCTGTAAGACATTCAACCAAGCTAAGCATGCTCTCCTGAGCTTGCTTTTTGCATTCCACATATGTCATGTGATCATTATTATCAATTTGGCGTGTTGGGTGGGTTCTAGTTTCTTGATTGGTCTATGAAGGGTACTGAGTGACGTATTAGAACTTGTTTCATCTTCTGACTTTCTTTGGATCGTTAGTTTTTCATTATGTTTGGCCATGTGAAGAGATCTAATTTTCTTTTAGGCTTTTGTACCCTATGTCGCACATATGGGTTTTGTGGTTTGTGTGGTGGCCTTTGAGGTGGACGTTTCTGCATCATGTGTATCTTTTGGCTCTTTTGTGTTTATGACCCCTTTTGGGTTTATGTCCTCCACAGGCTCCTTTTCCCTATCCTTTACTTCAACCTTGGTTTCGATAGTTTGTTGTCCCTTGTTTTTCTTGGGGCAATAAATGCTTTTCCAACATTCCATATATTCCCAACTCCCTTAATTTCCTAAAATTTTAGTCCTTAAAACCCTAAATTTTCCTAATTGCCTAACTCCCCAATCCTAAATACCAATCTTAAAACCCCATATTCCCTAAATCCCCACAAATGCTCCTAGTTCCCTACTTTGCTAATCCTCAATTCCAAAGTAATAACTAAAATCGTTAAGAACAACATTCAAAGTTGTATACAAAATTTAAAATGCTAACACAGTAATATAAAATTAGTAGTAATATACAAATGCTAAGTCATAATATAAACATTTTGAAATGCTAAAGCAGTAGTATAAAAATTTAGTAAAACCCAATTCCAACACCTAAAATCTTTAAAATCCCAAATCTCTTAGAAATCCCCAAACTTGTTAAAGTAGATTTCAAAACCCTAATCAAGAAAAATAGATTTCAAAACCCTAGACTAAGGAGGTAGAATTAACAAATGAATATTAAGAGGGGGTTTGAGTGAGTCCATTGCTTAAAAAAGAAATTAAAAAATGAGCATTGAGAAGGAGATTGATTGAGATCAATACATGTCCATGTTGGGAGTGTTATACATGCCAAGGTGTACTTACTTATTGGTCCATTGGTGTTGAAAGAGTAGAAAGACAAAGTAAGCATCTTATAATGGCTGCAAGAAAGCTTGATTTTGACGGGCGTTTTGATATCTTTTATCCTTTTACTCATCTTTTACTGCCAAAAAACCCTAAACCCATAAGAAAACAGACATTCATAAAAAACAACAAAAATCACCTAAAAAATTCATACATTTCTTTAAAAAAACTACATATATTTCTTTTTAAAAAAACATAAAAATAACTTTAAAAGTACATATATTTCTTAATATTTTATTTTGTGTGATCCTCTAGAAGTTGGGAAAGGGGGCTATTAGGAGGAAGTACGCCAACTCAGATATAATTTTTCATGGAGTAAGATTTTATAAATTTTGAGGAGGAAGTAGTACGCCAAGTTCCAACTCTCCTCATATAGATACACTCTTTCATGGAGTAAGAAGAAGCATGTGGAAGTGTGATCATGGCACACACAAGCTATGCGAATCTTATGTGTAAAGATCCAAGTTTATTTCACTCTTTATCTTTACTTTATAGATTGAACTCATATTGATTAGCCGTGCTCTTAATTATTCTTTAAAATAATTGTATTGATGCATGTATGTATTTATTAAATGAGATATAGTTAAGAAGAGTAGATGAAAAACCATAGCTAAAACTCCCTCTACAATGAAAGGAGAGCTGCTTGAAGATCGTTTGCAGGTTTGTTTCAACAACAGCGATTGAGCAAGTGCGACGACGACCACGTTGTCAGCAGCAATCCATGGAAAATATTCTTTACTGATTTTTTCCAGTGTGTGTGCCACTGTGCTGTGCTAGTATATGATTTTTGAGCCATTGGAATACATTTAACCAGTATGAATGAATATCAGAACTAGGCTAGGTGCGACGATCATGATCATGATGATGCTGATGATCTATATAATATTCTTCTCTATTTTAAGCTGCATAAGGCGAGACTTTCACCTCGGAGAAAGGCTACGCGCCTCTATGTTCGCTCAGGTAATGTAGCGACGAAGAGTTTTGAATGCTTACGTTGTACTTTTGTTTTGTGTTTTCTGTGTTTCTTCTCCTGTCTGGGGACGGGGTTGGGTTCAGAAAGGAGTGCCCATGGAAGCGAAAGTGGTGGGACAAACGAAAGAGCAAAGTAGGTGGGTGCACGGAAGGCTAAAGAAAGCCTTTTTGTTATGGGTCTCATGTTACAGAGTGCACAAAGCAGTAGAATGGTGGTGCTTGGGAGACGCTTAGCTTAGAAGAGGCACTCGCTTCCAGAGAAGCAGGAATGCCACCGAAGCCTTCGGTTGAGAAGCTTTTATACATCTTGAGCAGGTGCACACAAGAGAGAAACCTATCCTGTGTGCTGCGCTTGCATGCCTTTATTTGCAAAAGTGGGCTGGAAGCTCATAGATCACTTGGCAATTACCTAGTCTCATTGTTGGTGGAAGTTGGAAGCATATGCAATGCCCAGAAGGTTTTTGACAGGTTGGTGTGTCGGAATGAGTGTGCTTGGAATTCTCTCATCAGAGGCCTTATCAAATATGGGGAGTCACAGCATGCTTTCTTCATGTACCAGAAAATGCGAGAGGATGCTTTGCACCCCAATGAGTATACTTTTGTAGCCTTACTTAAGACTTGTGCTGAGCTCAAAGATGTGGAAAGAGGCTGTGAACTACATGCTGAGATTGATAGAAAAGGGTTATCGGAGCGGTACCTCTTCATTGGCAACGCCCTGATCAGCATGTATGCCAAATGTGGGTTGCTTGGAAAAGCACAGGAAGTGTTTGACGAACTTCCAGTTCGAGATGTAGTCTCATGGAATGCACTCATTGCAGGATATGCTAAACATGAGCGTGGTGATGAAGCCGTGAACTGTTTTGAACACATGCAACTTGAGGGGGTCTCACCAGATGCTGTGACATTTGTTTGCAGCTTGAAAGCTTGTGGCAGCATTGGAGCAGTAGACAAGGGGAGAGAAATACATGCCGAGATTGCCATAAAAGGGTTGTTGGAAAGAAACCTTTTTGTTGGCAATGCGTTGGTTGATATGTATGCCAAATGTGGCTTGCTTGCAAAAGCACAGGAAGTGTTTGACAGGCTTCGAGTTCGAGACATAATCTCATGGAATGCCCTGATCACAGGATATGCCAAACACGAGCAGGGTGAGGAAGCACTGAACTGTTATGAACAGATGCAACTTGAGGGGGTCTCACCAAATGCTGTCACATTTGTTTGCAGCCTGAAAGCTTGTGGCATTGTTGGAGCCACAGACAAGGGCCAAGCAATACATGATGAGATCAGCAGAAAAGGCTTATTGGAAAGAAACCATGTTGTTGGCAGCGCTTTGGTTGACATGTATGCCAAATGTGGCTTGCTTGCAAAAGCACAGGAAGTATTTGACAGGCTTTCAATTCGAGACGTAAATTCATGGAATGCACTGATCGCAGGATACGCAAAACATGAGCGTTGTGAGGAAGTACTGAACTGTTTTGAACACATGAAACTTGAGGAGGTGTCTCCAGATTCTATCACATTTGTTTGCAGCTTGAAAGCTTGTGGCAGCATTGGAGCTGCAGACAAGGGCACAGAAATACATGCTGAGATAGCTAGGAAAGGGTTGCTGGAAAGAAACCTTGTTCTTGGCTGTGTGCTGGTGGACATGTATGCCAAATGTGGCTGGCTTGCAAAAGCACAAGAAGTGTTTGACAATCTTCCAGTTCGAGACGTAATCACATGGAATGCATTGATTGCGGGATATGTCAAACATGAGCGTGGCAAGGAAGCACTGAGCTGTTTTGAACAGATGCAACTTGAGGGGTTCTCTCCAAATGCTGTCACATTTGCTTGCAGCTTGAAAGCTTGTGGCAGTATTGGAATCACAGAAAAGGGCAGAGAAATTCATGTGGAGATTGCTAGGAAAGGGTTATTGGAAACAGACCTTCTTGTTGGCAACACGCTGGTTGATATGTATGCCAAATGTGGCTTGCTTGCAAAAGCTCAGGAAGTGTTCGACGAGCTTTCAGTTCGAGATGTAGTCTCGTGGACTGCACTGATTTCAGGATATACCAAACACGATTGTGGTGAGGAAGCACTTAAGTGTTTTGAACAAATGCAACTCGAGGGGATCTCTCCAGATGCTGTCACATTGGCTTGCAGCTTGAAAGCTTGTGGCAGGATCGGAGCTGCAAACAAGGGCAAAGAAATACATGCTGAGATTGCCAGAAAAGGGTTGTTGGAAAAAGATGTTGTTGCTGGGTGTGCACTGGTTGATATGTATGTCAAATGTGGCTTGCTTGCAAAAGCACAGGAAGTGTTTGACAAGCTTCCAGTCCGAGACTTAATGTCATGGAATGCGCTGATTGCAGGATATGTCAAATATGAGCGTGGTGAGGAAGCACTGAACTGTTTTGAACATATGCAACTTGAGGGGGTCTCTCCAGATGTAATAACATTTGTTTGCAGCCTGAAAGCTTGTGGTGATATTGAAGCCACAGACAAGGGCAGAGAAATACTTGCTGAGATCGCCAGAAAGGGGTTGTTGGAGCAGGACCTTTTTGTTGGCAACACCTTGGTTGACATGTATGCCAAGTGTGGCTGGGTTGCAAAAGCACAGGAACTGTTTAGCAAGCTTCCAGTCCGAGACATTATCTCATGGAATGCACTGATCACAGGATATGCAAAACATGAATGTGGTGAGGAAGCACTAAACTGTTTTGAACAGATGCAGATAGAGGGGTTCTCTCCAGATAATGTCACATTTGTTTGCAGCTTGAAAGCTTGTGGCAGTATTGGAGCCACAGACAAGGGCAGAGAACTACATGCAGAGATTGCCAGAAAGGGGATCTTGGAAAGAGACCTTGTTGTTGGCAACGCGCTGGTAGATATGTACGCCAAATGTGGCTCGCTTGCAAAAGCACAAGAAGTGTTCGACAAGCTTCCAGTTCGAGATGTAATCTCATGGAATGCACTGATTTCAGGATATGCCCAGCTAGGAGAAAGTGAAAGTGTTTTTGCTATCTTTGACAGAATGAGTGGAGAAGGCAAAAGGCCAGATCAGATCACATTTGTCAGTGTTCTAAATGCATGCAGTCAGGCAGGTCTCATTGAAAAGGGCCAGGTGTACTTTGAGGCCATGAACAAAGACTATGGCATCAGTCCAACTCTTGAGCATCACACTTGCGTCGTTGATCTTCTTGGCCGTGCAGGCCACTTAGACCGGGCAGTAGCTATGATCAAGAAAATGCCATTCCATCCTGATCTTGTGGTGTGGCATACTGTGTTGGATGCTTGCCGAAAGTGGGGAAATGTGGAGCTTGGAAGAAAGGCCTTTGAACGTGCAGTGCGATTGGATTTAAATGATGCTGCAGCTTATGTTGGTTGTCTGTATGTGTAACATGTGTGCAGGTGAACAAGGTTGAGGCATTATGAGTGAAAGGACAAGCATGGAAGCCAGGACATTTTTTGTGGACTGGTGCTGATGGGATTGTGTATTCATTTCTGTTTGGGGATTAAAAGGATTCCCAAAGCCAAAATATTCATGCAAAGTCAAGGGAGCTTTCCTTAAAATGCAGGAGCGTGGCCAGGTAATCCAGCCTTCCAATGGTTCTCTCCCAGCTTATTAGAGAATTTTCTCAACATACCTCTGCTGGGAGATGAAGATACGGTTGCCCAAACAATAGTGCATCAATCCAAGGTATGCCATTTCAAACACTTGCTTGAATAGTTCTTGCATCTCTATTATCTTCTCTATTATCTTTCCCACGTGACTCCCTGTCATGATGAGATCATCCACATGTACAATATAACCATGCATGGCTCCCCGTTTTGCAAAAACCTAGAGGGAGGTGTTGGACAAACTCAGAATCAGGCCTTTGCTGATGAAGAAAGGATCAATCGTGTGATACGTATTCTTGGGGCCTGTCCTTTTTAACTTGCAAATCTTGTCCTCTAAAGCAAAGACCGTGAATCTTGGGGGCTATTGCTGTACACTTCTTTAAAGACTCTATTGAGAAAATTGGTCAATGTCCTTGCTGCAACAGGCTTGCCATATATCCCATGCAGCAATGGTGCTAATGATCTCCTATCTCTAAATAGTTCTCGGAGACCAAGGCTCTGACAATCTGTTGGGAGTGGGAACGGTATCAATTCTGTAGTAAGCGAGTTGGAGTTATTGGCCTCCTGCTGCCTCCTCGTAGGAGAGAGCGGGGCGAGTCTCAGTCACCTGCCCCTAGGTGATGGTGTGTGGAGTGGCCATTACTCTTGTGTAGAGGTGAAGGATCCTCTGCCAAACCTCTTGCGCTTTGGGGCAGTCCCAAAGGCAGTGCCGCTGCGACTTTGGGATGATTGCAATGCACAGTCTTGGCTGGCTGTCCTCTGATGGCTGACCAAGTGCCGACGGCAAGGTTGCGGTGAACGAGTGCCCAAGGGGTGGGCATGCTGAAGAGTGGATTCCATATCAATGGTTGGCAAAGCTTCTCCTCATCAGAGGTTGGAGGCAACTCGGTGAGGGTTGGCTTGAGGTGATCCCAAGCTCTAGTCAAAGTGGCTGGTCTTACGCGGAGCTGAGGCCACGGGCGCGGACGTTCGTGATGATCCATCTCACATTGGGGATCTAGGGTCCACCAAGAGATGGGATGTGTGCCAAAATCCAAGTGCATTGGGCTCACCATTAGTTTGAAGGCCTGCCAATCGGGAGGGGGGGGGGTGGTTGAGTCAATGGAGAGGATGAAGTGCTTTCAGCTCCATATTTTTAGCATGCGCTGAGCTAGGACTATGTGAAACAATGAAGCCTTCTTTAAACCTGAGTTTAGTGAGTCTTTAGCAATCCCTTAAAAGAGAATACATGAATTTGAAAGCAATGTAGTACAGCTGACACCAGATGGGCTTCTTTTGGAGAACTGAGAACTGTATACAAGGTGAACTATGTCCACCAGACTGAGTGGACAAACTGACTGACTGCCAAATGCAAGGACAAAGCAACCAAACGCTGGGCAAAACTGTGCATAAGCTATAGGCGACTGTGAAGCTATCTTCGAAGAGGATACACCGGCCCGAAACTGAGGGTTGGGGTGCTGAATACTCCTCAAGAGATTCAGCTTCTTTTGCCTTGGGCTGAAAGCACAAGAGTGGCTGTAGGTATGCAAAGGCTGGAGCCTATGCACACATGCTTGACTGACTTTGCTTGATATTTTTGATTTCTATGTGATGATTTTTTGGGACTGAACATGGCTTGCCTTTTTTATCCCAGGGGGCTGGTCGGCTGTCTGTATATGCTGTCGGCCTACTGAAAAGCCCACAACTGGTATGTAATGGCATTTAATGCCTTTGTTTGCTAGTCGGGCTGTTGGACGACTGTTACATAAAAGTAGCCGATAGCAGTCTGGCACTAGCCATTGTCCTAGCCGACTCCACTCCCATGCCTTATAGGCTGCTGACTGGGCTTATAGGGTGGCAGCTGGCTAAGGGTGTTAGCTACCCCTTGCAAGGCTTGCCCATGGTTAGGGGCTGGCTTGGGTCTGCTCCCAACTATATGAAATGCAGCTAAATGCTTACAATACATACTACTGCTATGGTTGACATCTACATGCACCTACATGATGAACACTTACTGAATTCTCCACAATGGGTTAAGAGCACTTGCTTGAGTCTTTGCTTCATGATCCTTAAATATACCCATTCACCTTTTGTAAAATTGATGTCTCTCCGTGACTTGTTTGCCTGGGTGGTGTAAGCCTCCTGAGCTTTTGTAAGACGCTCTTTGAGTGACTCAATGATGGCTGAAAAGGTTTCTGTTGTCTTGCTGGCTTCCAAGGAAGGAGAGATTAGCCGCATGAAAAGGGATGAAAATCTTCGACCAAAGGCTGCCTCGTACGGAGTTCTGCCAACACTAGATGAGTGTGTGCCATTGAGAATCGCCTGTACCAATGGGAGATGAAGCTCCCACTTCGACTGCTGATCATGGCAGTACGCTTTAAGCAGCCAGCTGATTGTAAATCTTGGTTTGGCCATCGGTTTGGGGATGGATTGCACTGGATAATTGCAATTTGGTGCCAAAGTTGGCGAATAGAGCTCGCTAGAAGTGAGACGTAAACTTTGGATCCCGATTTGTAGTAATGGTCCGTGGCAAATCACAAATTGGATACCAGTGTTGGAGAAAAAGATATCTTCTGCTGTAGCCGTTTGTTTGCATGGTATAAGTATACAAAATTTATTGAATTTGTCAACTATCGTCATACACTGAGTATTCCGAGATCCAGTAGATGGGGTCCAATAAAATCCATCGAAATGTCGTGAAATCGACTCTCAGGAACAGGCAATGGTTGAAGCAACCCTGCCTGTTTGGTATGAGGTACTTTCACTTTTTGACATATGGAACATGCGGAAACATAGTTGTACACATTCTTGCATATCTTCGACCAATAAAACGATCTTTCTAACTTCTCCAAGGTACTGTTGAGCCCGCGATGACCACCAAGAAGGAAATCATGGGCATCATGGAGGAGTGCCAGTCTTTTCTTCCTGAGAACATAGAGTCGACCCTTGTAAAAGAGCCAACCGTCCTTAATGGTATAATGACCCAGTTCTGAATAAAGGGCCATACTGTAAGGAGTTCCAAATTTTGGGTAATCTATATACTTTGTCTTCATACTGTTTAAATCTTTTCCTTGTATCTCCAACACAGTGGACTCTTGTACTACGTGTATACTACCTTTGCGACTCAGAGTGCCTGCTACAGGGTTGTGCTTGGCGGAAGCATAAACAAGACGAGAGAGAGTAGAGAGAGCTTGTGGACAAGATCACCTTTTATATTAGCTTGAAGCTTTACAATGGCAATTGGCCAGCAAGAGAACGTTGAACTTGTGCAAGGGATTGGATGATGGAAGTGAGAAATGGGGGAACTTCTTATATAGTGCATGTATGACCTGGCCGACTAGCTCACGATGAAACCGATCCCGTCAAGTGGGAATAGACTCCGTTGGACACCCACACGCGTAATAGCATAACTTTAAAACCACAATTTGAAATGGACAACTTAATACAACTTGAAATTGAAATGAAATAAAATGAGATAAATGGACACCAGCACTGGGTCCGGAACGGGCCGACCCCCCCCTCAATATATGATATATTTATTGGGAGTATTTAACAAATACAATGCTCCATGGGTTCCAAGAACCAGATGATGTCCATGTACAAGATGAATACAGTACCAAACAAATAGGCTCGAAGTAGATATTCGAAGCAGAACGACCACTAGCGTGGTCCCGGTCCTGCGCTTTCACTGGACTCCGCGGGGAGCGCCCAATTGGTGTTCCAAGACCACGCACAAACAAGCGCTCCCGTATTAATGCATGGCTCTCCCGATCTCAGCACCTTTGGACCGAGGTTCTCCAATAGAGCTTGGACTACCCGGCACCGAATGGGTGTTGCCGTGGAGAGAATTCCTTATCAGATTTATCACAAAGTACTTTACTTAAATCTGAAAATTCACTTACTTGTGGATGGCAGATGGAAGTCGAATTCCCGTAAGTGCAACCTCTTGCCAAAAAGGAGATGGAGCAGCCGCCTTAGGAGAAGTAAAGTCTCACTGTAGGAACACAGCCACCAGATGTATAGGAGAAGGTGGCTCAGCCTCAAGAGGCGTGGACGAGCAACCAATGTATAGTCGCCTGACTGCAGGTGAACACCCTGACTGCAAAGAGGAGATGGAGGCGGTGTAGGTGCCTGCAGTGGATAGGGCAACCTGCTGGAAGACAGGCGCAGAAGAGCACACAGGCGCTTGCAAGGGCAGCGCCGTCTGCTAGTAATAGTACCAGCCGCCTGTGAAGATAGCAGCACAACCTTTGGAAGTGACAGCTGCTTGCTCAGCGCAGCTGGTTGAAGTCGTTAGCCGCCTGCTAAAAGTACAGCAGACTGTACTGTCTGTATGAAAAAGAGAACACACAGCCGCCTGTAGTCTTACCTGGCGAAGAGAAGGTAGCCTGCTGGGGATTCAACGCGGCCTGCTGGTCAGAGAAGAGTCGCCGACTGCAGCACAGCCTGTATGGACAGGAAGCGTCTGGCTGCAGCTTGTACCGCCTGTAGCGCAGGGAGAGCAGCCGCCTGAGAGAGAACTAATGCAGCAGCCTTGAGCCCGTACAGTCGTCTGCAGAGGTGGTGGAGCTGATGCCGTTAGAAAAACCCAGGAGATGATCGCCGCCTGTCTATCATGGAGGTCGTGGCTTCTTTTTTAAAAAATTAGAGAGGGAGTTTAAACTATAGTATTGGCTGGCTCCCCACGTTTGCATGTGGGTGGCCAGTTCCAAGGGGGTGTGGGTAGGTGACCATGCACCCACCCCCACACACACACTTAAGTGGGGCTCCCCACCTTGGCCCCTAACTTTTAAGTGAGTGTGAACATATAACCTTATAAATCAAAAGGTTAGAGATTAAAGTATTAAACTAACATGTGCAATATACTCACCACCTGTTCACATGCACCAAAACTGGTCAGAAGACAGAGCAGACTTCACGACTCACTGGCAGGCGTCCCCGCTCAGTAAAAGTAACACGTCAAACAGGCAAACACAAAAATACAAGTCATGCGAAAACGGTTTCAGACATGCAAAATATGAGTGCATGTGCAAATAGTATCATGGACATATCTCCCGTTCATGGAACAAGTACAAAATATCTGTCAGCAGAAAAATGGTCACGACGTAAAACATAAAAACTTGGTCTTCCTATGGAGTGACAATCCCATAGGTAAGACACAGTTCCAGGCACGAGCCTCCTGTCAGAATACGCAGCGGAGATGATGACCAAATCTGGGAACACGAGCAAAAACGCAGGCAGAAAAACAGCACAAGAGAGAGAGAGATGTAGGCGTGTAACTCTGCTCTATATACACAAGAAGATCCCGAGAAATGATACAAATAAGGTATGGGGGCTGAGGACCTATATATACCTCCCTGGGAGGGCAGTCGGCCAGCAGCTAAAGTGCCCACGACTGCTGAATATGTCCCACGACTGCATAAATGCAGTCGGCCAGCATACAGATGCCCACGACTGATGAAAACCAGTCGGCCAGCAGCCCTGAAGCCCACGACTGATAAAGATCTAGTCGGCCAGCACTGGGGTGCTCCTGGCATCATCTGGCAGCCCTCCCAAGCCTCAGAAAAATGGGAAAAAATAGGGGAAAAATACGGGGAGTGAGGAAAAATGATAAAACACCTCATAAGGGCGGGCACACCCACAACAAAGGCCCTGGTGTATAAAACTAGACAGGAGATGACTTCTAACACCCCCTCTCAGCTCTTGGCTGTGTAACCAACCACTGGGAGCTGGGGTGCCGCCTGAGCAAGTCCTGAGAGAGCGACTTCGTGAAGAGGTCCACCGTACTGTCCTCCGTCGAACAGAACTCCAGCAAGATGTCATCAGCAACGATCTGTTCACGAACAAAGTGCCTCTGGATGACCATGGGTTCCTCCAGTGGAAGCCCAAACCTGCAATGTAACCTCCTCCTGCTCCGTAAAACTGCTCCTGGCTCATAAGTAGATCTCCTTGTGTCCGGATGTCACCATTTGGCCACCCAAATGGTTCACTCTTGCTTTCACACTATGTACATATTGGATTGGTGTCCATGGCTTATGGAATATGCCTATGCAGGTGATTGACACGTGTCATGCTGTATAGTTGGATATGATATTCCGCTGGGACTTGATGTTATCATGCCCGGAATATTTGGAAGACTTGGCTTTCCGCTGGGACTTGTGCCTTTGTGTACATGCCCGGAAACGCCTGGAGGACTTGGCTTTCCGCTGGGACTTGTGCCTTTGTGTACATGCCCGGAAACGCCTGGAGGATTGGCTTTCCACTGGGTCTGGTATTGCGTATACTTGCCTGGAAACGCCTGGTCTTATATGGTTTCATGAACGGAAATTGCTCATGCCAATGCTGCATTGCATAGCATCTTTATGTGCTTGCCTGCAAATGAAATTGCATGCTGTTTTCATGCCTGCATGACCTATGTGTAGTTCCGAGTAAGGGGACGCCCGCCCGTGAACCGTGCGTGTGAAACTGTCTGCTGACATGGTTGTGTGGCATGTGAACAGGTGGTAAGTATTTCCCGATCTAGGCTCAAATAGCCCTTAGGACTTGGCCAATATTTATAAGTGAGTGCGTTCCCATTTCATTAAAGTTTGGGCGCCCAAAAGTCACTTATAAATTATGACCTCTTCCAAGTTCACACTCACTGAAGTCCCGAGGCGGACAAGACTCAATGTCCAGGACCTGATCCTCCCCTTTTTACTCATAAATGGGCATCTCCCCATGTCCCTTCACTTGATTGGACCCCAATTCACTTACTTATTAAGAGAAATTCGTGTTTTCTCTTCATGAGGATTTTTGGAGGCTGAAAACTCTGTTTTTCCACCATTTCTCTCCATTTCCAAGCTCTCCATAGCCATACCCAACTTGCTAGGGTGTTTTCCAAGCTTCCAAGAGTGTTTCCAAGTGCTAATCACACTCCCAATGACTGAAATTCAGCAAAACAGCTCTCATTTTTGCTGTAATTTTTGGTCTTTTTGCTGAAAACCCTAATTTCAGCCTTCCTTTCTCAAGTTGAACCATAGGGGAAGCTTTTCCAAGGTTCCCTTCATCCTCTTGAAGACTTTTGTTGCGAAGGATTGCGGCAAATCGAAGATATCAACACTTCTAAAGCTTCCAACGCGAAGGCTTCCGCTTGCAACAACTTCTATGAAGATTGGTAAGCTAATTGGACAATGTGTTGTCATTACTTACTCAGTAGAAGGGCAGGACTCCTTGTTTAGCCGCCCTGTGTAGTATTTCTCTTGTCCTATGTGCTCTTGAAGATGTTGCTACCTTGCTTGGTAGAACATAGAGCCAATGGTAGAGAATATGGGCACTGAAGTTGGGTCGAATATCAAGGCAGCTCCTTGGTGATCTACATCGACATACCATTGTTTTCTAAATGTTGAATTTCATATGCATTGGCATGGAGGATTTGGCAATGGATGCCCGTGAAGCTATGTATTGAATTTCTCCAATAGTAATACAATTTACTCAAGGGAGGGGTCGGCCGTTCCGGCTCATTGTGTGTCTCTTGTCAATTCAGCAATTTACTTCTTGTATTTGAGCAAGCGTCCTTCAAATCTTAGTGTATTTAAGTGTATTGATTAGCATTGTGTTCAACCAAGTTACATTGGTATCAGAGCATACGGTTGTCTTTCACTTCTATCGTGAGAGACGATCACCGTGAACACTAGCTATCTCTACACTTAGAACATTATGGACAGCCATACAATGAATGTTGGAGATGCTAATACAAGAGGCAGGGACAATGAAATGCATGCCTCCAATGCTTTACAGGATGAGCAAACTCATGTGGTGCACAATAGGGAACATGAATATGTGGGACAGCCGTCCTGTGGCAAAGAGAAGATGCAAGAAGAAGAGTCCATAGTCTTGAGGGCTGAACTTACTCATATGCAAGCTCTTCTCCATGCACAACAAGAATTGAATCTCTATCGCCGCGAGGATCCATTGGTACATGACCGTTTGAAGGCCAAGAAAGCTGAATCTTATATGGATCATGCAATGGCAATGATTGCTCAAGAGTTGCACATGCAACCGAGGGATGCAGCACGTGCATACTTGGCTCGTACCGAGGATGCCAATACAGAAAAGGCAACCATCCCACATGTCTTGGAATCCCCACAAGTGCCCGAACAAGAACTTATGTCTAAGAGGATGAACCTCCATGCGATGGGAGAGGAACAATCAGTGACTTCACGCCATGCATGAATACCTCATGTAGCCCGTGAAGGATACAATGTTTATGGCAGTGGTCAAAATGTATGTCAAATGCCATTGCCGGCTGAAAATGTACATGCACAACACATGCAACATGGGCTGCAATTTTCTGTTGGTGCAGGTATTCCGTGTATCTCTCATGCCACTCATGCCTTCGAGTGTGCTCGTGAGGGAGAAGTTATGGCTGAAAATGTATCAATGCATGTTGAGGGGCCAGCCATGCCCCATGCTTACAGGGCACATGTATCTATGCCTTATGCATCACCTTTTGGTCCAAAAATGATGCCAATTACAGGGACTGTCCCAATGGACAAACATGGGGGAAAACATGTTGAGATGCACACACATGCATCAAAGTCTCGTGACTTCAAAGCCGGAGACAAATCTGTGAAGTTTGACACATATCATGGGGAATACGATGCATCAAAGGCACTTGCTTTTATTGCCCAGTTTGATATTGCTTTCAGTGATGAGGATTTCACTCAGAAATCCATGATCCGGCATGTAAGCATGTTCATGAAAGGCACTGCTGCCCATTGGTGGCTCACGGAGAAGCTCTCACCGAATCCCGTTAGATCATGGGAAGAGTTCAAGGAGAGGTTTTATGCTCAATTCTTGCCTCCCAATGCATTGAATGAGATAACAATGAAGTGGGATTGGGTAAAGCAAAATGAGGGGGAATCGGTAAATGCATATGTACAAAAGTTTTGGAAAGTGCTTTTGGAGGTGTCTCCATCTATGCATGTCACCGAGGCGGAAAGGAAGAGAAGGTTTCAATCGGGATTGCAACCCGTGTACAAAGGGGGATTACAAATGTATCCTGGTCATACCTTACACCAATTAATCGCAGCCGCCACCGCCACCGAGCAATTGGAACTCAAATTGAGTCGATCCAATAAGGCTAAACCCTCATTTCAAGGCAAAGAGAGGGCTGTCCAAAACCTGCAAGATGAAGGACAGCCACCTAAAAGGGACCAAAACCAAGCCAAATCAGGTCCAAAAGCTGAAAATAAGTTTGCTAACAAGCGTCCTTATAAGCCGGCAAACTTTGGTCTTAGTGCTGAGAAGAAGGAGCAATATATGCGTGAAGGCAAATGCTTTACTTGTGGGGAAGAGTAAATGAAGCTCTTACCCTCGTACCACTTCATGTGATTCTCTTGCTTGCCGCTCACTGAGCACATGGCAAAAGCATGCCCAAATAAGAAGAACAAAGCTGAAAATGCTAATGTACCGAAGCCTAATGTGCATATGGTTCCGGATGTGTAGGGCAACACTTCACATAATAGCAAAGATAGGGTTGTATGCAAAGCTTGGGGATAGCTCAAAGATCAACCCGCTTTGTTCATGTTTGATGATTGTGCATCTGAAAATTTCATATCCACTCAGATGGCAGCTGCTTTGGGTATTGAAGTGGAGGACATGGGTCCTCAAATTGAAGCAGGGGCTGCCTTTGTTGGTAGAGAAGTGCAGGTCATGCCTATTTTTGGCAAGTTGCGCATACACATTCAAGGCTATGTGGATCATGAGGATTTTCTTGTGGCGCCTTTGAATGGCTGTGATGTATTGCTTGGAAAGCCTTGGCATACACGTATTGATCCGTGCAAGGCTTACAAGACTAACAGGATCACCTTCATGCATAAAGGCCGAGAACATGTAATTGATGCTGGTGAAGAGGGTGATACCATTCCCCTTGTATCTCATGTATAAATTAAGAAAGTAATGAAACAGAGTGTTTTTGCGTACTTGATTTTTGTACGAGATCATGTTGAGAAAAATAATGTACATGTAAACACTCTTAGTAATGATAGGCTGAAACTTTGCAAGAGCACAATGATTGTTTTGCTGATGAGTTACCAAATGAGTTACCACCTGTACGACCGGAATATCATCGCATTGATCTTGTGCCGGGTAGCTCACCGCCTAATAGGCCAGCCTATCGTGTAAGTGTATCCCAAAAAGAGGAGATCATGAAGCAAGTAAATGAGCTTCTTGAGAAGGGTTTGGTTCAGCCAAGCTCTTCCCCATATTGTTCACCCGTCCTCTTAGTTCAAAAGAAGGATGGATCCTTTCGTATGTGTGTGGATTATAGAGCTTTGAATAAGCTTACTATCAAGAATAGGTTTCCGATTCCACGCATAGACGACATCCTTGTGACAAGTTGGATGGATCGGCATGCTTTAGCCGAATTGATCTTAAGAGTGGATATCATCAAGTGCGTGTAGTGCCTGAGGATGTACACAAAATTGCTTTCAGGACAACATTTGGGCTTTATGAGTATCTTGTTATGCCTTTTGGTCTTACAAATGCCCCGGCTACATTCAATAGAATGATGGATCGCATATTCCGTGGGTACAGGAAATTTACAGGTGTCTTCTTTGATGACATCCTAGTCTTCTCGAAGACCGAAGAAGAGCATAAAGCTCATTTGGCTATTGTTTTTGAAGAGCTCCATAAGCATAAACTCTTCATAAATGCAAAGAAGAGTGAGTTCTTCTTGTCAGAGATACATTATCTTGGTCATATTGTGTCCAAAGATGGAGTGCGGATGGATCCTGCAAAGATTGATGCAATTCGGAATTGGCCCGAATTGAGTTCGGTGCATGAGATCCGTAGTTTTCTTGGATTATGCTCTTATTACCGCAGGTTCATTCGGCACTTTGCATGGATTGCTTCTCCTTTGCATGGATTGCTTCTCCTTTGCATGATTTGACAAAGAAGAAGGCCGTGTTCAAATGGACTAATGTAGAGAGAGATGCATTCCTCAAATTGAAAGATGCAACTACTCATGGTCCAGTGTTAATCGTTCCGGATTTGCAAAAGCCTTTTTGTGTGGAATGTGATGCATCTGGAAATTGCATAGGGGCTGTCCTTAATCAAGAGGGACATGCCATGGCTTATGAGAGTCGTAGATTGCATGATGCAGAGCTATCTCTTGGCATTTATGAGAAAGAGCTCTTGGCTGTAATTCATGCACTTACTATATGGAAACATTACCTTCTTGGGGCTGATTTCACTGTGAAGACAGATCACCAGAGTTTCAGGTATTTTCTTACTCAAACTAAGTTGTCAGAGAAGCATATGAGGATGGCCAATTTCCTCTCTATGTTTCATTTTCAGATCTTGCACACCCCAGGAAAGAAGAATGTAGTGGCTGATGCATTGTCACGAAAGCCATATGTAGCAGCTATCTTGGTTGCCTCTCATGGGGACTTGTCTACCATGCATGATTTGTATCATACGGATGCTGATTTTGCCACTATTTGGGCTGATTTGATGGCTGGTCATGCACATGCCTCATATGTGATCAAAGAGGGTTATCTCATGAAAGATAATTGCCTATGTGTGGTGTCTGACATGAGGCAAAAGGTTTTGGATGAGTGCCATGCTCCTCCATATGCTGGTCATGGAGGCATAATGCCTACTACACACATGATTGAGCGGTATCTCTTTTGGCCAGGTATGCGGAAGGACATAGAGGCACATGTACGTGCATGTATCACCTGTCAAAAGGTCAAATTTGATAGGCAAAAGGCACCAGGTTTGCTTCATTGCCTATTCCCACGCAGCCATGGGAGAGTATTACAATGGATTTCATTATGGACTTGCCACGTACCCAACAGGGTAATGATGCAATTTGGACAATTGTGGACAGGTTTAGCAAGCAAGCTCATTTCTTGCCGGTCAAAAAGACCATCAAAGCTGAGCATATGGTTAAAATATATCTTGCACAAGTGTTCAAACATCATGGAATGCCGAAGTCCATTGTGGGGGATAGAGATCCCAGGACTACAAGTCTCTTTTGGCGGGCCTTATTTGATAATATGGGTACCAAATTGGACTTCTCATCAGCTTATCACCCTCAAACGGATGGGCAAAGTGAGGCTGCAAATTCAGCCGTGTTGGATCTCTTGAAATGTTATGTGGCGG
Organism: Cibotium barometz; assembly: GCF_041138505.1. Taxonomy (NCBI): domain Eukaryota; kingdom Viridiplantae; phylum Streptophyta; class Polypodiopsida; order Cyatheales; family Cibotiaceae; genus Cibotium; species Cibotium barometz. Next base: position 23,453,071 of record NC_141076.1, on the reverse strand, counting down.
ATCAAAAGTCTTCTTGGGAGAAGTACTTACCGCTTGTGGAATTTGCATACAACAACACGGTGCATGCATCTACCGGAAAGGCCCCGTTTGAGATTGTTTATGGTAAGGTGGTTTTGCCACCCATCCTTCGCACAAAGGATGAGATATTTGCAGCTGATGAGTATGTAAGAGACTTGGATATTGCTTTTGCTCAGGTGCGGACAGCCATTGCAAGGTCACAAGACAAGCATAAAAAGGCTGCCGACAAGCATAGAAGGCAATTGGATGTTAAAGAGAATGATTGGGTATTGCTGAAATTTGAAAAAGCAAGACTTGCAAAGAGGCCTGGCAAAGAGGGTGCATATCCTAAGCTTGCAACCAGGTACTATGGACCTTTTCGAGTGATCGAGAAGATCAATGAAGTGGCTTTCAGATTGGCATTACCTAGTCATTGGCACATACACAATGCTTTTCATGTGAGTCTCCTTCGAAAGTATGTAGGGCCGGAGCCCAGTGAAATGGTCATTGAGCATCCACCACAAGTGGATGAGCTTGAGGAGATCTTGCAGCCAGAGCAGATTGTGTATCACAAGAAACGCAAGCTTGCTGCAGGCAAAGTTGTGAGGCGTTACCTTGTGAAGTTTAAGAACTATCTTCCCATTGATGCTAAATGGGTAGATGAAGAGTTCTTCAAAGATTGCCCGCATGTGCTTCAGACATATTTGGATGCATTTCAGTTGCGGACAACTGTTTAGAAGCGGGGGGGAATGTCACCATTTGGCCACCCAAATGGTTCACTCTTGCTTTCACACTATGTACATATTGGATTGGTGTCCTTGGCTTATGGGATATGCCTATACAGGTGATTGACACGTGTCATGCTCTATAGTTGGATATGATATTCCGCTGGGACTTGATGTTATCATGCCCGGAATATCTGGAAGACTTGGCTTTCCGCTGGGACTTGTGCCTTTGTGTACATGCTCGGAAACGCCTGGAGGACTTGGCTTTCCGCTGGGACTTGTGCCTTTGTGTACATGCCCGGAAACGCCTGGAGGATTGGCTTTCCATGTCACGTGCATCCCGCACTTGGATGCCACGTAGACATTCTGTACAGAAGGTGCAGGACCTGGGATGGTGAACTGGTCCCATGTGAGCCCAGTCCGGGACGAGTCAGCCAGGGATCCATCTCAGTCGTCCGAGGTCAGGTGTGCATTGTCCTGCACATGAGTCCAAGGTCAGGTGTGCATTGTCCTGCACATGAAGCAGTGCCAGTCCGCGCTGTGAGTCTCCCTCTAGAATGATGTCGGATGTGCTGTGTATCTGGTTTGCAACTGGATGCCAGACATCTGTAGGCATGTAGATTGCATGTAGAGATGGGGTCAGCCCATAGGGCTACCCCAGGACAAGGGTTTGCATGTGCATACTTAGATGGGCATGGGGGAGGTGTAGAACCACCCCCAAGGGGCCAGGAGGGCCCAAGACTTTGCCCACCAGCCAAGGCAAAGGCTGGAGGGGCAGTCGGCCAGCTCCAGAGCCTCTGGACAGGCAGCCGACAGAGGGTAAAAACCCTAGAACAGAAGGCGGCCAGGTGTGGGGGGCAGTCCCACACCTCTGCGTTGAATGCCCAGCAGCCAGGGTGCTGTCCCAGAAGGCTGCGCAGGCTGGACAGGCTCTAAACAGGTGTGAAAACACTTGATTAAAGTGTGAAAACATTTATTTATTATAACTCAGTCGTGGGGCTGTTATGAGCAGGCCGACTGGATGATAGGAGGGGTATAAAAGCCCAAGTCATAATTCATTTCATCCATCTCATAATTCACCAAGAGCCTCAAGCATTCAAGGGCCAGGACAGCCAAGGGTTTGCTAAAGCTAAGGGGTGAAGGACTGAAGGTCAAGGGCAGGTTTTCCAGCCAAGAAAAGGTCAAGTACTTTGTATTTGTTTCAGATTTACATCATTCTAATAAAGCAAATACACCATCCGTGGTGGGGGCCCTACAGAGGGTAATTGGGACCCAATACTGTGTCCTTCTCCATCTCCCCCTTCTCTCTCTATTTTCTGCACATCGTCTTTCAGTTTTGTGCGTTAATTCCGTCGCGAAAAGAGTGCTGTTTTCTGAGTTTTGAAGTACCGATCCTTCTCCGAAGCTTCCGCATATTACAGTGGTATCAGAGCCTACTTCAAGGACGAAGATTCAGCAAAGAAAACCAGAAAATTTTTCGCTCGTGTGGTTGGTTTTTAGACGCCGGTGGACTACCCCTTTCGGAGTGACTCCTGTCCCTCGAAGGACGGTTGGTTTTTAGCCTCTGGAAGCCTCCGGAAGTCTCCCACACAGATAGTGGATGGTCAGATTGCGTTCCGGAAAGGAACTGCATTTTCCCGCTATGGCGAACTTCGGCGACGAGAGAGAACCAGAACCATGGGACCAGAGTGCACCAGGCAGCCCAGCTAGGGCACCCGGCTTGAGTGTACAAGACATGTTCCAGCAGATGATGCGAGCAATCGCAGACCAGACAACCAAGTTGGATGAGCAGAAGGCGCGGATTTTGGCTCCGGAGGAGCGTTCTCGCCCTCCAGCGTCGCGTTTTCCATCTCCTCCTCCCTCTCCTTCCGTATCCCAGATACCAGATCCTCGTCACAGGGACCCTCTCGCAGGGTCACAGCCGCAGCCAAGCTCCTTGCTTGAGATGCAGATGCGTGCATTGGAGATTCGACAACGCGAAGACGACGCCATGCGACGAGTGGAACACGAGCGTTACCTCCGAGCTTTGGACGCCAGATTGACACCGGCGGCGCCCTCGAATCATTTTCCCGAGAAAATGAATTTCAGTAAGTATAATGGTAAACTCGATCCCACTACTCTGTATTCATGGTTACATCAATTTGAAGCTTACTTTGCCGCAGTTAGAAAATCAGATATTGACAAAGTGATCTTAGCCAGTTGGTATTTGGAAGGTGAGGCCATTCCTTGGTGGACTCAGTGGGCTCATGCCCACACCAGATCAGGTATGGCAGCTTATGGGTGGGACGAGTTCGTCCGTGACCTTAAGCAGCGGTTTTTACCGCCCCACTACCTTGAGCGACTCGAAGACGAGTTCAGGGGTGCACGTCAGAATGCGCAACCAGTCCTTCAGTTTGCCAATAGAATTTCGACCTTGTGTCTACAATTAGGCTTATCTGATGCGGACAAGAAAGGGCAGTTTTTGTATGGCCTGGACACGCACATCCAATGGGAGGTGCGTATGTTTAGACCAGCCACCTTTGAGGACGCACTCTCGCTTGCGCAGAGTGCAGAAATGAAACACAATGGTGGCAAGCCCAAGACTTCCCAGCCGGCTTCTCCCAAGGCTAACGCCTCGGGGGGCAAAAGCCAGAACCAGACGGGGTCTTCCCCAGGACAGAGCCCGGGAGCCTCTGGCTCCAAGAACTCGAACAATGCGTCTAAGCTTACTCCAGACCAGAAAGCGGAGGCAGGCAAGACAGGTGGCAAGTTGAGTGCTGAGGAGCTTGCTCAGTACAGGAAGGAGGGTAGATGTTACTTTTGTCACACAAAAGGACATACTTCTCGGGATTGTCCGAAGAAGCCTCCAAAGGCCGCCGCCGCCTCCACAGCTTCCGTGGTGAGCACAGCTCCCACACAGACCCCAGTGGCTACCCCTAGTTCTTCAACCCCCGGTGCTTCAGTTGGAGCAATTATTAGCCGGGAGCTCGAAGATAAGCAGAAGGGCGCCCATGACCAGGAGTATGAGCGCAACGAATTGCTCAAGTCCTTTGGCTACATAGGTGGCCAGAGAGTCGTTGTCTTGTTTGACAGCGGCAGCACGGAGGATGTGATCACGGAAGAGGCCGCTAGGCGTGCCCGTTTCGAGCTAACTCCGGTGGACAAACAAGTTGAGGGTTTTAGCACAGGTATGACTACGAGCGTCAAGTATGAAGCTCTCGGTGCTAAATTAGTGATTCAGGGCATAGAGTTTGTGCGTGACTTTATGGTTGCCCCTCTTGTAGGAGCAAACATAATTTTGGGTATCCAGTGGTTTCACAAGTTTCTTCCTGATGTCAAGTGGAACAAGCACACGTTCCAGATTGATCGGAATGTGTCAAACACCCCGGTGACCATTAAGTGTGAGCCAGGTATTCCAAACTTTCCGCTCATAAGCCACTTGCAAGCTAAGCGAGCAGTCAGGAAAGGCGCACAGTGTGCGATGATTTACGTCCAGACAGCCCAGATGGTGGCCAGTGCTTCCGAGAAGTACTCGGTTCTCCATGAAAAGTTCCAGAAGATTTTTCTTCGGGACAGTCTCCCTCCCCAGCTTCCCCCGTCCAGACCGGAGGATCACAAGATTGACCTCCTCCCAGGCTCGGAACCCCCGAGCAAGTTTCCATATTGCCTTTCGAAGGCAATGGAATCGGAGTTGGACCGCCAACTCCAAGAATTGTTGCAAGCTGGCTTCATCCGCCCCAGCGTGTCGCCATTTGCAGCACCGATCTTATTTGTCAAGAAGAAAGATGGGTCTTCTCGGTTGTGTGTCGATTATCGTGCACTCAACAAGCTGACTATCAACAGCAGATTCCCGATGCCTCGAATTGACTATATTCTCGAGAGGCTGAATGGAGCTAAGGTGTTCTCTAAATTGGATTTAAAGAGTGGGTACCACCAGGTTCGGATTGTTGAGGGGGACATCCCCAAGACAGCTTTCCGTACAGAACGGGCCCACTATGAATTTGTGGTCATGCCATTTGGTTTGACGAACGCCCCGGCTACATTTAACCGCATGATGATGCGTATTTTCCGGGAGTTGATTGGAGTGTGTGTGTTCATATTTTTGGACGACATACTCATATTTTCAGCTACAGTTGAGCAGCATGACATTGATGTGGAGAAAGTCCTTAAGTTGCTGGAAAGCAACGAGCTCTATGTCAATGAAAAGAAGTCAGAATTTTATCTGTTCCAGGTACATTACTTGGGATATATAATCAGTGCCGAAGGCATTCGACTTGATCCGGCTAAAGTGGCCGAGATTGTTAACTGGGAAGTACCTCAGACTGCTTATGACATTAGATCATTTGTGGGTATATGCCAGGCATATTCCACCCACATTGACAAGTTTTCCGATCTCTCGGCAGACCTCACCGATCTGCTAAAGGGAGTGAAAACAAGGAGGCAAAAGATTCGAATGACTCCACGAGCGTTGGAGGCATTCCAGAACCTCAAGGTGGCTTTATCAGAAGCGCCTTGTCTAGCCCTTGCCTCGTGGGACGAACCATTTCAGGTGATCACCGATGCGAGTAACATCGCAATTGGAGGTGTATTGCAACAGAATGGTCATCCAGTAGCTTACATGTCTCGTAAGTTACTGCCCTCCGAAAAGAATTACTCAGTCTACGATCGTGAACTCCTAGCAGTCATTCAGGCCTTGAAACATTGGAAACATTTCTTGTATGGCCGTGACTTCGAGGTTCGCACTGACCATCAGGCATTGCGCTGGATTCAGACGATGCCCAATGCACAGTGGAGTGATCGACAGCACCGCTGGAGTCAGATATTCCAGCAGTTTGGTGGCATGATTGAGTACCTTCCAGGAAAGGCCAATCCAGTGGCCGATGCTTTGAGCAGGAAGGGACAAGTAGCTGCGATTCAGACCACTAGACTAGACCTTGTTGGTACCGGACTAGAAGACATGAAGCACACGTACGCGGATTCCGAGGAATTCGGTACACAGTGGGAACAGGCATTGGATGCCACAGGACCATGCCATTTTCTGATACGCGATGGTTGGCTTTACTACAAAGGCCGACTGTGTGTCATGAAATCATTCCGGGCAGCTCTTCTCCATGATGCCCATGACGCCATTACAGGTGGTCATAGGGGCATGAATTCGACTCTGGAGAAGTTAGAACGGCAATACTACTGGCCAAAGATGAGGCGTGATGTGTTTACTTATGTACAACGCTGTGACATTTGTCAAAAGGTGAAAGCTCCTCGTGGAAAGAAGATAGGGTTGTTACAGCCTTTGCCAATTCCTGAGGGTCCTTTCCAAGACATTTCGATGGACTTTGTCACAAATCTGCCTCCCAGTCCGAGTAAGCGTAATACACAGTGTTTGACTATTGTTGACAAGTTCAGCAAATTTGTGATGCTTATTCCTTGTACGGCCAATGTAACCGCCGAGGATGTTGCCCAGCTATTCATTCGGCATTGGTACCCGATTGGTGGGATTCCTAGGACCATAGTGTCAGACCGAGATGCCAAGTTTACCAGTCATTTTTGGAGGGCATTGTTTGATAATTTTGGTACTAAGTTGAATTTTTCCAGTGCATTCCACCCACAGACAGATGGCCAGACAGAGATATACAACCAGTTGGCCTTTGATGTGCTGAAGTGTTATGTCCACGATCAGCAAGGTAAGTGGGAATCGTTTTTGCCTTTAGTTCAAGCTGTTCTGAATGACTCTTTTTCTTCAGCTATTGGCAGGACTCCATATGAGGCAGCGTTTGGAAGGCCTTTCCAGTCGTTGTTAACCAGGACGTCGTCTTCAGTACCGGAGGCGAACAGAGTGACGGAGTCTTACCAGGAGATCCTAGAGTCCGTTAAAGACAGATTGGCTCAAGCGCAAGAGGCCTACACTCGACAGGCCAATAAAGACCGAAGGGACATGAAGTTTTCGGAAGGAGATTGGGTATATCTTCGGATTATGAAGCAAAGATTAAAGCAGGTGGGCAAGCGATGCCCAAAGTTGTCTTTCAGGAGCTTCGGACCATTCCCCATCCGGAAAAAGATTAATGAGGTGTCTATGCAGTTAAAGCTACCTCCGAGTTGGACTATGCACGATGTATTTCATGTCAGTTGGTTAAAGCCATATGCAGGTCCACCCCCTTCAGAGGTCAAAGACGAAGCGGAACCAGACATCATTGATGAAGCAGAAGTAATGGTTCCAGAACAGATCCTTCTGCACCGTTTCAAGCATGGCTCAGGCCGAAGACTACGACAGTTTCTCACGAAGTTTCAGGACCGAGGAACTCATGAAGCGGTATGGCTCGACAAAGAATTTTTCGAAGACTATCCGGCTTTATTGACGGATTATTTGGAGGCTATGCAGCTTCCGTCAAGTTAAGCAGAAGGGGATGTCACGTGCATCCCGCACTTGGATGCCACGTAGACATTCTGTACAGAAGGTGCAGGACCTGGGATGGTGAACTGGTCCCATGTGAGCCCAGTCCGGGACGAGTCAGCCAGGGATCCATCTCAGTCGTCCGAGGTCAGGTGTGCATTGTCCTGCACATGAGTCCAAGGTCAGGTGTGCATTGTCCTGCACATGAAGCAGTGCCAGTCCGCGCTGTGAGTCTCCCTCTGGAATGATGTCGGATGTGCTGTGTATCTGGTTTGCAACTGGATGCCAGACATCTGTAGGCATGTAGATTGCATGTAGAGATGGGGTCAGCCCATAGGGCTACCCCAGGACAAGGGTTTGCATGTGCATACTTAGATGGGCATGGGGGAGGTGTAGAACCACCCCCAAGGGGCCAGGAGGGCCCAAGACTTTGCCCACCAGCCAAGGCAAAGGCTGGAGGGGCAGTCGGCCAGCTCCAGAGCCTCTGGACAGGCAGCCGACAGAGGGTAAAAACCCTAGAACAGAAGGCGGCCAGGTGTGGGGGGCAGTCCCACACCTCTGCGTTGAATGCCCAGCAGCCAGGGTGCTGTCCCAGAAGGCTGCGCAGGCTGGACAGGCTCTAAACAGGTGTGAAAACACTTGATTAAAGTGTGAAAACATTTATTTATTATAACTCAGTCGTGGGGCTGTTATGAGCAGGCCGACTGGATGATAGGAGGGGTATAAAAGCCCAAGTCATAATTCATTTCATCCATCTCATAATTCACCAAGAGCCTCAAGCATTCAAGGGCCAGGACAGCCAAGGGTTTGCTAAAGCTAAGGGGTGAAGGACTGAAGGTCAAGGGCAGGTTTTCCAGCCAAGAAAAGGTCAAGTACTTTGTATTTGTTTCAGATTTACATCATTCTAATAAAGCAAATACACCATCCGTGGTGGGGGCCCTACAGAGGGTAATTGGGACCCAATATTGTGTCCTTCTCCATCTCCCCCTTCTCTCTCTATTTTCTGCACATCGTCTTTCAGTTTTGTGCGTTAATTCCGTCGCGAAAAGAGTGCTGTTTTCTGAGTTTTGAAGTACCGATCCTTCTCCGAAGCTTCCGCATATTACATTCCACTGGGTCTGGTATTGCGTATACTTGCGTGGAAACGCCTGGTCTTATATGGTTTCATGAACGGAAATTGCTCATGCCAATGCTGCATTGCATAGCATCTTTATGTGCTTGCCTGCAAATGAAATTGCATGTTGTTTTCATGCCTGCATGACCTATGTGTAGTTCCGGGTAAGGGGACGCCCGCCCGTGAATTGTGCGTGTGAAACTGTCTGCTGACATGGTTGTGTGGCATGTGAACAGGTGGTAAGTATTTCCCGATCTAGGCTCAAATAGCCCTTAGGACTTGGCCAATATTTATAAGTGAGTGCGTTCCCATTTCATTAAAGTTTGGGCGCCCAAAAGTCACTTATAAATTATGACCGCTTCCAAGTTCACACTCACTGAAGTCCCGAGGCGGACAAGACTCAATGTCCAGGACCTGATCCTCTCCTTTTTACTCATAAATGGGCATCTCCCCATGTCCCTTCACCTGATTGGACCCCAATTCACTTACTTATTAAGAGAAATTCGTGTTTTCTCTTCATGAGGATTTTTGGAGGCTGAAAACTCTGTTTTTCCACCATTTCTCTCCATTTCCAAGCTCTCCATAGCCATACCCAACTTGCTAGGGTGTTTTCCAAGCTTCCAAGAGTGTTTCCAAGTGCTAATCACTCTCCTACTCACTCCCAATGACTGAAATTCAGCAAAACAGCTCTCATTTTTGCTGTGATTTCTGGTCTTTTTGCTGAAAACCCTAATTTCAGCCTTCCTTTCTCAAGTTGAACCATAGGGGAAGCTTTCCCAAGGTTCCCTTCATCCTCTTGAAGACTTTTGTCGCGAAGGATTGCGGCAAATCGAAGATATCAACACTTCTAAAGCTTCCAACGTGAAGGCTTCCGCTTGCAACAACTTCTATGAAGACTGGTAAGCTAATTGGACAATGTGTTGTCATTACTTACTCAGTAGAAGGGCAGGACTCCTTGTTTAGCCTTCCTGTGTAGTATTTCTCTTGTCCTATGTGCTCTTGAAGATGTTGCTACCTTGCTTGGTAGAACATAGAGCCAATGGTAGAGAATATGGGCACTGAAGTTGGGTCGAATATCAAGGCAGCTCCTTGGTGATCTACATCGACATACCATTGTTTTCTAAATGTTGAATTTCATATGCATTGGCATGGAGGATTTGGCAATGGATGCCCGTGAAGCTATGTATTGAATTTCTCCAATAGTAATACAATTTACTCAAGGGAAGGGTCGGCCGTTCCGGCTCATTGTGTGTCTCTTGTCAATTCAGCAATTTACTTCTTGTATTTGAGCAAGTGTCCTTCAAATCTTAGTGTATTTAAGTGTATTGATTAGCATTGTGTTCAACCAAGTTACACCGGATCTCCTCCCCAAACCGAGTCACTCCAACCGTGGAGTCGGACTCCATCGAACAATCCCCCTCCTGTGTACAAGAGTCCATGAGCCTTCGCATGCCGCAGAAACCACAGGAAACGCAATCCTGCCTCCCAAAGAGACATCTGCAACCATGAGCTCAACCGCCTCATCAGGAAGCTCCCGTCCAATCTGGTGTCCATCAACCAGATCAATGAACCATACAGCTTCTGAGTCAAAGAGACATCACACTGCTCACAAGGATCAACACTTGTTACGGTGCACAAACAAGTCCTGGAAACTTGATGAAACCTGTCAACCACCCCCTCTGAATCCGGAACCACAAAGCTTGGAGAAACCACCTCCATCTACAAGTAAGCACCTGTCACCTGCCTGGCTTTCCGAAAGGTCCCCGTGGAAAGAACATCCTCATCTACTGGAGGTTCTATGTCCCGAACACGACGAGACATCAGAGCATAAGTGACCCGTTCAGCTTCCTCTGACTCACGAACACAAGAACTACCAATCTTAGTACTGGAAAGTTCCTGCCAACTGATGCCATCTACTGGCAAGCTATCCACCACCTGGTCTCGGAAAGCCCGCACCTGCAGCGTATCCACACTTGAGTAGCCATTACCAGACTGCCACTCATCACAACCCTGAGGACCTGGGAGAGAGAGTGCTGAAAGCTTGTAAACTCCATTCTCCACTCCACCTTCCCAAACCACTTGGCCTGTTGCTTTGTCCCGGAGAGCAACAAAATGCTCATCAAACTCCACCCGTACGTCAGTCTTGCAAACCTGATGCACTGACAACAGATGAAAACCAAGAGCCGGAACATACAACACCTGGGAGGAATGCTTCCCCCCTGCCATCGGGAACTATCTCCATCCTGCCCTCACTGTGAACTGGGATAGTGGACGTATCACCAGTAAGAATATGACCAGAAAGCCTGCAGAGATCCTGTAAACCGGAACGGGAAGGAGTCATGTGCCTGGAAGCACCACTATCGAGAATCCACTCCCGAGTATCCGTTGCGGAGAGTCCTCCAATCTCCTCCCTGCCTGAAGAAAATGAAGCATCGGTGTCCATCACCTCCAGGTGCACAAAAGACGGAGTCTTCATGATTGCTGCTGAGGAGTCTTCACCCTTCTCGGTCTTCCGCTTGGGACACTGCCTCCAGTAGTGGCTTTTCTCGCCACAATCATTACAGGTCCTCTCTGCCTTTAGTTTCTCGCGGTCAGCGTCGGACTTCTTCTCAGAAGACTTCTCCGATGAAGCCTTCCCTTTGCCCGGGTTACGGCCTTTCGACCGTTGGCCAGTAAAGGCCTCCGAACCTCCACCCTGAGGAGGGTTCGTGAATTGTTCCTCCTGGTCCAGGACCATGGGCACAAGCTCCTCCCACGTGATGGTGCTGAGCCTGCCACTGGTAATCAAGGACGAGTAAAATGCTGAGTACGAAGAGGGCAAATGTGACAGCAACGTTATGGCCATGTCCTCTGACGATATCTCCTTCCCAGCCTGAAGGACTTCTTGCTGAAGAGACTGCAGCTTGTTAATATGCTCCCGCATCGTCGACGACTTTGCAGGGCTCATAACCCGCATCTGTACTTCCAAGGAAATCCTCTTCATGGGCGATACCCTGTTGTAAAGTGAGGCCAAATGCTGCCATATACCTCTGGCCAGCGTCATGTGCTTTACATGATTGATTACCTGTGGTGTGCAGTTGAGGAAAATAAACGAACGGACCCTGGCGTTGACACGATCCCACATCTGTGTTTGGGCCTCCCGGTCCTTTCGGGTTGACTGTAACTCCTCTTCCTCTACTTCCGGCCGTGGAACACCAACAACGACGAAATCGGCGAGGTCGTAAGACTCCAGAACGGATTTCATCATCACCTTCCATATGCCGTAGTTGCTCCCGTCCAACTGACGGTCCACCGGGAACGTGGGGAGTGTCGGGATCTTCACATGTCTCTCGGCCATCTCATACAGATCTGCCATTGCGGGGATGTACTCTGAAAAAGGGTGGGTGGGTGGGAACAAAGAAGAACTAAAACCTGCAAGTGGCTGTCCCGCAAATCAGCCCGCCTTCCTCTTGCACCTTCTCTTCCCGATGAACCCAAAACAGTCCACCAATCAGCCACCAAACAGTACCCCTCTTGCTCACACAAATCCCAAGACCTATCTAGAGCCTAGGGCTCTGATACCATGTCAGAATACGCAGCGGAGATGATGACCAAATCTGGGAACACACGAGCAAAAACGCAGGCAGAAAAACAGCACAAGAGAGAGAGAGATGTAGGCGTGTAACTCTGCTCTATATACACAAGAAGATCCCGAGAAATGATACAAATAAGGTATGGGGGCTGAGGACCTATATATACCTCCCTGGGAGGGCAGTCGGCCAGCAGCTAAAGTGCCCACGACTGCTGAATATGTCCCACGACTGCATAAATGCAGTAGGCCAGCATACAGATGCCCACGACTGATGAAAACCAGTCGGCCAGCAGCCCTGAAGCCCACGACTGATAAAGATCCAGTCGGCCAGCACTGGGGTGCTCCTGGCATCATCTGGCAGCCCTCCCAAGCCTCAGAAAAATGGGAAAAAATAGGGAAAACATACAGGGAGTGAGGAAAAATGATAAAACACCTCATAAGGGCGGGCACACCCACAACAAAGGCCCTGGTGTATAAAACTAGACAGGAGATGACTTCTAACACCTCCGTATGGAGTGACAGTCCCATAGGCAAGACACGGCACGAATAATGGTTCTTCCATGGCGTGACAATCCCATGGGTCGAACACAGTTCAGGTCATACACGGGTGGCACCAGTCTGGCTCCTGTCCATGTCAACAAAATACTGGCCTCTTCACATGAGACACTAGCCTGGCCTCAAGTGAACAAGACACAAAAACTGGAGATGGACCAAATGGTCGGCCAATTGGTGACACACGACCTACTAAATCAAGGAGAAATACATAAAATGCCAAATAATAGGTACAACCGCAAAACACTGAGATGCATAAATTCTAACAGTGCTTACCCGATACATACTCAATCATTCTGCCAAACTGTTGGAACAACTGACTCCATTGGTGCTATCTTTTATTCCACTGGGCACTTGGCATAGTTTGCAACCACTTTAAGGCCTAGTGGTCTATCTTCACAATAAATTCGCTTCCATAAAGAAAAGGTTTCCACTGTTTCAAGGCTGTGATAACCTCTAGTAACTCTTTGTCATAGATAGAATAAGTTTTTTCTGCATCTTTTAACTTTTTGTTGTAATACGCCACGGGTCTGTCTTCTTGTTGCAAAATTGCTCCTATGGCGAGCTTACTGGCATCGGTGATCACCTCGAAGGGATCATCCCATGATGCGAGTTTAAGAACTGGTGCTTTGGAAGCCGCCTTTTGCAAGCAAAGAATACCTCCAAAGCCTTACCTGTGACTTGAATCTTTTTGTCTTCTAGTGTTTACGCCCTTGAGCAAATCTGTCACCAATGGTGCTGCAAGGTTAGAAAACTGATCCATATGTGAGCTATACGCTTGGCACGAGCCCACGAAGGAATGTATCTCTTGGGCTGTCTTCGGAACGTCCCAATCAAGAATTGCTTTTATCTTCTCAGAGTCAAGGCGAATTACATCGGAACCGATCACATAGCCCAGGTACTGGACTTCTTGAACTCCAAATATGCTCTTCTTTGCATTGATGTAGAGTTCGTTGTCTTGCAAAATTTGCAAGACCTTTTGCACATAATTCTCGTGCTATTCTGCAGTGGCAGAAAAAATAAGAATGTCATCCAAAAAAATGAACAGACATACACCGATGAGTACGGCCAGACATCATCTTGTTGAATATCGCCAGTGCATTGGTCAAACCAAAATGCATGACCACAAACTCATAACGAACTCGTTCTGTTCGAAAGGCCGTCTTTGGGATATCGGTCTCGAAAATTTTGACTTGATGATAGCCACTTTTGAGGTCAATCTTGGTGAAGTACTTAGCACCGTTAAGTCTTTCAAGAATTTACTTTGTCTTTGGTATGGGGAACTTATTCTTGATTGTCATCTTGTTCAAGGCTCGGTTATCCACACAGAGATGTGCGGTCTTATCTTTCTTGTGCACAAAAAGAATCGATGCAGCAAATGGAGAGGATTAAAGCCTGATGAAACCAGACCTAAGCAACTATGCTAGTTGTGTCTCCAACTCAACTTCCAACGCCTTGGAAAGACAATATGGAAACTTATCGGGTGGCTCAGCTCCAGGTACCAAATTGATACGATGATCTTCAGGACGAGAGGGTGGGGGTCTTGGTGGAAGATCATCCCTCAACATGATGTTCTAAAACTGCTGGAGGAGGCCTGTTATCTGTGGCTCTAATGGAGTCACGGTAGATGTCGCTCTCTGCCGTGGGCAGACAGAGATCATCGCACACTCAACTCCCTTTCCAATAGCTCTACTACCTTGGAGGTGGGAAATAAGTGGAACACCCTGAATGCTCCGATCCTTGTGAATGATAGTAGGCTCAGGCAAACCTTCGACGATCATGAAGGTGTCTCGCCTCCAATCAGGAATGGACACATCCCGGCGTAACCATTGAATTCCAAGGATTATGTCACACCCGAGGAGGGGGCGAGATGATGAAATCCCTTTGAAACTGAGCCTTCTGGACTGTGAAGGCAAACTATTGAGCTTTTTGGAAAATAGGGGTATGTAGGCCGGGAGTAAATCCGTCCACATTCAAATGATACGGCACAAGGGCACATTTCATCTTGGTGGCCAACTACGGAGAGATGGCATCTTTTGAACTTCCCATGTTGAAGAGAACAACAAATTGTTGCTCCTTTGCTGTGCCATAAGCTTTGATAAGACCTTTCTGACGCTCCTCAACTCCGCCCTCCCGCTTATCATCGAATACCACTGCGGGTACCGCATTCAAAGAGGGCAAAAGCTGAACAACATTGTGTTTGAGGGCTGTAGCATGCGCCGAGCTAGGACAGTGTGAAACAACGAAACCTTTCTTTAAACCTGAGTTTAGTGAGTCTTTAGCAATCCTTTAAAACAGCATACATGAATCTAAAAATAGATGTAGTAGAGACGGCACCAGATGAGGTCCCGAATTACCCATTGAAGGGCCCTCCCGTGCAAGTAGGAGTATTTACTTTATTTCTTCTTCTAGAGATCTACTGAACTGTATACATGCTGAACTGGGTCCACAAGACTGAGCGAACAAACTGACTGACCGACCGACTGCCAAACGCGAGGACAAAGCGACCAAACACTGGGCAGAACTGTGCATCTTTAGGGCTGGCCCCCTCTACATGAAGTGCATCTACATGCTCTAATGCATCTATTGTTATGGTTGACATCTACATGCTCTTGAATGATGAACACTTGCTGAATTCTCCATAGTGGGTTAAGAGGATTGACCTGACACCAGGGAGATTGACCTACGTAGCTCGTGCCTGACATGTCGTGGGATTTATTTGTCATGGCATATGACAAATAAATCCTAAAAGGTACTACTTCTATACATGATTCTTGCACTATTGATGAGCCAATTTGTCACCGTGTACCATAGTGCATGGGGTGCACGTGACATTCCCTCTTGCTTAGCTTGGCGGCAGGTTCATAGCTTCGAGGTAGTCCGTCAATAACTCTGGATACTTGAGGAAGAATTCTTCATCTAGCCAAACGGCTTCATGGGTCCCTCGATCTTTGAAGTTGGTATAAATTTGGCGAAGATGTTGTCCAGAAGGATCTGTTCAGGCTCTATCCCTCTACTTCATCAACCATTTCTGGCTGCTGCTCTTTTGGAACATTCTGCAATGAAGGTCCAATGTAAGGCTTTTAACCAAGAGACGTGGAAGACGTTGTCCATCGTCCAATTGTCTAGTAGTCTGAGTTGCATGGCGACGTCGCTTATCTTCTTTATGATGGGAAAAGGACCATAACTTCTGAATGACAACTTTGGATAGTGCTTGCCCACTTGCTTGAGTCTTTGCTTCATGATCCTTAAATATACCCATTCACCTTCTTTGAAATTGACGTCTCTCCGTGACTTGGTTGCCTGTCTGGTGTGAGCCTCCTGAGCTTTGGTAAGACGCTCTTTGACGAACTCAATGATGGCAGAAAAAGTATCTGTTGTCTTGTTGGCTTCCAAGGAAGGAGAGTTTTTCCTCGTGAGAAGGGATGAAAATCTTCAACCAAAGGCTGCCTCGTACGGAGCACTACCAACACTGGATGAGCGAGTGTCATTGAGAATCGGCTGTACCAACGGGAGATGAAGCTTCCACTTCGACTGATCATGGTAGTACGATTTAAGCACATCGAAAGCCAATTGATTGTAAATCTCGGTTTGGCCATCGGTCTGGGAATGGAATGCACTGGACAATTGTAATTTGGCACCAAAGTTGTCGAACAGAGCTCGCTAGAAGTGAGATGTAAACTTTGGGTCCTGATCTAAAGTAATGGTCCGTGGCAAACCACAAACTGGATACCAATGTTGGAGAAAGAGCTGGGCGATATCTTCTGCTGTGGCCGTCTGTTTGCATGGTGTAAGCATACAAAATTTACTGAATCTGTCAACTATCGTCATACACTGAGTATTCCGAGATCTAGTAGATGGAGTCCAATAAAATCCATAGAAATGTTGTGAAACGGACCCTCAAGAACGGGCAATGGTTGAAGCAACCTTGCTTGTTTGGTATGAGGTACTTTCACTTTTTGACATACGGGACACTGAGAAACATAGTTGTACACATCCCTACGCATCTTCGGCCAATAAAATGATCTTTCTAACTTCTCCAAGGTACTGTTGATCGCGTGACGACAACCACCAAGTGAATCATGGGCATCATGGAGAAGTGCCGGTCTTTTCTCCCTGAGAACACATAGTCGACCCTTGTAAAAGAGCCAACTGTCCCGAATGGTGTAATGACCTGGTTTTGAATAAAGGGCCATATTGTAAGGAATTTCAAATTTTGGTATATATATATATATATATATATATATATATATATATATATATATATATATATATATATATATATATATATATATATATATATATATATATATACATTGTGTCTTCATATTGTCTAAATCTTTTCCTTGTATCTCTAACACAGTGGACTCCTGTACTGTTTGAATACTACCTTTGCGATTGAGAGCGTCCGCTACGGGGTTGTTCTTACCCGGTATATACTCAATCATTCCTCCAAATTGTTGGAAAAATTGACTCCACCGGTGCTGTCTATCGCTCCACTGGGCACTTGGCATAGTTTGCAACCGCTTCAAGGCGTAGTGGTCTCTCTGCACAATAAATTTCCTTCCATAAAGAAAAGGTATCCACTGCTTCTGTTAGAAGTCATCTCCTGTCTTTACTGACATGGTATCAGAGCCCTAGGCTCTTGATAGTTCTTGGGAGTTGTGTGAGCAAGAGGGGGACTGTTGCGTTGCTGATTGTGTCAACGCCAGGGTCCGTTCATTTATCTTCCTCAACTGCACACTCCAGGTAATCAATTATATTAAGCATATGACGCTGGCCAGAGGCATATGGCAGCACTTGGCTTCTCTTTATAACAGGGTATCGCCCATGAAGAGGATTTCCTTGGAAGTACAGATGCGGGGTATGAACCCTGCAAAGTCGTTGACGATGCGGGAGCATATTAACAAGCTGCAGGCCCTTCAGTAGGAAGTTCTTCAGGCTGGGAAGGAGATATCGTCAGAAGATATGGCCATCACTTTGCTGTCTCACTTGCCTTCTCAATATTCCGCTTTCTACTCTTTTTTGATTACCAGTGGCAGGCTTAGCACCATCATGTGGGAGGAGCTTGTGCCCAAGGTCTTGGACCAGGAGGAAAGATTCTCGAACCCTCCACAGGGCGGAGGTTCGAAGGCCTTAACTCGCCACCAGTCGCAAGGCCGTAACAAGGGCAAAGGGAAGGCTTCGCCGGAGAAGTCTTCTGAGAAGAATTCCGACGCTGACCGCGAGAAACTGAAGGCAGAGAGGACCTGTAATGATTGTGGCGAGAAAGGCCACTATTGGAGGTAGTGTCCCAAGCGGAACACCGAGAAGGGTGAAGACTCCTCAGTAGCAATCATGAAGACTCCAGCTTTTGTGCACCTGGAGGTGATGGACACCGATGTTTCATTTTCTTTAGGCAGGGAGGAGGTTGGAGGGCTCGTTGCTACGGATACTCGGAAGTGGATTCTAGACAGTGGTGCTGTAACTCGCGGCGGGTGCCCGGGGGACTAGGGCCTTTGACACACTTGTTGATACCATCAATCTATATTAAAACACTTAAATATGGCCAGAGTCTTAGCACATATCCATCATCACTTTGCATAAAACATAAAAGCTGCACAAAACATCCACAAATGCTGAAAATGGAGCTTGCACATGTGACACCACATAGAGGCCGGAATGGGCCGACCCCCCCCTCCCCTTGGAGTATTATATTTCCCAAGGAGAATAACATCATGTACAAGCTTTGAGGGCCTTACTCTCCCCATGGGAGATGCCGGATTATCTATATACAAATGGCATAGCACAGCCCAACACGAGGCAACCGAGCCGGAACACAGCTGTAGAAATGTTGAACCAACAATATAATCCATATACCTCTGTGTGGGTACTGATTCTTCCCCAAAAACCACGGGTCTTCATGCAATAGAGTTGGTATAGCAAGTACAACTCTCCATTCAGTCGGTACAACAGGTACAGTGGCTGGTACAGTAGGTACAATAGGTCCAAATGCTGGTATAGTAGGTAGAGTGATTGGTACAGCAGGTACAGGTACAAAAGCTGGTACAGCCGGTACAATGGTTGGTACAGCCAGTACAATGGCTGGTACAGCAGGTACAACAAGTATAAGGATTGATAGAGCTAGTACAGTGGCTGGTACAGCAGGTACAAGGGCTGGTACAACAAGTACAATGGCTAGAAATCATAATAAATGATCAAATACCCTTGCCTTCAGTATTTCTTCGCAATGGAAGCCTCCAAAACAGTCCCCAATAGCCGGAATTCTTCATGGGCAGCCTTCAAGAGAGAGAAAGAGAGTAGCCATCATTAGGGCAGCCTGTAACGGTGGTACAAGCTAGTGTGCAGCAAGAGAGCCTTTTTTAATGAAGAGAGAGGGCTCCAATTTATAGATTTGGGCCTCCCATGAGCTAAAATGGCAAGAGCAGGCTACAATGACAAGTGGAGAGCCGCACAATAGCTGGAGTGACAAGTGGAGGCCACTTGTCTCACGTTGATCCACTTTCTTGCCACATGTCTCAATCTAAGAGATGGGTTCTCCCATAATCTTTACTTCTAAAAATATCCCAACTAGTAGACATTCAGTCATAGGCACTTTGCTGTCAGAATATGCAGCGGAGATGATGACCAAATCTGGGAACACGAGCAAAAACGCAGGCAGAAAAACAGCACAAGAGAGAGACAGATGTAGGCGTGTAACTCTGCTCTATATACACAAGAAGATCTCGAGGAATGATACAAATGAGGTATGGGGGCTGAGGACCTATATATACCTCCCTAGAGGGCAGTCGGCCAGCATCAGGAAAAGCCCACGACTGATAAAAGAAGTCCACGACTGCATAAATGCAGTCGGCCAGCTATCTGGTGCCAAAACCTGATCAAAACCAGTCGGCCAGCAGCAAGAGTGCCCACGACTGATAAACATCCAGTCGGCCAGCATTGTACTGCTCTTGGCACCCTCTGGCAGCCCTCCCAAGCCTCAGAAAAAATGGGAAAAATAGGGGAAAAATACGGAGAGTGGGGAAAAATGGAAAAACACCTCATAAGGGCGGGCACACCCACAACAAAGGCCCTGGTGTATAAATCTAGACAGGAGATGACTTCTAACACCCCCTCTCAGCTCCTGGCTATGAAACCAACCACTGGGAGCTGGGGTGCCGCCTGAGCAAATCCTGAGAGAGCGACTTCGTGAAGAGGTCCACCGTACTGTCCTCCGTCGAACAGAACTCCAGCAAGATGTCATCAGCAACGATCTGTTCACGAACAAAGTGCCTCTGGATGACCATGGGCTCCTCCAGTGGAAGCCCAAACCTGCCATGCAACCTCCTCCTGCTCCGTAAAACTGCTCCTGGGCCATAAGTAGATCTCCTCGTGTCCGGATCTCCTCCCCAAACCGAGTCACTCCAACCGTGGAGTCGGACTCCATCCGACAATCCCCCTCCTGTGTACAAGAGTCCATGATCCTTCGCATGCCGCAGAAACCACTGGAAACGCGATCCTGCCTCACAAAGAGACATCTGCAACCATGAGCTCAACCGCCTCATCAGGAAGCTCCCGTCCAATCCGGTGTCCATCAACCAGATCAATGAACCATACAGCTTCTGAGTCACAGAGACATCACACTGCTCACAAGGATCAACACCTGTTACGGTGCACAAGCAAGTCCTGGAAACCTGATGAAACCTGTCAACCACCCCCTCTGAATCCGGAACCACAAAGCCTGGAGAAGCCACCTCCTTCTGCAAGTAAGCACCTGTCACCTGCCTGGCTTTCCGAAAGGTCCCCGTGGAAAGAACATCCTCAACTACTGGAAGTTCTATGTCCCGAACACGACGAGACATCAGAGCATAAGTGACCTGTTCAGCTTCCTCTGACTCACGAACACAAGAACTACCAACCTCAGTACTGGAAAGTTCCTGCCAACTGCTGCCATCTACTGGCAAGCTATCCACCACCTGGTCTCGGAAAGCCCGCACCTGCAGCGTATCCACACCTGAGTAGCTATTACCACACTGCCACTCATCACAATCTTGAGGACCTGGGAGAGAGAGTGCTGAAAGCCTGTAGACTCCATTCTCCACTCCACCTTCCCAAACCACTTGGCCTGTTGCTTTGTCCCGGAGAGCAACAAAATGCTCATCAAACTCCACCCGTACGCCAGTCTTGCAAACCTGATGCACTGACAACAGATGAAAACCAAGTGCCGGAACATACAACACCTGGGAGGAATGCTTCCCCCCTCTGCCATCGGGAACTATCTCCATCCTGCCCTCACTGTGAACTGGGATAGTGGACGTATCCCCAGTAAGAATATGACCAGAAAGCCTGCAGAGATCCTGTAAACCGGAACGGGAAGGAGTCATGTGCCTGGAAGCACCACTATCGAGAATCCACTCCCGAGTATCCGTTGCGGAGAGTCCTCCAATCTCCTCCCTGCCTGAAGAAAATGAAACATCGGTGTCCATCACCTCCAGGTGCACAAAGGCCGGAGTCTTCATGATTGCTGAGGAGTCTTCACCCTTCTCGGTCTTCCGCTTGGGACACTGCCTCCAGTAGTGGCCTTTCTCGCCACAATCATTACAGGTCCTCTCTGCCTTCAGTTTCTCGCGGTCAGCGTCGGACTTCTTCTCAGAAGACTTCTCCGATGAAGCCTTCCCTTTGCCCGAGTTACGGCCTTTCGACCGTTGGCCAGTTAAGGCCTCCGAACCTCCACCCTGAGGAGGGTTCGTGAATCGTTCCTCCTGGTCCAGGACCATGGGCACAAGCTCCTCCCACGTGATGGTGCTGAGCCTGCCACTGGTAATCAACGACGAGTAAAATGCTGAGTACGAAGAGGGCAAATGTGACAGCAACGTGATGGCCATGTCCTCTGACGATATCTCCTTCCCAGCCTGAAGAACTTCTTGCTGAAGAGCCTGCAGCTTGTTAATATGCTCCCGCATCGTCGCCGACTTTGCAGGGCTCATAACCCGCATTTGTACTTCCAAAGAAATCCTCTTCATGGGTGATACCCTATTGTACAGAGAAGCCAAATGCTGCCATATACCTCTGGCCAGCGTCATGTGCTTTACATGATTAATTACCTGTGGTGTGCAATTGAGGAAAATAAACGAACGGACCCTGGCGTTGACGCGATCCCACATCTGCGTCTGGGCCTCCCGGTCCTTTCGGGTTGACGGTAACTCCCCTTCCTCTACTTCCGGCCGTGGAATACCAACAACGACGAAATCGGCGAGATCGTAGGACTCCAGAATGGATTCCATCATCACCTTCCATATGCCGTAGTTGCTCCCGTCCAATTGACGGTCCACCGGAAACGTGGGGAGTGTCGGGATCTTCACATGTCTCTCGGCCATCTCAAACAGGTCTGCCATAGCGGGGATGTACTCTGAAAAGGGTGCGTGGGTGGGAACAAAGAAGAATTGATACCTGCAAGTGGCTGTCCAGCAAATCAGCCCGCCTTCCTCTTGCTTCTCCTCTTCCCGAACAGTCCAAAACAGTCCACCAATCAGCCACAAAACAGTCCCCCTCTTGCTCACACAAATGCCAAGACCTATCTAGAGCCTAGGGCTCTGATACCATGTCAGAATATGCAGCGGAGATGATGACCAAATCTGGGAACACAAGAGCAAAAACGCAGGCAGAAAAACAGCACAAGAGAGAGACAGATGTAGGCGTGTAACTCTGCTCTATATACACAAGAAGATCTCAAGGAATGATACAAATGAGGTATGGGGGCTGAGGACCTATATATACCTCCCTAGAGGGCAGTCGGCCAGCATCAGGAAAAGCCCACGACTGATAAAAGAAGTCCACGATTGCATAAATGCAGTCGGCCAGCTATCTGGTGCCAAAACCTGATCAAAACCAGTCGGCCAGCAGCAAGAGTGCCCACGACTGATAAACATCCAGTCGGCCAGCACTGTACTGCTCTTGGCACCCTCTGGTAGCCCTCCCAAGCCTCAGAAAAAATGGGAAAAATAGGGGAAAAATACGGAGAGTGGGGAAAAATGGGAAAACACCTCATAAGGGCGGGCACACCCACAACAAAGGCCCTGGTGTATAAATCTAGACAGGAGATGACTTCTAACATTTGCCAACTCTTGGTATCTGCTCAATTCCAGATGTAATGATGCATTGTAGATTCGTCATGTACTGTAGAGGTAGAAACTTGGTCTTCAAATCAGACACAAAGGTGTCCCTATCATAGTTCGGTAAGCCCGTGTAAGGATTTGTATGCAAACGGGACCAATGTTGCCACCAAGTGATTGCATCACCAGTGAGGTGTGGAGCTGCCAGATGGACTTTGTCTTGGGTTTCTGTGATTTTTGAAAGAGGAAAGCGGGCAACAAACTGGTGAATAAACTGAGTCACAACGAATGGTCGCACTTGCCGTCGTACTTGGTGAAGTTTGGTGAGGCACGGATAATTGTTGTCGAGGCTATGGCTGGGGTTGTGGAGGATTGAGAAGGGTGGAAAGAAGTTACTAGAGTCCGAAGTATCTGATGGAATTGGTCCCTCGAGTCTTCTCGGGCCTGTCACTCGTGGTTCGCCTTCGCTTCAAGCTCCGCCCGCAATGGCTCCTCTTTGGCCTTGCGTTTGGCTTTCTCTACTAGTTGTTCGGCCAGTCTTGCTTCATGGTCTTGCTTGTCTTTTTCAGTCATTTATTGACACCATTGTTCCATCGAGGAACTTTGTTCTTTGGGTGTCTCCTACTGGGCCAAGGTTGCCTGTAATTCTACCAGTTTTTTTTCCATTTGCACTCTTTTGAGTTGAATCTGGAGTTGCCGTATTTGCGCCTTTAGCTTTTGGACGTCTTTGTCTTCTTTTTGCGGAAGCATTTCTTCTAGCATAAGAGGTATGGTCATAATTCATTGGTGTTACTCAGAATAATGGTTATGATTTATGGTTTGTCTTATTTGACTTATTGTACTGAAGTATGTGAATTATAGTGTATGGCAAAGCAATTTAGGCAAATTTTTCATTATGCAACAAGAGTAAGAGGTACAAAGTTTTCATTATGCAACAAGAGGAGTAAGAGGTGCATTGGATCTTGTTTACATAGATGTATGGGGACCACCTCAAACTCAAACTCTTCAAGGATGGAAGTATCTTCTTGCATATGCGTGGATTTATTTTGAAGCAACAAATTGATACGTTTAGCACTTTGTAAACGGTTTAGGGAAATGGGCAAGAATCAAACACATAAAAAGAACATGCTTATGGAGTGGTAACAGTAATGAATGTCTTACGTGAATTTTATATGAAAATAGAATGAGAATGAAATCTTCATGTCCTTATATTTCCAAAAAAATGTAGTCAAGATAATGAGAATCTTTGGTTGTGTTTGTTATGTTCATGTTGCTAGTGAGTTAAGATAAAAGTTTGATGTAAGAGTAAGAAATGATTATTCATTGCTTAGTAAAGAAAAGGTTGCATAATGTTTAACAAACGACATAAGATTTGGTTATTTCACAAGATGTTCTTTTAAGGATGTAAAATAAAAGTGGAATATAGTTTAGCCCACTCAAACATGGGAAGATACATAAATTCTTAAAGTATAAAAAGAGAGAAGTAAATTTGATACCAAAGAAGACAAACCAATGGTGATGCAAGGCTACATGCAGCACGAAGCAAATCCAAGGTGGTCACAAAGAGAGAGAAATAAGCCTTAAAGGCTCACATACATCAACAAAGGTAGCGAGAGCATTAAAAAAACTATGCTTTACTTTCAACATTGATGTAGGTTAAAAGCTTTTTTACTATAAAGATGATGTACAAGATGTTAAATGAAATAAGTAATGGGGATGAAAATATGTATGCCTTGCATAAGAACCAAACATGGGATCTTATGGAGCTACTCCCCAAAGACAAGAAGGTCATCACATGTAAGTGTTTTATAAGGTGAAATACAATAAAAGAATAATTAGTTGAAAGACATGGAGCAAAGTTAGCTAGAGGAGGTTGCAAACCAACACATGGAGTGAATTATGAAGAGACTTATGTATTGGTAACAAAATGTACATAATTATGCTTATCTTTATCCTTGGTAACAATCAATTGTTGGAATGTTTTCCAATAAGGTATCTCAAAATGCATCCGTAATTGGCTAACTTAAAGAAAAAGAAGACATGCAAAGGAAAGTAAAATCTTGTATAGTGGTTGAAAGAAGTATTTATGACATGAAACATGCACCAAGCTCATGGAATGATTAGATTGATGAAGTGGTGGTGGCTCAAATGAGATTAAAAAGCTTCTCTTTATGTCAAGAAGCAAGGTAACAAAAGAAATGTTTTGCTCTATGGTAATAATTAATAACTCTTGTGATAAAATGATGAAACCAAAGATAAAATTGTTTCAAAGAATTTGGCATGGAAGATCTTGGCCCAATTCACTACATCTAGAAATTAAGGTAAGTAAAGATGCAAATTTCATATTCTTATGTCGATTTAAATATGTAAAATCAATCTTGAAATTTTCAAAATAGATACATGCGAGTTGATGGCAACACTACGGAAGATAAATTATGGTAAACTATGGAAGATATGGTAACATCTGAAGAAGAACTATGTAATTAAAAAAGTCACATTGTTTGATGAACTCTACAGATTTTATTTTTTACTTGACCATTACTAGGTGTTCAAGTCAAGAGCTTACCTTAGCCTTACTGAAGCATGTGTTATTGGGTCTTGCCTTAGAGCCACAAATTGCAACTTCATATGTAGGTGCACTAGCTCGTTCGATCCCGTTCTCACTCGGTTGTCACTATCCTCCTTTGCCAAAGGGGTGAAGAGAGAGCTCTCAATGCATGGATTGATGCAAGAAGAGATGGTCTTTTATGATGTTTCTCTCTTATAAAAGGCAAGAAAAGAAGAATCTAATGCACAAAGGGAAACTTACAATCACGCCCGTTCCATTCTCCAGAGCATATCTTGTGATATCTCCAGCATTAAATTATGCAGAGGGTACTTAAAAAGGAATAATATACATTAATTAAGCATAAAGAGAATTAAACAAGGGGTACAATTGTACTGTCAAGAAATCTCAGTGGGTGGTTGTCAACACTTGCACCATTAAAAATCTCTCTGAACTAAAAGCGTACGCCCGTTCCTTTCCTGAAGAATATGCACGTACCATCTGGAGTGTATGCATGTTCCTTCTTCCCTGCCACAACAAGCATACGTTCATGTCAACTTTGCCAAGCCTGTTTCTTCTTCTTTGCCCAGCCTCGTCTTCCATTTTTTAAAGCGTACGTCTATACCATCTGGAGCATATGCCCGTGTTAACTTTGCCACGCCTGTTCTGTCTGGAGCGTACGCGCGTATCTTCATCTCACCATACCATCTTGAAAGTGTACAGGCGTATTGTTTCTAAAAAAAAACACAGATAGAGAGACTTTCCATAGGGGAGTCCAGCACTGCTATTCCACACATTCATGCATCTACGCTTGGGAAAATTGGTGCAAAACAATCCTCTATTTGACAATATAAACTCTCATGATGCTCCCTCACTCATAAGATCAGACCCATCGATCAACATAGCTTGGAGCCAAATGGTGTTAGTCTTTGATAGCACCAGTGAGAGTAAGATTATCCTAGCACAAGACGAGTTACTCCTGAGGCTCAGTGCATGGACAGACCACCTGTCCTAGATGAGGACCCAACATCCCCTACCCATTCTCAAAGAAGCCTTGCTTCGAGGCTCCGGAGTTTTATACTAGGAAATGCATAGTCAGATGTGTTACTGGGAAATGCATAGTCAGATGTGTTAGTATACACTTAATGTCCGCCTCTCAGGATGTATCTCACTTTGATGTATAATGCACATTTGTTAGGCCCCCATTATGAGGAGTAGCCATGGTGCATTTGTCTTTAGTGGGAACCCCGGCTTAGACGTCGATGGGGTCATTATTGTGACCATTGATGATGGTTAGGAGATGGTCAGGGGTACAAGCGTTAGCTGGGGCCCAGGGTACTAGGTCCATCGTTAGTGGGCGATGGTCAGTGGTCGATGGGCCGCGTTCTCCATACGTGGGTGTGCTGACCATGTCTATGATGCAGTGTAATTGCCCTCGTTGTTTTATAGTTCCTTTTTATGACACTTATTAATGTCCTCAATTGGTAGAGCATAGTTATTAATCCAAAATGGGATTAACATCCCTCCTACCTGATGTAGATTTTGTCCTCAGAACCTGTTACACCAAGGTTGAAAGACCTGGTCACCGAACTCATGTGACGGTAGAAGTTTCGGTGTGATTGAAGCTTTTTGAGGGTTCTTCTGAATGTTGAGTGTGAACGCCAAAACCCTGTGTCCACCATGTCCTCGAATGTGACATGTATGTATGTAGGAAGACACTGTAGATGATAATAATACAGCATCATACCCCTGTCAGATGGGCCTTGATTCATGTCGAATTGCAGTTGTTTAGCTTCATATCCATCATATGGCTCTTTGGTTGATCAATCAAGACCACAAGAAATTTTAAAAACTAACATTGGCCACGATTTCTGGGTCCGGGATACGGCGCCATGCCTGTATCCAAGTGAGCATCTGTTTTCTTTGCTCTTGTATGTCTATAAAGGTTACTGGTATAAAGATTGGGAAATTGTAACAAACATGCGAGTCGCGCTGCTTGGCCTCCTGAAACTCCAGTGGAGTATCTTCTCTTTAGTGGCATGTATAATGGGTCAACTCGTTGAGTTGGTGGCGCGCATATATAGACTTGGATGTATTATGGAATTGTTAAGAATTCCTTTCTCCAGTCCCGACTGTACTCCAAAATCTTCTAATTTGGGATGTGCATTATCTGTGAAATGGTAGTGGCATAGTCCCCTCGTGTGTGGACTGGGTGAGCTTTTCTCCACCTGCGAAAGCAATAACTGATCATGAAGGTAACAATTCAGATTTCCAGCAGGTTGGCCAATTGTGGATTGGCTAATTTTGTCTGCCGTGCCACATTAGACTAGAATGTACCCTCTCCAGCCAAAGGGAGTAGTTCTTCCAAATCTGGGCAAGGGGCTCGTAGAGGGTATGGTACATAAGGCTGTTTTGTCGGTGTGACCTCAGAGTAGGCCTCTAGTAGAATTCATTGAGTTGGCTCAAATGGTGTTACTTGCATTAACATCTTGAACACCAGCTTTGGCTTTAATAGTGGATCGCCGCTCGAATGAAGCCCTCATATTATGCACCAGACAATGACTCCAAAACTGTATCATCAGTAAAAGCTTCAATATTGTCTTGGGGAATAGTATAGCGTACGTCCTGAGGTTGCCGTTGGGGTGACAGGTGAGGTGCCATTGTCTCCTCGGGGGTGAGAGGGTTAGTGGGAAAATCTATATGTTGAGGAGTGAGAGTAGAAAAGATGCAGTCAGCCTGAGACTTGTTAGTAGGTGGGGTATTAGGATAGGGATTATGTAGTTTACTAGCGACATTAGAATATACGGGGTAAGTGGAGATGGAAGATGAAGATGGTGTCTCTTCTTCCTGACCTTGACATGAGCTGGGGTTGGGTGGCTAGGTTTGTGAGATTTCCTAAACTCTTGAAGGTTAGGGATATCTTCAGGATTTATGTGAGGATATTCAATATGGGTGGCATAAAAAGTGTAAAGTACACTGGTTAACATGGATTCTAAGTGTTTGCAGATATTAGAGTATAATTTCAGAATTCCAAAAGGGTGATATAAAGAAGACTCACATAAGTTTAAATGTTGGTTAGTATTGTAGACTTCAAGCCACCCATGGCTTATGATCCATTGATAACTTTGTGCTACAACCTCGTAGTTGGCCGGTGTCTCGAGAATATCATATGGAACAAGCAGGTCTAATTTATCGACATTGTTGTCCAAAATTTTAGAGTTTTGTAGTACCTGACTAACTACGAAGGTTTAGCACAATAGGATGTAATGGGTAAATAGTAGATATCGTGTGGATTAGTTATTACTACATCTCCCCATAAAATTCCCATTATAATAGTGGGGTCAGCATCACGCTCAATATTCTGCTTAATGAGGGTTAGTTCACCTAGGCCTAGGTCCTCAGATAGATTTAGGTCCTCAGATAGATTTATATCGTATTGAAAGTAAGGAGAGGGTTAGTGTGGAAAAAAATAGAGTAAGAGTTTGAGGAGGGGCTTGAGGGGTTACTGGCAACAACTGACCTATCTCCGCCGAGGCTCGCTCAAGGAGTAGGCGCATGTCATCCGTAGGCTCTTGCCCTTGACTTTGGTCTTGTATTGCCAATTGGCATTCCAACTCTTGTAGACGGGAGTCATTAGTGCTGAGGAGGTTTGATATGGCGGTTTCGCGGACCATCCTTGTAGCATCCAGCTCCTCGAAGCACTGGTTGCTTCCTCCTGGTGGGCACGTCGGCTCGGGCGGTAGCCTCTCTTTCTTGAGCTTCTATGATTCTCTCAAGTCTTTCGGCAGCCAGCCTTTGACTATCTTGTAAAAGCTGCTGGGTGACTTGTGCCATTGCCTCTGGGTGTGCTATCACCATTCTTTGCATCTCAATTTGATAAGCACTAATGGCATCATTAAGTGCTCTCAATTTCTCTGCATGTGCCTTGTTTGTTTGTTCTCTTTCTTGTTGTAAGTGAGTAGCCCTACTTTCTGCTTCCTTCAAACTTAAGGATAACTGTTGGATCTAGCTTTGCAACTCTTCTTCTTTGGCCATGGACATGTGCTGGAGTTCTTGTACTTGTTGGGCATGAATAGCTGTCAGCTCGTAGTTGTGGGTAACCTCCTTCTGGAGTTGCTTCTTAGCATGTTCCAACTTTGCCTTAAGATTTGTATTCTCTTTAATTCACTGAACAATAGTTTGGCTTAGAACCAAATTATTTCTGTCCAGTGATTTATACCTGGCCTCTTGCTCCTCAGTGGCCTTCGAACTCTTCATGATGACATCTCGATGCGTGTCCTCTGTTGCTATCAAGTGTTCCTTTAAGGTCTGTACTTGTGTGTTTGACTTTTGAATTTGCTTCCAAAGTGCAGCGTTACGATCATGTAGCATGTGTGTAGTGAGGATATGGTAGCACCATACCCTTTGCTCTTGCTCCCATAGTGGTGCACTTGTGCTTGCGGCCCCTTCCAGTCTAGCATGCGGTAGGTTTAATATCCATCCAAACCTTCCATAGTTTATTGCATGAACTGTTCATAATTGATATTCTATAGGAAGGACAGCTCGGGTAGTCTTTCTTTATCCTCCAGACACCTTCTTTTGCTCGGATTGGATGTATCTTCATTCCTTGGTCTTTACCTGTATCCAATTGGGCTGCTAGATCTTGCACTGGGGTTGATGTTGCTGTCTCAATTTCTTGTGATTCTTCAGATTGATGCTGCTATCTCTGGCTCCATCTCCGCAGGTGTGTTTGCCATGGTAAAATTCTTGAGTGGGGACAGGTTTGTGAAGATAAGCTACGCTGGGCTCTGAGGAGGAGTAATCTGCTATGGTTACTCTTGAGTGGCCTGACTGACAGTGGCTTCTTGTAGTGTGAGTACTTCTTGGTATGATCTAATTTCTTGTGCCAGATCAGCCTCTATCCTTTGTGATTCTTCAGCCATGTCAGGAATGATGTCCCTCATCTTCCTTTCTATTTTCTTCTTCCTCCCTTTCTTTATCTCCTTCATTATGGCTTGTGTTTCTATTAGGACAGCTTGGCCCTCTTGCATCTCTACAGCTGTCAGCGCTCGTTACTCTGGTAGTAATGCTAAATGCATCTTCTTTGCTGGTTCGGGTTTTGGAATAGTCCTTTTTGCCACATGGTTTAGGACCTGTGTGAGCAGGTAGGGGTTGCATATCTTGGACTGATGGGCCATGTGTATGTAGTGCGTCGAGTCCTCTTCCTTCTCTTCATGGACTTTTGCAATTCTGTTCAGTGGTGGGACCTTGTTGTAGCAATCCATTGGCTTCACCTACATGATCAGCGACATTTCTCTGCATGCCTTCTCCGTGGCCTCATCCCGGATATTCTCATATTCTTCCCCATTGGACAGTTATATGAACTTTTCTTCAGCATAGCATCCAAGGGCATCTTATCAAAGGCATGGGCGTGTACCTTGACTGGTGGTGGGAGCTGGAGAGCTTCACGGATTAGTTCTTCTGTGATTAGGACCTGCTTTGTTGTGCCATCGGCCTTCGTGACTGTGCCCCACTTGGTAGCTTTGTCATAAGTCTTAATGTACTCAGCACACAAAGCTCCGTGTCAATGTTCTTGGGAAGAATCTATGCCATTCTGCCTAGGCCCACTTTCTCTAGCTTTTCTTTTACTTCTGCCTCTTCCAGGATTTGGAGGCACTCCGAGCTGTAATACTGTAGCGCCAGCTTTCAATGGGCCGCATGGATCTCCTTGCTGATGATGGCCCCATTGAAGGCTTGGGCATATGGGCCCAAGTAGTTCATCTTTGGTCCCCGCGTTGGTTACTTGTTTTGACTAGCGCTGGCCTGGGTTACTCTATAGGGATCTCTACAGCTTCAGGGTCTGAGGTCGACATCTGTACATGGAAAGAGAATGAGTCTCTAGATTGGTGGGGTAGGTACCACTCCTTTTCTTTTTTTTTTCTTTTTCTTTTGTGTTATGGCAAGATGGTTAATCGAGATGAGAAGTGTGTTAGTGGTAGGAGCAATAAACAAGGTGTATTAATTGAACAAGTTAATTATGTAGCGTGAAGGTGCAGGTTTTTGGTAGTTCTGTGAAACTGCAGGTCGAGGAGGGATCTCGTGTGAGAGGGATTTCCGTGAGACTTAGAGACGTGAGAATTAAAAGCGTGAAAGGGATTTTCGTGAGACGGAATCTTGTGAGATTTAGAGATGTAAAAGGGATTTTTGTGAGACGGAATCCCGTGAGAGTTAGAGACGTGAAAGGGATTTCCATGAGATGGAATCTTTTGAGAGTTAGAGACGTGAAAGGGATTTCCGTGAGAATTAGAGATGCGAGAATTAAAAGCGTGAAAGGGATTTTCGTGAGATGGAATCCCGTGAGATTTAGAGATGTGAAAGGGATTTTCGTGAGATGGAATCCCATGAGAGTTAGAGACGTGAAAGGGATTTCCGTGAGACGGAATCCCGTGAGAGTTAGAGACATGAAATGGGTGAAATGGATTTCCGTGAGACAGAATCCCGTGAGAGTTAGAAACATGAAAGGGATTTCCGTGAGATGGAATCCCACGAGAGTTAGAAACATGAAAGGGATTTTCGTGAGATGGAATCCCATGAGTTTTTTGGAAGCGTGAAACTGCAGGTTTATTCCGTGAAGTTGCAGATGTTTTAATAGTTCTGTGAAACTGTAGGTTTTTATGGTGTTTACAAGAGGAGTTTAGAAAAACACAGAAATCGTGTGATGAAAATGCAGATGATTTTAAAGTGCATGGCATTGGTTGATCGTAATCAAAATTAAAAGAGAGAAAAAAAAGAAAAAAGAATAAGAAAAGAAAATAATGAAGGGTCCAAGCTCCCACCTTAATGTGTGAATGTCGATTAGAGTGGGAGGAAACGGGGAATGAGATGCAAGATCGAATGCGGAAGCTCATGATGGAAGGCGATTCGCGTTGGAGCACCCGATGCAAAATGATGAAAAAAGGAAAGATTTTTGAATTTATAACGCAACCATCGGACTGGGCGTCTTCTTAATGAAGAATGCCACATGGCATCTTGCGATTGGCCCGCGAGAAGTAACCGTTTCACGACGTGAAGCATGTTGGACCAGTTCATAACATAAACCTTTTAAGATTGGTTCACGGTGTGAACCTTTTAGGATTGACTCCTCACGACGTGAACTTTTTAGGATGGTCTCACGGCATGAACTTTTTCGGATCATAAGTGTGCAAGATTAATACCTTCTATTTCTCTTCATGCTCAGTCATTCAAACATGCATTAAATGAGGGAATGATACCCAGTTTTACCTTGTATCCATTGTGTGGCTAATGGATACCTTCATATTTTATTGCCATGGGAACCAAGGTGACACCTTGGCACTTCTGGGTAGGTGTTGTTTTTGTAGGCGTTTTAGCTCCATGTGTGGGAATGTTTGATTATTCCTTCCACCCAACTGAACAATGTTATTACTGGGTCCTATGGTTGTGGACTTTTATCTGTGTCCCTTTGCTGAACTTCTTTGTTTCTTCTTTTAGGGTCCCTGTCCAGCTCCTTGATCGAAGTGGTTTACTGATATTGCATGGGCAACACTCAACCCATCTTGTTGAGTTGTCTTCTTCCTCCATACCTGTATTTGTGTAGTTTAAGCATTGGTTTTAGTTGGGAGTTGGTGCTGCATGCTTTTACTACTACCCTTTTCTTTATATTTGGAGAAGTTTGTGACGACGGCCACTAGGTGAGATTTGGGCACCCACACTGCCGTATTGCCTTGGTAGTAATCTTGTGCCGTTAGTAAATCCTTTTGGACCCATTGCTTACGAATTCCTTGTGGGGTGTTGGTTTGTCTAGAGTACTGCCAACCTGCTTGTAAAGGCCATTTGTGATTTTTGGCCCTTCTTTGAATCCTTCTTATTGTTTCTGTATTAACCTCCTTCTCCTCCTTGTGGGGTTGGTTTCTGAGTTGTGAACCTTGGGCACCCATTGTTGCGTACCCTGTGATGTTGGATATTATTTGTGTAGGGTTTGTGGAACTGATGCTTTTTTTGTTTTATGAGTTGATGTCATCGTGCTCGGTGTTGCTATCTCCTCAATCATGGCCTGTTTTCCTATGTTTGTTAGCCTCCATAAGGTTACGAACATGACATTTTCGCCCACTTCCATGGAACCTGCAAGCATGACAAACACCTTTCCAACCAAGGAATTATTTCTAATGGAAATGTTAACACTTAAAAATCCCTCAGCTTTTGTAGTTATCAAGTGCACACTATGTACTTGTGCATTGGTGGGTTCAAGGTGTGATCTATCTAAGGCTACCCATGTCTCATATGAGATCAGGTTATGATTTGATCTCGTAGCTATTAATGCACATGAAATTTAGCCGTATAGTATAGAGTTCCACCCCGAGTCGTGCTAGCTCAATGTCCAGTTCCTCTTCATCCAGGAGAGGCAAGGAAGCCATGCTCACATGTAACATTCTCTTCTAGAGTAATTGTTTAGCTTTGGCCTCCCTTTCCTTAGCCTCCTCTTGAGCTTGCTGGATTTTTTCCTTTGCAAGCAGTTTTTGCTGTTTTAAGAGATGTTCTTGCAAGATCATCTCTTAGGTCAGTGGTCCAAAATATTTTTTGATTTTTCTTCCATTGACGTAACCCTCCATCTGTACGCCATCAGTTGTCTCAATTCCATGGATGTAATGGTCATTTCAAAGGAATAAAGATATTAAATTTTCAATGAATTTTTTGCTAAACATCTAACATTTGTTGAGTTTTGCAAATGATATGTGTACAAGTTCTCTTGTGTTCACCCGAGGACGCTCACTATTGAAGTGTGGGGAAAATGTTAATACCATACATAATCACCCGAGGACGCTCACTGTTCAAGTGTGGGGAAATGTTAATACCATACATAATCACATTTTCAAACACTTCTTATGTCATTTTATTACCAATAAACATACATGTGTGTCCTAAATACATCCACAATATCATGTGTTCATAATTTAAACATACCTTAAAAACTCCCAAAAATACTTTAAGTCCCACACACTTAGTCTCGTTGCTTCTTCGATGATTTTGTCACTATAGTCATCACTATAGTTGTAATACTTAACCAATATCCATCCTATTACACTCACAAACTTTCTTATTCCTCTCATGAAATCCCATCTAGTCCTCACTGTAGCCTAACACCTCCACACATTCTCATATATCTCTACTATATATTTCACTGTTTTGAACATTAAAGTTATGAGACACTATCTCCTAGGGTAAAGATTCACCTTGATGAGATCGATCATCATCAGATCGATTCACCTTATGATTGGGTTAATAATAGAGAAAACTCATGTATGTGGAGTGCGTGGTAGGCTAGGATGCAAATATGGCATGTATGGTATATTCAATACATGGGGGGATTTTGGGGTATAAAAAGGGACCCCATCTCTTCATATTCTCCATCCCTACTTTATGGCACCCAATTGCTAACATTTTATTATATTTATGTGTTATAATACTTATGTTCATAACTTACATGCCATAATACTACCTTAGTTAGTCAAACTAGTTATCTACATCACATTTACACTTGTGTGAGACACTAAAATCAAGGCATAAGGAAGCATGGATCATTTGTGAATTTGGGAGGTCATCTACACCTATTGTAGCACATATACACATCTATCTTCAAGCCCTTATATATAAGATAGTGTAACCAAACATCTTCTTTAATAAAAAATTTAAAGTGTAGTGTACTTGTAGCCTTTATTTCTCCCATTGTATTTAAATTTTATCATTTCTTAGTTTTGTTTAGGCTCTGTAGAAATTAGAGAAAGTAGAAAGTATTCAGTAAATCTAAACGACCTCACCCATGATTTTAGGTCTTTTAGATGAGCTAGATATCACCATCTTTGGGAAATGAAATATGTAGATGCCCTAGTAACTTAAATGACCATATAGGAGTCTCTGAAAACTTATTAAGGTTACTGCCTTAGGTTATAATACTAAATATATATATAGACCTAGAAGGCATAGTTGCACCCAAACTAATTTCCTTCCTTTTTGTTAGATTCTTAGGATATGATTCCACATTAGATTATCCAAAACCCTAAACAAAATTTATGGGGTTAAAAAATATTAGTGCTAGGGTTGGAATAAATTACATATGTGAAAGTAATTATGCACAATTTATGTGCAATCATGTGTCTATAAATGTGCACTAAATTTTCATGGAAAATCCTTGTTATTTTAGGAAGGAATGATGGATGAGTTTTGGAATTTTGTGATGTGTTGCCCATGAAATGCATAGGAATTTATGATGAAGAAGTTTTAAACTTTTGACCCTAAAGGTTTCTTCTTTTAGAGAGAGAAAATCTATTTTTATATGGTCTAAAGTTTGTGGGATAAAGCCTCATAGGAGAAAGCTAGATGTTGAATACGTATTGAAAATATGTAGATTTAGGAAAAATTAGGGAAAAAAGGAAAGCATGGTTTACAACCCTAGTAAGAATTCTAGAGAGAGAAAGTGCTACTTTTTTAAATCACTGCATATAGGAATAGGTAAAAGTGAAAGAAGGATGATAGGAAGTCCTTGACATTGGATTATCACTTTTTATGATTAGGAGAGAAATAGTATGTCCTTAACTGAATAAGTTATAGGGAAATGGCTATAGAGATGGAAAATGACTACTTATCCTAGAGAGAGAGAGAGAGAGAGAGAGAGAGAGAGAGAGAGAGAGAGAGAGAGAGAATTTTTAGAGAAAGAAAGATGATTAATGAGAGAGAAAAACCTTAGGAAGATAAAGAATAAGAGAAGGTTCATCTATCAAAATTCAGATAAATTAACCCTTTAAGTTAGAAGGATCAAATTAGAACACTTAAATTATAATTCAAAGTGTAGTACATTGAGGATCAAAAAATAGGTTCTCTAAGATTTTTTCAAATCTTATCTAAGAAATAAGAAGTTTTATCATTGCAAAACAAGTCACCGAATGAGACTTAAATGATATTGGATCAAGTTATCAAGAGGATCATGACAAACTGGAGAAATGTCATTCAGAGATTCGATGTAGAGGAGAGAATGTCTCCTCACATGATTGTGAACGTTTACTGTCTTAGTGCATGTTTGATGCTTCACTACTTAACCATGTTTTCTATATTGATTGTTTTTTAAAATCATCGTATGTATTATAGTGGAAGACTATGAAGTACCCACATAGGCATTTGTGTTGCCACAGATAGATGTCATCCGAGTGGTGAATCCTATTCTGAAGATAGTTATCCGAGACCTTGACCCATCTCGGTAGACGTGGATGTGCGGATGTGCTCTTGACACGGTTGGTGTGTGATGAACAAGAGACAGCTCTCTTGTTGTATTGGGCAGTGATGGACAAGAGGTGTACTCCTGACATGGTTGGTATGACTGACAAGAGGCGGCTCCCATTGTACTAGGCAGTGATTGAGTATTTAGGGGCTTAGATCGAGCGTCAATCTCACTACAGAGCTCCTTTGCATTTCTTGGCCAAAGCACTCTTTCCTTGGGAGTGGTATGGCTATCAAAAGCAGCTCCAGGTGATTTTGTACGATTGCAAGATTTGGGTGTATCATCCTTACTGGATAGCATAGTTGTCCCATAATGTTTAGGCTCAGTAGTGTATAACTTCTTGGTCCAAGGATCATAGTCGTGGTGCTAGGAGACATATATAGACATATTACTTTTTTTTGTATACTTTAAATATTACTTTAAATATTTAAAGTAATACAGACATATGGTGTTTTTTTTGTATACTTTATTACTAGGCTCTCTTTTATAATGTTACATTTCTAGAGTTGTGTATGTGAGTAGAAAATAATTACGTGTCATGGAGTACATCCATGAATTATGCCTTTGTTTTTAGTTAAGTGTGTGCGTAATGAATAAGGAAGATCAATTTTGGGTGTGTGCGCTCACTTTGGGATTGAGTGGTAGGGTGGCAGGCTAGGCTCATTGGGATTGAGTGGGGTCTAGACTAAGCCTATGGATTTGGTTGAAGTCAAAAAAGTATGAAATACTGGCACTTTCCAAGCGAGATAGATATTTTAGGCTTTAGACACTTGCGATAAATTCAAAATTTAGAGTATTATGATGTAGGAATGCTGGTCAGAATAATGTATCGAGACTGTCACCTTCATAATCAAGGAGTGAAACATTACTTGAACTCAGGGGAGCCGCCATCGCCTCTTACTTATGATGGAGACATACATCTGGAGGAGTTATACACTTTTCCTAGTGTGAGGAGTTTCTAGTGCAACTCTACAAAGCATGTGGCTAGATATCTAAATGTTAGACCATTGTTGTATATGAAGCCCCCAGGTGAGATTTTCACCCTTGACAAATCCTCCGTTGTAGCCATATTCTAATGTAGGGGGTGAGAGTCCTCATAGTTGGTATTAGAGTACGGTTATGAAAACGAAACTTACAATGTTTTACTAGGTTTCTTTTCAGATGATGTAGCAGATGATCCAATCATGTCTTTCTAAGATACCTTGAGAGAATAACATGATAGCTTTTGCATTTGAGCACTTACTATACAATCCTAGCTGACAGGAGAGACTTGTTCTAGCTTGGCATTTTGAGGAGCTTTATTTTTCCACATGGGTTGAGCAGTGGCATTGTTGGTTCACGCATAACACCATCACCACCTATGGTAGTTAGGATGTGAAGATCTGAGATAACATTTCTTTGGCTATGATCTGTTTTGGATGAGGACTATAGCCAAGCTTAGATTATATTATAGGCCTATGCCTAGAAAGAAAGATATTAAAGCTGCTTAGGATAAACAAAAGCAATATGTCAGAAGAGGTCCAATCGAGAATTTAAAGAAGGTGATATGGTTTTTCTTTATGTATGACCCAAGTGAAGTTCTCTATTCTTGGAGAAGTACAAGAAGTTATCACCAAGATATTGTAGACCTTATGTTATCATGAGAAAGATTGGTGATCAGGCTTATGAATTGCTTCTTCTTCCATATCTTAAGATTCACAATGTTTTTCATGTTAGTATGTTAAAGAAGAATCGTCCCAACCCTGAGCACATCTTGGAGGATGATCAGATTATTATGCCACTACAAGGCCAAATGGAGTTAGAACCTAAAGAAATTGTGGATGTTGAGAAAAGCCCTTAAGGAACAAAATTCTAAGAGAATATCTAGTTAAATGGAAATTGCAACTTGGGAAAAACAAGAGGATCTAGCCAATGACTACTATCCCTATTTCATGAGATGAGGAAATCTCAATGCTTAAAAATAAAAAAAATGACCAACATTGGTGGCCGTGTGCACATATGCATGTGTAAAAGCACCTTGAACTTAAAAGAACTGAGAAAAATAAGTCCATAATTAAAACAAATTATTGCATATACCCTAGGGTCATGTGCTTGGCCCAAAAAAAAGTCCTAGCACTTCAAGGAAATAAATGAAATTTAGGTAGACTAAGAGGTGCCCATGGAAGAATTAATTAAATGGACTAAGGTTCAATGGTTGGGGTAAAACCATGGGTTTGTGGAAAACCAAAGTGGGAAGTTGGAAGTAGGAAATGGTAAATGGTATGGGCACACATGGGTTTTAGATAGGTGGCAATTATAGATGGTTTTTAGACTAGTGGCATTTTGCATGATGGTGTCAGGCTCCCTGCCTTGAGTTGCATTAGTTGCATGGCAGGCTCATGCATTAGTAAGCTTTAGTCTAGCCACACTTAGCCCCCATTTTGATAGAGCTAAATCATGTATGTGGAGTGCATGGTAGGTTGGTACTTAAATATGGCATATTAGTAGATTCCATTGCATGGGGGGGGGTGTTGGGCTATAAAAAGGGACCCCATCTCTTCATTTTCTCAATGCCTACTTTATGGCACCAATTTGCTAGTATTTTATCATATTTATACCTTACACTACTTACATTCACAACTTACATGCCATAATACTACCCTAGCTAGTCAAAGTAGTTATCTACTACATTGCTTGTGTGGGGCACTGAAATCAAGGCAAAAGGAAGCATGGATCATTTGTGAGTTTGGGAGGTCATATACACTTGCTGTAGCACATACACAAATCTATTTGCAAGCAAGTGATCAAACATATCCTTTAAAAATAAAATTGAAGTACAATGTACTTGTGGCCTTTGTTTCTCCTCTTATATTTGAATTTTATCATTTCTTAGTTTTCTTAGGCTCTGTAGAAATTATAGAAACTAGAAAAGTATTAATTAAATCTAAATGACCTTACCTATGATTGTAGGTCTTTTTAGATGAGCTAGATAGCACGATCTTTGGGGAATGAAATATTTGGATGCCCTAGTTAGTACCTTAAATGACTTTATAATTATAGAGTCTCTAAAATTTTATTAAGATTACTGTCTTAAGTTATAATACTAGATTAATATATAGACCTAGAAGGCATAGTTGTACCCAAACCTATTTCCTTCCTTTTTGTTAGATTTTTAGGAGTTGATCTACATTAGATTATCCAAAACCCTAAATAAAATTTATGGTTAAAAAAGATCAACTTAAGGGTTAGAGTAAATTAAATGTGTGGAAATAATTGTGTACCAATTTATGTGGACTCATGTGTACTAAACTTTCATGGGAAACCCTTGTTTATTTAGGAAGGAATGATGGATGAGTTTTGGAATTTTGTGATGTGTTGCCCATAAAATGCATAGAAAACTATGATGATGAAATTTAAGACTTTTGACCCTAAAGATTTCTTTTGACCCTAAAGATTTCTTTATTTAGAGAGAGAGAATCTAATTTTTATGGTCTATAATTTATGGGATAAAGCCTAATAGGAGAAAGTTAGATGTTGTGAATAATTCCTATTGAAATAGGTAGTTTTTAGAAAATAGGAAAGCATGGTTTGAAACCCTAGTGAGAATTCTAGAGAGAGAAAGTGCTACTTTTTAAAATCACCATATAGGAATAGGTAAAAGTGAAAGAAGTGGGATGAAAAGTCCTTAACATTGTATTACCCCTTTTTTATGACTTACAGGCAAATGGCTACTTATCTGAGAGAGAGAGAGAGAGAGAGAGAGAGAGAGAGAGAGAGAGAGATTAGGAAGATAAATAATAAGAGAAGGTTCATCAACAAAAATTTAGATAAATTAACACTTTAAGTTAGAAGGATCAAATTGGAAAACTTAAATTATAACTCAAAGTGTAGTACATAGGGGATCAAAAAATAGGTTCTCCTAGGTGAACATTAAGATTTTATCTAGGAAATAAGAAGCTTTATTATTCCAAAACAAGTCATCGGATATATTGGATCAAGCTATTGAGAGAAATGTCATTTAGAGATTTGATGGAGAGCAGACAATGTCTTATCGAGCTTGTGAAGTTTTACTTAGTCTTAGTGCATGCTTGATGTTTCACTGCTTAACCATGTTTTTATATTGAAAATTTCATGTATTCATTATATGTATTATTGTGAAAGTCTATGATGAAGGTACCACACAATCATTTTTGTTGCCAAACGAATGTCATCTGAGTGGTGAATCTTATAGCAAAGATGATTGTCCGAGACCCTAACCCATCTCGACAAGACGTGAGTGTGCTCTTGACACAGTTGGTGTGATGGACAAGAGGTAGCTCCCTTGTACTGGACAGTGTTTGGGGGCTTGGACCAAGTGTGTCAGTTGCTATAGAGCTCTTGTGCACTGGTTGGCTACAACATTCTTGCCTTGGAAGTGATTTGGCTATTAGAAGCGGGTCTGTGGGACTTTGCATGATTTCAAGATCTGGGTGTGAGACTTATGGGCTCCTTGTTAGACGATATAGTGGTCCCGAATATTCAGGTTGAGTAGTGCATACCTTCCTGGTCCAAGGATCACCGTCGTAGTGCTAGGAGATATATATAGACATATGATGTTTTTTTTATATAATACTTTGAATATTACTTAGCTCTATTTTATAATGCTATATTTCTACAATTGTGTGTATGAGTAAAAAAGATTTGTATGCCATGGAGTGCATGCATGAATTTTGCCCTTGTTTTCAATTGAGCGTGTGTAATGAATAAGGAAGATTAATTATGGATGTATGAGTTCACTCTAGCTCCATAGGCCCAGTGGTTGAGTAACATGCTAGGCCCATTGGGATTGGTTGAAGTAGGGATAAAATACTAGAAAACGGGTGACAAGGTGGACCTAAGCATGTGGATGCTTCCAAACGAGACTAAAAGTTGTTTTAAACTTTAGAGACTTGGGATAAATTGGGAATTTAGATTATTAGGATGTAGGAATGTTGGTCGAAATGTGTCGAGGCTATCACCTTCATAATCGAGGAGTAAGACATTGGTTGAGCCCAGGGGAGTCGCTAATTACCTCTTACTTGTGAGAATCATGAGGGAGACATGCATCAAGAGGAGTCATACATTTTTCCTAGTGTGATGAGTTTCTAGTGCAACTGTGTAAACCATGTGGCTAGATATTCGAATGTTGTATGAAGCCCCTAGGTGAGAGTTTTCACCCTCGATGAGTTCTCTGCCAGCCATATTCTAATAGATGTGGATGAAGTCATCACACCACTCATCGATGACTGTGTTCTAAGTTGTGTTGATGTTTGGAATGGTTGCAAGTAAGAGTACACTCCCCTCAAGCTAGGCATACTTGATCTCTCAACCAAAGTGAACACAGTAGCACATGAAATAAATGATGCTAGGATAATCTATTCTTTTACTAATTATTCTATGATGTACCAGTATTATGGGGTGATTTTTATGTTTCCTTATTCACACATTGAGGCGTGATGAACTACTTGTGTACTTTTCTAAATATAAATTTCCCTATAATTAATAACAATGTAATCAATTTCTAAGTAATTTAAATTTTCTCTTACCTTTGTACTATAGTATGAGTACACACTTTTGCCTATAATTAATAATAATGTAATCGATTTCTAATGTACTTAGCTTTTCTCTCATCTCTATACTGTAGTCTAAAGTTGATCTTGTCATAACTCTATTAATCTATGTAGATTTGCTTAACATCTAACACACATAATCATTTTCCCAACTAGGTAATGAAATGGCTAGGCTAGATCAAGACTTGCTTAGAGTCAACATATATAGGTTTATCTTGTGACTATAAGATTGGACCTGGTATTACTAACTTTTAATAATATACCTTCAACACTCTTCTCTCTTATGTTTTCTTCTAGCTAAACAATCATAATACTCTTAATTGTTCGATCAATTTTAATTTTGACTTGGAATTAGACCTCTTTTACATCCAATTCTCCCTAGTAATAATGGTGGGGGGTAGGGCTATGACTTGTTGGTGGGGCCTAACCACCCCACCGAGTGGTGTTCCTATCCTTGGGTAAGGGGTGGGTCACACATGCAAACACCTTCTATTTAAACAATACTTATTGTGGGTTTTTACTTAGATTTACTCCTATATTCAATGATATTTACAGTATGGTGTATGCCTAACTTGGGCAACCTTTATTTTCATTTACAATTAAACCTATAGGTCTGTATGGGTCAACTTTCTCCACATAAAAGATCTCGCTTTGTCTTTTAAAAGTGTCACACAAAACAATCTTCATGCAAAACCTATGAATTTTACCAAAAAAATAATAATTCAACGAACTTTACTATGACTTAAATTAAAGTAACGTTATTAGAGAATGAAAAAAAACCACAAATCTCTAACATATTACTTAGTTTACCCTTTCCTCTAGTGTTATAAAGGTAAAGATCAACGAGTACTACTACCTTAAAAAATTCTATGGAGGTGTCCATTGATGATCTTTATGTGTATTCTCACAATGAAAGAAACACTTTACATGTTTAAGAAAAGTATTGGAATGATGTTTCTTGTATTAGATCTCCCTTAATTTATTTAAATGTTAACTTTGGGGGGTTTCTTATAATAGATATCGCTTTTATGTTTAATTTATCTTTCATTTAATTGCATAGATGCTAGCCCTGGCTTTGAAACCAACTTGAAAATCTAAGGAGCTAGGAAGGATCAAAGAAAAATATTAATTCCATACTTAATGCTAAGAATAATGATAAACTTAAATAAGAATTAATCTCAAATTAATCAAGATAATTACAATAATAATATGCCTCTAAATGATATCTCAAAATGAGCATTAGATGCACATATGCTTTGCACTCCATGTAGAATTTATGTGGATGCAAAATGTGCATTTTCTATGACTAGCACACAACATGTGGCTAACACTTTACCCATAAAGACATCTTCACCTTTTTCTGTTTATAATCATCATCACACACACAACATGTGGCTAACACTTTATCCATGAAGACATTTCGCCTTTTTCCTTTTATAATCATCATTCATCATCATCATCATCACACACACACGCACACACACACACACACACACAAACTTCTGAATACACCATACACATGTGGAAGACTCTTGCCCTCCAATTGACCACATATCTAAGAGAACACTCGCTTCCCCACCATAAGAAAAAATTGGAGGACTTAATGCATCCCCTCAAATACATTATGATGTGAGACATTATGGTGGGAGAGTCCTCATCTCTCACCAAATGCAAAGGATCTCAATGAATCTAATATGTAAGAGATCTTAATGAATATTTTTGAATTGCTAGAATACATGCATGAGCCTTCTTTTATGAGCCATGAAGTTGGAGTTGGTAAGAAAATAGAGCTTTGTACTTTCTCCTATTTTCCTTTTTAATGTATCACACAAAATAATTTTTTTGAAACGTATAAACTTCACTAAGAAAACGTTGTTTCAACAAACTCTACTATGAGTAGGTCCCATGTTATCTGTAAGACAAAAATAACATTATTAGACCATGAAAAGAAATCCACAAATCTCTATCATATAAATTTTTAACCCTTTCAATGGACCCTCTAGTGTTATGACAGTATATATCATGCATATTTATGAAAGTGAGGTGCATATATTTAAACTTTAAGGAAGGGAAGAGAGTGCTTGCTTGGTGGGCATATGAAGGTTGGTGACACTTCCAAAAGGCCATAAAATGAACGGTAGGTATGTTGATGACAGTTCCAACAAGGCACAATAAACGATAGAATGAAACCTTCTTAATATCTATGGTGACCCATGCAAGTTGTTATATGCCAACTTAGATTTGTGTTGTGGGCCATACAAATAGAATGAATACATGCAATACTATCACAAAACTATAAGAGCCAAGGCAAGGGGCTTGAGATTTTAAAAAGACTGGTTATACCCATACATATACACTTGATGTCAAAACAATATTTTTCTTCTTCTTCTTCTACTACTACTTCTTCTTCTTCTTCTTCTTCTTCTCTCTCTCTCTCTCTCTCTCTCTCTCTCTCTCTCTCTCACACGCGCGCGCGCACACACACACACACACACACATGCTTTATATGTGTGTGTGCATTTGCACATGACATGCACACACACACACACACACATGCTTTATATGTGTGTGTGCATTTGCACATGACATGCACACACGTGTGTGTGCCACATATGCATGCACACGTGCACGTACGTGTGTTTATTATGTGTGTGTGCATGCCGTGCATGTGCTATATCATCTTCCCCACACACATATATACCTATAGCATTTTTCCTTCATGTATATTTAACCTTTATGATTATACACATATTTTACCTATTACTAAGTGTGTGTGCATGCATGCGTGTGTGCGTGTGTATGATTTACGTATATAGATACTCCCATTTCAAAATACTTTCTATATATTTATTTAATCTATAGCATCTTCCCAACACACATACATACCTATGTCATTTTTCCTACGTGTATATTTAAATTTATCATTATACATTTATTTTACCTATTACTAAGTTTCCTACGTACACACACACACACGCGCGCGCGCGCACGCACACACACACAAATATATGTATATATATGAACATTTTCCTAGACATACACACTTATACACTTACATGCATGCACACTTATAAATTTATATACATATATATT
Source organism: Cibotium barometz (assembly GCF_041138505.1). Taxonomy (NCBI): domain Eukaryota; kingdom Viridiplantae; phylum Streptophyta; class Polypodiopsida; order Cyatheales; family Cibotiaceae; genus Cibotium; species Cibotium barometz. The sequence continues at coordinate 23,408,183 of NC_141076.1, read as the reverse complement.
CACACACACACACACATACACTTACATGCATGCACACTTATGAACTTATATACATATATATTCACACACACACACACACGTCTCTCTCTCTCTCTCTCTCTCTCTCTCTCTCTCTCTCTTACATGCATGCACACTTATAAACTTATATATATATATACACACACACACACACACGTCTCTCTCTCTCTCTCTCTCTCTCTCTCTCTCTCTCTCTCTCACTCTCTTTGACCAAAATTTTGCACTCTCTCTCCCTCTTTGTCTTTCTCTTATATACATATGTGCATAAAAGAGTTTAGGTTACATATATACATATGTCTATATATTTATGTGTGTGTGTGTATGTGTGTGTGGTTGATTATATACTCACCGCCTTCCTCTCATACATTTTATTAATGAGTGCCTTCTTTGTGATTACTAAGTGGCCTCCCCAATATACAAGATGCCATATTGTATCCTTCTTAAGGTTTTTTTCCTGCACTACCATACCCAATTCTAATCCCATGTGCATACACACACACACATACACACATACATACACATGCACACACTTTTTTACATTTACACTACAATCGTGACCTTAGTATGTATTCTTAAATATAGACTCTTACCTTTTTATTTAACATATTGCTTCATGCTCTATAATTCAATGCTTATGGTGGAAGATTTTTTACACTTATGCTTTTCACATGGTTGTAATGGTCTTTCTAAGTTCATTAATCTCCACTTACAACATAGATGTACTAAAAGATGTCAGGTTCATTACTCTTTACTTTCTAAGTTCATTACTCTCCACTTAGAAAAAATTGGAGGACTTAATGCATCCCCTCAAATACATTATGATGTGAGACATTATGTTGGGAGAGTCCTCATCTCTCACCAAATGCAAAGGATCTCAATGAATCTAATATGTAAGAGATCTCAATGAATATTTTTGAATTGCTAGAATACATGCATGAACCTTCTTTTATGAGCCATGAAGTTGGAGTTGGTAAGAAAATAGAGCTTTGTACTTTCTCCTATTTTCCTTTTTAATGTATCACACAAAACAATTTTTTTGAAACGTATAAACTTCACTAAGAAAACGTTGTTTCAACAAACTCTACTATGAGTAGGTCCCATGTTATCTGTAAGACAAAAATAACATTATTAGACCATGAAAAGAAATCCACAAATCTCTATCATATAATTTTTTAACCCTTTCAATGGACCCTCTAGTGTTATGACAGTATATATCATGCATATTTATGAAAGTGAGGTGCATATATTTAAACTTTAAGGAAGGGAAGAGAGTGCTTGCTTGGTGGGCATATGAAGGTTGGTGACACTTCCAAAAGGCCATAAAATGAACGATAGGTATGTTGATGACAGTTCCAACAAGGCACAATAAACGATAGAATGAAACCTTCTTAATATCTATGGTGACCCATGCAAGTTGTTATATGCCAACTTAGATTTGTGTTGTGGGCCATATAAATAGAATGAATACATGCAATACTATCACGAAACTATAAGAGCCAAGGCAAGGGGCTTGAGATTTTAAAAAGACTGGTTATACCCATATATATACACTTGATGTCAAAACAATCTTTTTCTTCTTCTTCTACTACTACTACTACTTCTTCCTCTCTCTCTCTCTCTCTCTCTCTCTCTCTCTCTCTCTCTCTCTCTCACGCACAAACACACACACACACACACACACATGCTTTATATGTGTGTGTGCATTTGCACATGACATGCACACACGTGTGTGCGCCACATATGCATGCACACGTGCACGTACGTGTGTTTATTATGTGTGTGTGCATGCCATGTGTGTGCTATATCATCTTCCCCACACACATATATACCTATATCATTTTTCCTTCATGTATATTTAACCTTTATGATTATACACATATTTTACCTATTACTAAGTGTGTGTGCATGCATGCATGCATGCATGCGTGTGTATGATTTACGTATATATATACTCCCATTTAAAAATACTTTCTATATATTTATTTAATCTATAGCATCTTCCCAACACACATACATACCTATGTCATTTTTCCTACGTGTATATTTAACCTTATCATTATACATTTATTTTACCTATTACTAAGTTTCCTACGTACACACACACACACACACACACACACAAATATTTGTATATATATGAACATTTTCCTACACATACACACTTATACACTTACATGCATGCACACTTATAAATTTATATACGTATATATTCACACACACACACACACACACACTTATACACTTACATGTATGCACACTTATGAACTTATATACATATATATTCACACACACACACATCTCTCTCTCTCTCTCTCTCTCTCTCTCTCTCTTACATGCATGCACACTTATAAACTTTTATATATATATATATACACACACACACACACGTCTCTCTCTCTCTCTCTCTCTCTCTCTCACTCACTCTCTCTCTTTGACCAAAATTGCACTCTCTCTCCCTCTTTGTCTTTCTCTTATATACATATGTGCATAAAAGAGTTTAGATACATATATACATATGTCTATATATTTATGTGTGTGTGTGTATGTGTGTGTGGTTGATTATATACTCACCGCCTTCCTCTCATACATTTTATTAATGAGTGCCTTCTTTGTGATTACTAAGTGGCCTCCCCAATATACAAGATGCCATATTGTGTCCTTCTTAAGGTTTTTTTCCCGCACTACCATACCCAATTCTAATCTCATACGCTTCCCCTATTTAAACCTACACTCTCTCCCTTTGCATGCTAAAATAGTGAGTATGTATTGTTTTTCCTTGCCTACGTGGCTTCCACCTGAGCTCTCTTCTTTGCATGTTCTTCTTAGCTAAGCACCTCTTTCTTACCCAATACGCGTTGTTGCTCTCTGTACTCTAGAGTGCTCTCGACTGACATTGCAATGGAGTCTCACTTCTATGTACTTGTGAAGGTTTTACATGTTTTTCATGTTTAACGCACAACACATATACATATGTTCTCTTCTTTTACACTCTCACATGTGCTTATGGTTCCTTCCTTTATACACACATAACACTTATTCTTATGGTTCTCCTCTTTTACACACTAATCACTTTACTTCACCTCTCCCCTTGCTCCTTTTAAATTCACTAACTCCTTAACCCCCTCTTATGCCAATCTTCCTTGTTCTAGGCATTAATATTGTTACTAAACTTTGTGTTATTATCTCCTAGTATGTTCAGCATGCAATTATCTTGTTTGCATTGTTTCAATGTTCTCTATGAAATACATAGGCTTAACTACTCATCCCATATTCATGTAGCTCACAACTTGTAATGTTGAGTCCATGCCTACATATACTCACACCTACATCATAGTGTTATCTTCAAGTGGTGATGAAAACTTCACTTACCCTTATTGACACACCCAATCTCTCTCTCTCTCTCTCTCTCTCTCTCACACACACACACACACACACACACACACACACGCACGCACGCACGCATGCACGCACGCACACATACATACATACATACACATGCACACGTGCACGTGCATACACACACACACATACATACATACACATGCACACACTTTTTTACATTTACACTTCAATCGTGACCTTAGTATATATTCTTAAATATAGACTCTTTTCTTTTTATTTAACATATTGCTTCATGCTCTATAATTCAATGCTTATGGTGGTGGAAGATTTTCGACACACAAAAATTAGCATTTTTAAAAAAATTATAAAGGCAAACAAACAAAGAAATTTATAAAAGATCGTCAAGCTCAAGGATAACCAAAAATACATATCATGCTTTTTTATTAAAGTAGAGATATTATAACCCTTTAATTTTTTCATATTTTTTTAATTTACAAGACTAAAAGTTTACTTCTTATATATCAGATAATTTCTGGTTACATCATTTAGTGATTACATCACAACATCAAAACCCAAATCTAGACGCGGAGCAAGGGGAATAGCATGAAAAAATTGAAGGGTTGACCTCTTTGAATATATTCAAGAGGGCCTATGTTTTCATGGAGAATTTCATTCCTAATCACAAGTCTGCAACACCAGGCATCATGCTCTTGAAGATGATTCAGTCATGGAAATTTTTTTCCTTGTGCATTATGGATGATTCATTGGTCATGGCGCGTATGAATTCTTGGACCCTTTGATCCTAATCTTCAAAGAATGTTACATCCAAGCAAGCTCTGTCGATGTTGTCAACTATCTTCGGTAGAGGCTGAGGATTGAGGAAATAGCATGCGTACTCGCCCTTGCATATTTCTGTCAAATCTGCACTTTCTGGATCTCTCATGCATTTCCAAAAAGCCCCACTTTGCAGAGCTCATGCCATTCCCAGTTTGTGGAACCACCCATAATGCACAAGGAAAAAATTTTCCATGACTGAATCATCTTCAAGAGCATGATGCCTAGTGTTGCAGACTTGTGATTAGGAATGAAATTCTCCATGAAAACATAGGCCCTCTTGAATATATTCAAAGAGGTCAAGTACTTAAGCTCTCCCAGACCATACTGCGCATAGACCATCGTGCCCCTATTTATCTCATTAGCAGGAACCATTTCTTTACTTGTGCCTGGAATCGAGAAGGCTAAGAGCAACCAATCGAGATATGCATACACATGAATTTGGATGAATCAAATAGGCAGGCATAGGAATGCCCACAACAAGAACTAGAAGAAGAAATGGATGCGGCAACAACAGACGATCCCACCGAGGCAGGCGCCATGAAAACCTAGCCACATCAAACCATAAGGCAAACCTTAAATGTTTCCAAAACCCAACCCCAGAAAATTCTAGGGCATCCACTTGTTGCACATGGAGATACCCTTTAAAGTATGCTTTAAACCTAACGTTATTCACTCTAGCATAAGGTCCCTCTGCATACTAATTAATTAACACCACCCAAAATTGGGCACCCAATAGGAAACGTCGGGCCAACGTAAGATCGGTAGGAGGGCTGTCAATCAGCTTCATTTTTAAAGATCTTCGATAAGGCTGCCACCCCACGGGCGAAGAGCTTTCCATACGAAAGAGAAGAGTAGCAGCCAACATTTGCAACCTGCAAACAGCGAGGATGGGAGAACAGGGGTTGTGGGCAGCCTCCCTGAACACGCAAGCGCGTGAGGCCTTTAAGAGCGGTCGCACGCGGCCGTTACAGTGGCGCCTGCAGCAGCTGGACGCCATCGCCGCCCTTCTCTGCGAGCGGGAGGCGGAGATTAACTACGCCCTCCAAGAAGACCTCGGCAAGTCCGCCTTCGCAGCCTTCTGTACCGAGGTTTGCAAATTCTCTTCAAATACATAGATTTATTATCACCTCTCATGGTGACCCTCCTTGCATGCGGCGTCTGTTCTGTCTCTGGTGTTTTTCGGATGGCGTACGCCTCAAGTACTTTCATTCTGTTCTGCTACTACGTTTCCCTGATTCTTATACTCAATGACACTTCTGTGTGGTACAAATTCCTCTCCGATTCGACACTTGGCATCTTCTTCTGTCTATATCATGTGTCTCTTCTCTACTGGTGCGTGTCACGTAATCTGCATATTAGTATCTCCAGGCAGTCCACCCCCTCGTGGAGAGAGAGAGAGAGAGAGAGAGAGAGAGAGAGAGAGAGAGAGAGAAACATCTGTTGAAAGCCAAAATGACCTATGATACACAATACATATTGTAAAGAGCATGTCTGTCTTTAGCTGAATCTGTGGTCTGGCAAAAGAAAAACATCCTACTAATCAGCTAGTAGATCTACGATGCCAAGCATAAAAACAATTATCTGGGTGTGGATTTTGTGTTTGTTTTACTTTGGGTTTTGGTTTAGACTCACGAAAATCCTCTGTGAGGGCTCTTCCCGGTAGACTGCCCACTTTCTTTCTTTCCAATGAGAGAGAGAGAGAGAGAGAGAGAGAGAGAGAGAGAGAGAGATGGATGCACTTCTTAATTTCTGTCGTATACAAATAAGAACTCAATAAACACAATCATACTGAGTTGTGACAAAAGAAATATGAGATGGCTAGCGATTTTAAAAGTAGTGTTAGTTATGTGAAGTTAAAAGTACATCAACATTTCAGGTGAGCATGGCAATTAAAGCTTCTAGATGTCAACAGGTAATAAGATCCTTCTGATAAAAAACAGGTTATTTTGTTGTGTCCTATCTTTAGAGGGTGGTTACAAGCTGCATATTGAGGGTATTTGGCAGTTTCTGTACCTGGTTCATTGTCCGATGGTTGGCCCCACAGTTTGAGAGAAAGAGGTCCTGAGTGTATGTGACTGGTCCGTGGTCTTTTGCCTTCTCTTGTGTAGGAGGAACAGGTCCGTGCAAACCTGGTCTGGGTAGTGAAGAAACTTACTCAATAGTAGATCAACACATCTAAAGTGGTAATGTTCTTCTGTGTGTGTCTCTCTTATTTCACAAAGCTAGCGTTTGTTGCGGGTGATACATGATGTAGGTCTGTACAAAACCTTGTCTTTCCTCTTAAAGGATACGATCTAGCCCATGGTATGCGACATATGCCTCCATAGGTGCCCTAGTTGCTGAATTTGCAAAGAAAAAAGGTCCTTGTAAAACTGCATGTGTGTGGATTAAGGAGGGGCATTGCCAGTATTGAGACTTGATGAGTTCTGGTAGGTGGCGAGGTTGACTGACGTTTTGATGATTTAGGAGCACCAACTCAGCCAGCCTCACTGTGATATGTGAAAAGATGCTTCCTCTCGCAGCCAAACCATATTGGGCCTCAGGAAACTAGGGGGCCAGGGGACAATTGTTTTCTGAGTGAGCAGCAGAATGGACCATCAATTCTTGGCAGGGCACAACTGATTGTTAGGTATGCCTTGGGAAAGCTGTCACAAGCACACATGTGGATATGGCTAGTGTCCTAGCTAATCCCTGATTAGGCAGCAGTTTACAGTACATAACAGGCTCTGCCAGGTAAAAATGAAGTCTCCAAAGGCAGCCCACCAGTTGGCCAGGTCATGAGCATCAAACAGACAAAGTCTGCAGTATTTAATGATATTATATGAAGATTTGTGCTTATTTCTGCCTGCTGACAGCAGTCAGTTTGTTGTAGGGGATCTTCAAGACCCTATAAATGGCAAGCTAGAGTTCATTCATAGATCATCTAATCCCCACCATGGGGCAGGTCAAAGACAGTTCGTGGTCAGTCCTTTAGATCAGTTTTCAGTCCACTCTTGAATGCCAGGCATATACATCTTTTTGTACTAGAAGTTGTACAGACATATACATCTTTCTGTACCATATCAATATACTGAAAATGCAGTTCACCTCTCGTCTCTGCTGTCTAATCATTGCTATTGTATTAGTGTTCCTAATTAGTAGGCTTAGGGCTGGATCAAGTAAGCCAAGGCTTCCGCGCATGCAACATGGGTATCAGAGCATTCAGGCTCACCCATCTAAGCACTCAGCTGTCCCAAGAAAGGTGCACAGTTCCATGGAAGAATGCAGTGAGGGTCGCATTCATTTTTGAGGTGGTTGGCAGCAAGCAAAGATAGAGGAAAGAATTCCCTAGGAGTTGTGTGCTCAAAGGAGCATACCATTGGCTCTCAGATCAGTTTCAAAGGTGGAGCATCATGCATGATCATTCTCAGCAGGTGACCATAGTTGTGTCTGGCATGGGGACAAAGTGGAACAGATGCACAGTTCTCAAACGAGACTTGGAGTGGAATAAAAGGAGTAACAAGTTTTCAGTCAAAGTGTTAGAAGTCGAGCTGTCAAAGTACAGAGTCAGCAGTCCAGGGAGGAAGGATGACAACATCATCAAGTTTAGCAGGAGGGAATGTCAGGTGCACACACGTGGACATGGGCAGTCTCCTAGCTAATCCCTGATTAGGCAGCAATTTAGTGTACATAACAGGCTCTGTCAGGTAAAGATGAAGTCCTCAAAGGCGGCCCACCAATCGGCCAGGTCATGAGCATCAAACAGACAAATTTTGTGCTTATTTCTGTTGGTCGACAGCAGTCGGTTTGTTGTAGGGGATCTTTAGGAGCCTATAAATAGCAAGCCACAGTTCATTCATAAATCATCTGATCCCCTCGGTGGGGCAGGTCAAAGTCAGTCCTTTAGATCAGTTTTGAGTCCACTTTTGGAAGGCCAAAGGCCATGGAAGTTGTACATACATATACATCTTTTTGTACCATAACAATATACTGAAAATACAGTTCCTCTCTCTTCGCTTTGCTGTCTAATCGTTGCTATTGCATTAGTGTTCCTAATGAGTATGCTTAGGGCCGGCTCAAGTAAGTCACATGCAACAAAAGTGGTTGATGTTTAGATTGCGTAAACAACAAGAACTTGAATGATCATGCAAACATACCCTCTCCCCCACTCCGCCACCCCCATCCCCTCTCTTGCATGTCTCTTTGCAAAGTACTTGTTTCATTAAGGCTGTGGCTGAAAAATGCTCAATGTGCATTAGAACTTGAGTGACCATGCATTAACAACCTTGCATTAAGGCTGTGGCTGAAAAATGCTCAATGTGCATTAGAACTTGAGTGACCACATTAACAACCTTGAAGTTTCTCTTCATGTTCTTTATGAGGCACATGTCTTTGTAAATTCAACTCTTAGATTTTGAAGTGCAATACAGCCCAAAAAAAGTTTGTTTCTTGCTAATTTTGGAATTGTCAAAGCATCTTTGACATGTCTTTTCTCACCGGAAGGAAGGCAAATTGGGATATCACCATACTGCTCGATGCCTTAAGCAATGTTATTGTCCTTTTGGTAATAAAATACCTTAAGGGGGGAAGAGGGGGGGGAGGTCGGCCCATCATTTCAGCCCCTAGTGTAATGCACTATTTATTTTCAGGTTATTGTGGTTGTGGTGAGATTAGTATTTATTCTTCTTTACTAATTGTTTCCTTGTTAAATGTCCACCGCATTACATCAGGTATATAGTTAATGATTCTAGGCCCCAAATCATTTTCCACAAAGGGAAATTGTCTTTGATAGAAATGTAACATGGTAGGCATGTAACAAGGAATTAATTAACAATAAACAAGATTAAACACTAATCACAACACAACCACAAATAACTAAAAATAAAATTGTGCACCACATTAGGGGTCGGAGGGGTCGGAATGATGGACCACACCCCCCTCTTAAGGTATTTTATTACTAAAAGGAGTCTGCTTTCAAGTACAAGATCACGTGTGCTTGAGGTTCACTATGGATCTGCACCTAATTCTTGAAGTACACAAATATGAAAACAAATCAAACAAAATATTGGCACCGTGGGTTTTCACCCTATGCTGTGTGCCCTGCTTTCAGCTTGTGAACCCTTGCATTGGCGAATTCCCATGAAAACATCCGCTTTGGCAAATTCCCCTTGGAACCCGCTTTGGAAATTCCCTCGAAACCTCAGCTTAGGTAGTTTTGTGAAACTGCGTTCTCCCAAAATCATCCGGAACTCTTCCAATTGCCGTGCAATCACCTAGAACACCACACGTAGCCCTCTTGCTCAACCTAAAGATATACTACCAATCCAATCAGTTGCTTTCTTTGCAATAGGTTTCTTCACATGTGAACTAAACACTTGTACCTTTGCTCAAAGCTATATGGCAGGCAAACCAACCCTCAAATCACCTTGTAAGCCTAACAAATTTATGCAGTTTTAAGTTTTTTTAACTCATTTTCACCTTGTTTTATCTTCAGCAACCACCAAATATTGTTTTCGCATTTGCCCATACATGTTTTACCGATGTCCGTACAATCCGTGCATGTTTGTGCGGTGTTTGTACAGTCCATATAAAGCCGTACAACACTCGCACAACCTTGGTAAACCTATAAATCAACTTTTCCAGCCCTGAAAACCCTAAAACATCTTGCTTTTAGCTTTCCCTCACATGAAAGTGTGCCAAAGTGTGTTGGATATCAAGAGTCTCACTTGGAAGTGCTGCACCAGCCCTAGAAGTTGACAATCAGCCTGGAAGGGAGCTTGGAAGGAGTCGAATATCCCAAGGAGCCTTTCATGTACACTGTAGTGTACATGATTAATAACATAGGGGGTCAAGCCCAAATGGTGGGCCAAGCCCAAAGATCTCTTCATGAACCAAGTCCATGAGCCAAGCCCAAGATCTCAAAATGACATATGAGCTCAGCTTAAGGTCCCATACATCTTGCTATAATTAGGATCTACATGCCAAACATGTCTTGGAATAATCAAGATAATCAAGTCTAAAATACTTTGAGAAATTAGGAATTTGTGATAACAAACCTCAAAGAGGTGTGTGAAGACTTGAATTAGAGAAAGTCCTTGATGTGGATCCAGTGAGCATTGTGCTTAAAGTTCTATCTTCCATTTATCACAATTTGCCTAAGGCTCTGATGGTTCATGAGAACACTCCCTTTTTTGAATAACCTTTAGGCATTTCTTGTCAAGAGAAGTTAAGCTCAAAAAAGCTGAATCCCAAGGGTTCAGGGGGAGTTAAGAAGTATAAAATGTGGGTCAAATGTCCAAAGGGGGTAATTTCAAAAATGCTTTTGGTCGATCAATGCAAATCCAAGTTGAGAACTCTTTATTTCAGCATCAAGGACAACAACAAAAAAGGTTTAATCAAACTTATAACTATAAAGAAAGCGGAAATTTCATGCCATTTAGCAACAATGCAATGCAAAGTAGAAGACCTTCGTATTATTGTGACAAAGAAAAGCTTAATGAGAGGATTGCCACATCAAGCAAAAAACACAATAGGTTAATGGAGGTAGGAGGAGAGAAAGAAACTTCCCCAAGCAAGGAAGACAAAATAATCAAACTTTGTCGAGCAAAGAGAGTACAGAATGTCCCTATGGGGATTGCTATCTTGTACTTTGGTGCAGATACCTACCTGAAGGGGTTTTGGATGGTGCTAAGGTGGTTATTGGGTCCTGAAGAAGGGCGAGGCAATATCCACGGTACCTGTTTTTGGCCATGTACATGTGTACACGTGGTGCTTGTGAGGAGTCCGACCATTTGCACATTGGGTACCAAGATTGCAGGCGGAATGACCATAAGTACAATAAATGTAGAAGGGTGATTATCCAAGTTACATGCATCATGCATTCATATGTGTGTTTTTGAGATTTAGTTTATTTGTGTGACATTGTTTGTTTTGCCTGAACAATGCCTAGATTTATTTGCATGTTTTGTCCATGGGACTGGCGGGGACGCGTGGTCAGCCTTGTGGACGCATGTGTACACAAACCTATTTGTGGAAGTGATGTGGTGTTCCTTGTGGGTTTTGCAGGTGGTAATTATGTTTGTTGTTAATATCAAATGTACATGTTTACCAGGAAATTTTCCAAAGCAGGGATTCCCAAGGGGAATTTTTAGCAGCTTGCCTCTGTCCCCACATGCTCTTCCAATACATGAGAATGGTCCTTGCTAAGAAATTCATGACTTGCAGCTTTGAAAAAATTACGAGTAAGCTAAGGCAAAAGGAAGAGATAATTATGACAGAGAATTATCTACCTAGGATCAAGCAGAGAAAGAGAATGCCATTGCTTTGATACCAATTTGATGTAAATCAGCAAACTAAGCAATATATTGATCAATTAGCATAACATTGAAATTTGAATCATGATTGACAAACAGAGAAGAACATAGATTATAATGGCTTGGGTTGGACTTGTGTAACTATTTGGCCCTCGGAGCTCTTTTCACATGATGGAACTCATGCCGGACACATGGAAACAGGGTTCATAAAAGAAAAAGCACCCGTCTTGGTCAAAAAACAAGAAAAAGCAAAAAGTCAAACTGTGTTGACCGTGAGTCAAGGGCACCATTGGAAAGACGACATTGAGCTGGATCAAAAAGCTAAAACCCGCTTTTCCAAAAAAGTAACTCCAAGGCCAAAAAGCAAGGCCCTGAAGCTAGAAAAGCATAAATCAAGAACTTTGGGCCTTATTTGATTATTATTAAAATAATAAAAGGAGAAAAGCAAAGCAAAAGCAATGTTTAACAAAAAGCAGGGACTCCCTTCAAGTATAAAAGAAGCTTGTATTCCTCTTGTTGATGCACAACAACTTGGTGAGATCAACTCTGGAGAGAGATCGTCAATATCATCTTCATTAAAACTTCGCCGCCGTCAAAAACTTCGCCAGCTCTTCCACCGCCCTGCAATGCATCCACCAGCTGCCCCTGAGTGTTACGTCGCCTATTGCCTTTGAGCGCTGCGCCGCTGCCTTGCTACGCCGCCCTGGGAGCGTTGCCGCCGCTGCCCTCTTGCATCGTTGTTGCGTTTACTGCACCTGTGCCATTGCTGTGCCTATGCCGCCCTGTAAACAGAGCCCTGCGCTGCTAGCTGCCACCCCTTCTTGTTGCTCAGCTAGCGCCGCCAGCAAAGCAGCCTTGACTGCAGTAGCCAGCATCGTCAGCAAGGCAGCCCCCTTGTGCAGCGCTTGTTTTGCTGCCGTCCTGTGAGAGCTGCTGCCAGTTCCTCCTAAAACCTCACCAAAGAGGAACTGCCATTCAGGGCCACATATCTTCCACCTTTACATTTTTGAGGTTATTTTTCCAGATTGGGCATTGAAGTTCCCTTGGATATCTGTGAGGTTCAGGATTTGATTCATACCTTGGACATTGGTACTAGCCCGGTGTGAGACTCTTGTGGGTCATCCTTGTGGTGTGCTCGGCATCACAGATCTTGTGCCCCCGACCTCGTCTCATCAACATATTTGTTTGATATTGTATTCATTTGTTGTATTGGTCCTTGCTTGGAAAAGCCCGTGGATTGCTCCTGAAATAAATTCTTGAAAGGGGCGGGCTTGTTTCCCACTTAGTGTAGTGTACTGTGCAAAACCCCTATTCCCCTCTCTCTCTTCCCTCAGACAACACAGGGATGTAGTGTTGAGGTAGCATGCCGAGAAACAATCCCGGCTCTGTCAGGACACCTCACAGAGAGCCATCGCAGATTTCTTTGTGGTACACACATCCACATCAGAATCCATTGCCCACAATAGTTTCTCTACTACGACATCAGAGCCCACCACCAGTACCCATGCTCCAGCTCCATACCCCAGAGGAGTTCTTAGTGAGAGAGCTTGATCCATTCTATGGGACAGACGTCCCCGACCCAGAGCATCAGGTCCCTCCACCACACACAGAGAGATTCATGAGGTTCTCCGCCGACATGACACGCTCCCATCATAGAGGCTTGACATTCACTCCACCATCAGATCGGTTCTGGCCGAGGCGGGTATTGTCATTAGCTGATCACAACATATCTCACTTTACACAGGATCATCTGTTGATTACATGTACTGTTAGATGTTTTCATTCTACCCTTTCTTTCAATTTTCCATGGCTTAGTATATCCATGGTACCATTGTATTACTTATGGTCTCATAGGCCCTTGGGCTCTTTCGTAGACGTTAATATAACTTTCTTTATTTCTTTCTTTCTTTCTATCTTTATCTCTTGGACATGTGGTTGTATCTGTCACTACACGCTCCGTTGGGCTTACAATGGTAGCAGAGCAAGGATTTCTCTTGAAGAATTCCTTCTTGGGGTGACAGAGCCATGTCAAGAGCAGAGGGAGATCAAGGGCTCTACAAAGGGTGAAACTGGACGGAAACTCGGATGCAATGGACAGTCACTTCAGATGTCAACAAAGATATGAAAGCATAGTAGAAATAACCATAAACAATGCTTAAAGGGAACACAAACACTGAGCTGGAACGGCCGGCCCCCCGTAGGAACTGCTTTATTCCGACAAACGGGTTACAATCAAACCAAGGTGTGGGTGCCATACTGCACCGGATTTTCCACAAGCTTCCTCAGCAAACACTTGCACAGGAATCAAAGCACAAACCGTTCCAAGAGCCAATACGAATCAATAGCCCGGTGCAGTGTCCCACCCAACACCGAACTCTGTGCCAAAACAACCCTAAGAACGGACCCTCAAATCTGCCCCAGAGGAGCTCTCAAATCAGTCCTTAATGTCTCCAAAACAGCCCATGAACCGATGGCCAGGAGGGGGCGGTGAAGGGAGAGAAGAATTTGCCATTGTATGGCCCGCGCAAGAGAGAGAACCACCTGCTGGTTGCTGTACCACTATACGGCCAACGAATCTGAGAGGAGAAGCAGCAGCCCAGGTGCCATACCACTGTACGGCCTGTGCTAGAGAGAGACAAAAAGGGTGTCCCATTGCTGTACCACTACACAGCTTGTAGAGAGAGGCAAAAACCGATTGCTGTACCACTGTACAGCCGGCTGAAAAGAGAAAGGAGGTGTTGCCCAGCTGCTGTACAGTTTGCGCCAGAGGGAGGAGAAGGCTATCCTGCCCCGCTGTCCATGGTACGACTAGCGCAAGGGGAAGAGAGAGAAGCTAAACTGCTGCCCACTGTACGGCCAGTTCCTCTAGAGAGGAAGAGAGAGAAGAAAACGTTTTTAGCTATTGCCTGCCATCCTCTCCTCATGCGCATGCTTCCTCCTTCTTGTAAAGGAGTTGACCAGCCCGAAAACAGCAGTGCTTTTCCCCTTTTGCCAAAAATAACCGGGTTGGCCCAAAAATAGCTGAACTGGTCAGACAGATTTTATGTGGATGATTGGGTGCTTGACAGAGGGGGGCATACTTTTATTGCTACAGGCACCTCTAAATCGGATCATTGCCCAGTGGTTTTATGTATTAGAGAACCAAATTGCCATGGATCAGCACCCCATGTACGCATCCCTGATCATTTGTTTTCAGATTTAGAGCTATCACGTCGTACGCTTGATATTTGGAGATCGCATGATTTCTCACAGGCCTCTCAAAGCCTGGCCTATGCCCTTTGTGATATTAGTGACTTTTATCACACATGTACCTTGTGACCTGTCTAAGAGGCAAGAGGCCTTGGATTTAGAAAGGGCTATTAGACGTAGATTGGCTGCCTTACAAAAAGAGCATGAGAAACATCCTCATGCTCAATGGGTTGCAGATTCTTTATGTATTGTTAGGGCAAAACTTCATCACTCTCTTGAGCAACGTGCAGAGTACTGTTTCCATGCCCAGGAATCCTTTTGGACACATATGGGTGGCAGATGCAACAAACATTTCTTTGCCTCATGGCCCATCTCATGTCAGAGATAGTGTCAGGCAGTTGCAGGATTCACATGGCACTCTTCACTGAGATTCTCTTATGGTTAGACAGATTGCCACTGATTTCTATCGCTAGCTTCTTAGTGCTGAGCTGCACTCTGATTTGAGACACAGGGCATAGAGGAAGGTTTGGAATGCATTGCCACATTTGATCACACTGAGGAGATGTGTGCTGCTCTGGATGCCCCTTTTTCTATGCAGGAGTTCGTTCATGCTCTTCATGCCTTATCTCATGGTAAGTGTCCAAGGGAGGATGGCCTCTCCCCTTTTTTTTTCATTACTTTTTGGGATGAGATTGGGGTTGAGATCACATCGGCTCTCTAGGAGATGTGGGATACAGGTTCTATCACCTTACTTGGGATTGCATATAAGATTCGTGCTAAGGCAGTGAGCATCAGATTGCAGCCAATTTTGCAGGATGTCATTCATGATACTTAGAATGGATTCTTACAGGGCACGAGCATCTTTGATAACATTTTCTTGTTTTGGGAGGCCATCGAATGGACTAAAGCGAGCAATCAACCCTTAGCCATTTTGCTCCTCGATTTTGAGAAGGCCTATGATAGAGTGCATTGGGACTTCCTTGAGGATACTCTTAGCCATATGGGCTTCTCTTAGAGATGGATCAAGGGAGTTTCATGCATGTATCGTGATGCCCACAGTAGAGTGCTCGCTTGTGGTGATAGAGGAGAGCGGTTTCAGATTTCTCGCTCAGTACGGCAAGGTTGCCCTTTAGCCCCATTATTATATATCATAGTTGCAGAGGCCATGAGCATCTTTCTCCGCTCCATTGCTGGTATTTCTGGATTGAGGTTGCCTCTTCGTAGCCATGTTCTTGGAGGCTTCACATATATGCTTATGTTCCTTCCGGGTAGCACTAGAGGAGTTCTGTTTTGTAGCAGGGGCACTCATTAATTGGCACAAATCTGTTGGTTTTTGGGTTAGTGATTCACCGAGAGTTGCTTGGGGTGCAGAGCTTGGTTTTACTTGGATCAGTAGAGGATGCACTGCTAGATATTTGGGATGCCAGGTTGGGATTGATATTTCTCCTGCACAGTAGTTTGCTCCGGTACTTATGAGTATCTAGAAGAAGCTCCTTCATTGGAGCTCCAGGAGATTAGATTTAGCTTCCAGAACTTTGGTGGCTAATCAGGTATTGCTTGCCTCACCTTGGTTTATTGCCTCTTGTTGGTGCTTCTCTCGTGCGTGTATTGGTCAATTGCGGAGATTGATCCGCAATTTTCTCTTGTCGGGTTTGTATGGCACCTCAGACACTCGTGCCAGGGTAGCTTGGCTCACAGTTATTCAGCCCAAACGAGAGGGGGGCTTGAATATTATCAATCCGGATGTTCAGTGCAGGGCGTTGCTCTACCAACTTGTGGTCAGAGGTTTCCTACTAGGCACTGAGCCTTGGAAGGATTTTTTCTTGTCTCAGATTTCTGGATGTACACCTTGGATCGGGAGAGACTGGTTGCCCAACACACGATTTTTGTTCACAGAGGCTGATATCAGGGCACCATCTTCCCCTCTTATTGTAGCCATTGCCAGAGCATGGAGAAGCATGAGATCTTTTTTGTGACAAAGGCTTCCTAGGTCTTTGGATGAGGCTGACCGACAACCTATTATGTGGAATGAGCTCATCAGGGATGAGGCCGATCGGCCACTTGGTGCATCTCGTTATATGCAGTGGTCAGGATGGGAGAGATGTGCATACACAGTTCTTGCTTGGAAGACCTCTAAGAGTATTCCGGTGGATCGGAGAGCTGCATCCATTCAGCATCTTAGGGGCTCTTGCATTCGTATTGATCAGATTGATGTAGCTATTCCGCATGAGTGGCTCTTTGGGACCTTTCACGGAGACTATCATCCGAGTTGGCAGGGAGTTTTTTCGAGTATAGGCATACCTCTGTAGGTCATTGCTCTCCCGGGCCAGGAGGCTACACATTGCATCATTTACTCTATCATGCCTGGAGGGAGATTGAGGAGATGTAGTATGGAGGAGATGATCTTAGATACTAGGCTTAGTCCAGTGAGGATTGTTGGTCATCCGGGGAAGCATTGGTTCATTGACCCTTCTCCTTAGATAGTGACTAATGGCTCTTGGTGTTTGTGGTTATATGGTGGCAGTCCTATCAGATATCTTCAGTGGGATCTAGGAGAGTGGGAGTGGATTGATACTTTCGATCCTTTGAAAAGCCTTCCTTTTTTCAGTTTCACTGTTCGGAATGCCAGGCTTCTCCTCACTCGATAGATGCATAGGATCCCTTCTCTCAGGCCTCATTTGGAGAGTGATGATATTTCTCCAATGATACAACGTAGATATTGGCATAGACTTTGGCACTCATACAGAAGGAGTCAGATCTCTCATTTCTTTTGGTTATTCTTATGTGGTGGTCTCCCCACCAATCAGTGGAGATAGGTTTTTGGTGTAGCACCTTCCTGCCCTAGGTGTGCGGCAGATTCTAAGACTGTACAACATTGTTTATGGGGATGCAGCACTACAGAGCAGATTTGGGGTTCTATAGCCCAACTTATGGGCAAATTGAGTGGACGAGCCATGCATGTGAATTGGGGGGCAGTTGCTTGGCTCTCCCAGTCCGGTCCGCAGCTCTTTTATGAGGGCAGTGGTAGAGATTCTGCTATTTTCATTCGTAGAGGTATTGCCCAGCATGGTTTATTACAGGATGTCACTCACTCTGATTATACACCCCCTAGACAGAGGATTGACACCAGTTGGGAGATTGTTGCCAGTATTACAGCATGGTAGATCTGGAGAGCTAGATGCATGGAGGCTATTGAGTGTCTCCAGATTTTTGGGTCTCAGTGCATTAGTACTATATGGGGTGATATCATCCATACTCTTATGGCTACTTGGGCTGGTATTCAGGGGTCCTCTCGTTCTACGCAGGCAAAGCGCGTGATATTTATGCTAGAGTGGGACCATGGCATCTTCTTTTCCTCTAGTCTTACAGGTCTTTCATGGCATCATGATGCTCCTCAATGGTTGAAATCACCTTACATATTGGGGTGATTCTATTCTTTTTTGGCTTACAGCTGTGATTGTTGTATGTCTTTTTCATACTTAATAGAAGTCTCTTTTTGAAAAAAAAAAATATATCATATGTCAAGCCCGTCTTCAATAATATGTGAACACACCGACTTATAAGTCACTTTATTGGTAAAAATCCCATGGTGCCATGCTGTGTGGGCATCTTTCAGGCCAAACCATGCCAAAAAGTGCTCTAGCTTTCATTTGTGGAAAATCCCCATTCACACCTTGGTTCCTGACAGTGTGTGAAACACTGTTCAAGACTGGTGAGAGAACCAAATTGGTGACATCCCCTCCGTCTTATAAGGTAGTTGTCCGCAACTGCATAAGCCTGATACCATTGAAATATCCTATAGCAGATCCACTGTGCATCTGTAGTATTACATAATTCGAGATCCACGATCCAAATTCAGATACGGGTACAAGAGCCAGCCGTTTCATTTGTTGTATTGACCCTTGCTTGGAAAAGCCTGTGGATTGCTCCCGAAATAAATTCCTGAAAGGGGCAGGACCTGTTTCCCACTTAGTGTGGTGTACTGTGCAAAACCCCTATTCCCCTCTTTCTCTTCCCTCAAACGACACAGGGATGTAGTGCGGAGGTAGCATGTTGAGAGACAGCCCCGGCTCCGTCAGGACACCTCACAGAGAGCCATCGGAGATTTCTTTGTGGTACACACATCCACATTGGAATCCAATGCCCACAACAGTTTCTCTACTACGACATCAGAGCCCACCACCCGTACCCACGCTCGAGCTCCACGCCCCAGAGGAGTTCTTAGCGAGAGAGATCCATTCTGTGAGCCAGATGTCCCCAACCCAGAGCATCAGGTCCCTCCACCACACAAAGAGATTCGTGAGGTTCTCCGCCGACATGACACGCTCCCATCACAGAGGCATGACAGTCACTCCACCATCAGATCGGTTCTGGCCGAGGCGGGTATTATCATTAGCTGATCACAACATATCTCACTTGTTGATTACATGTACTGTCAGATGTTTTCATTTTACTCTTTCTTTCAATTTTCCATGGCTCAGTATATCCATGGTACCATTGTATTACTTATGGTCTCATAGGCCCTTGGGGTCTTCCGTAGATGTTAATAAAACTTTCTTTCTTTCTTTCTATCTTTATCTCTTGGACATGTGGTTGTATTTGTCATTGCACGCTCCGTTGGGCTTACAGTGGTAGCAGAGCAAGGATTTCTCTTGAAGAAATATATCTTGGGGTGATAGAGCCAGGGAGATCAAGGCCCCTACAAAGGGTGAAACCGGACGGAAACTCGGATGTAATGGACAGTCACTTCAGATGTCAACAAAGGTATGAAAACATAGCGGAAATAACCATAAACAATGCTTAAAGGGAACACAACACTGAGCCGGAACGGCCGGCCCCCCGTAGGAACTGCTTTATTCTGTCAAACGGGTTACAATCAAACCAAGGTGTGGGTGCCATACTGCACCGGATTTTCCACAAGCTTCCTCAGCAAACACTTGCACAGGAATCAAAGCACAAACCGTTCCAAGAGCCAATACGAATCAATAGCCCGGTGCGGTGTCCAACCCAACACCGAACTCTGTGCCAAAACAACCCTCAGAACGAAGCCTCAAATCTGCGCTAGAGGAGCTCTCAAATCAGTCCTTGATGTCTCCAAAAAGCCCATGAACCGATGGACAGGAGGGGGCGGTGAGAGAAGAATCTGCCGTTGTATGGCCTGCGCAAGAGAGAGAAGATCCTGCTGGTTGCTGTACCACTGTACGGCCAGCGAATCTGAGAGGAGAAGCAGTGGCCCAGGTGCCGTACCACTGTACGGCCTATGCTAAAGAGAGAAAAAGGGTGCCCCGCTGCTGTACCACTGTACAGCCTGTAGAGAGAGGCAAAAACCGATTGCTGCACCACTGTATAGCCGGCTGAAAAGAGAAAGGAGGTGTTGCGCAACTGTTGTACAGTTTGCGCTAGAGGGAGGAGAAGGCTGTCCAGCCCCGATGTCCATGGTACGGCCAGCACAAGGGGAAGAGAGAAGCTGAACTGCTTCCCACTGTATGGCCAGTTGCTCTAGAGAGGACGAGAGAGAGGAAAACGTTTTTATCTGCTGCCCGCCATCCTCTCCTCATGCGCATGCTTCCTCCTGCTTTCAAAGGAGTCGACCAGCTCGAAAATAGCAGTGCTTTTTCCCTTTTGCCAAAAATAACCGGGTTGGCCCAAAATTAGCTGAACTTGCCCAAGTATATCAATATAAAGCTTTTCTTGGCTTGTACTCCAAGTTTTAGCCAAAAATATCAACTTTTATGTTTTTCTTGGCTTGATGCCCAAGTTTCATCTAGGCGCCTCCTTTTGTCCACCTGTCATGCCCAAAATATCATATGTCCAACACGACTTTAATAATATGTGAACACACCGACTTTTAAGTCACTTTATTGATAAAAATCCCATGGTGCCATGTTGTGTGGCCATCTTTCAGGCCAAACCATAAATGCTCTAGCTTTCTTTTGTGGAAAATCCCCGTTGGCACCTTGGTTCTCGATTGTATGTGATACACTATTCAAGATTGGTGAGAGGACCAAATTGGTGACAAAGGGAACAACTATGAGGCTAATATAGGACCTCAAGATGGGAACCCAAGCCGACAATTTGTTTCTCATGAAACCACGGCCATGACATCAGTAGAGTATCGAGATTTTAAGCAGTTAAGACAGTTTCTCCAAGATGAAGAGTTTCTAGCTTGGAGAGCCAAGAAGGAACAAGATCATAGAAGGGCTCAAATGTTTGAAGACTTTATCAAAGACCAAGCCATTGAGGCTGGAGGAGTGGTAGCCGCCAAAGCCTATCTACGAGGCAAAGGGGTTACGATCGGAGAAGGATTCAGAGCTACCCGCTCTGCTACTCGTGGAGGACATAGAGAAGCTACCCCTAGGCCCGTTTTATCAGATGCAGCTTCTTCGAGCTAGGTAAGGGAGAGGAAGACAAAGGAGCCTTCAACCGGCAAAGTGGACTTCAAGCCGGGAGAGAAAAGCATCAAGTTTGATGCCTTTTATGGAAAGTGGGACACCAAGAAAGCCTTATCTTTCATCAAAAAGTTTGATGCCACCTTTGGAGGCGAGGACCTCTCCGAAAAGTCCAAACTCCGCATGGTCCGTATGCATCTAAGAGATGTCGCCTTGAATTGGTGGCTAAAAGTGGTGCAAGACGGGATTGAGCCTACATCATGGACCGACTTCAAAACCATGTTCAACAAGAAGTTCCTTCCCGCAAACTTCGAGGCAGATGTCCAGAAGGAATGGGATGAGGTGAAACAAAAAGTCGGTGAGAATGTGGCAACTTACCTAAATAAATTTTCAGCCGTCTCATTGAAATTTACTTATACTCCTATTCCATTACTACTGGAAATGCGTAAGTTTGTCAATGGATTGCGGCCTAGGATTATGCAGGCAGTTTATATGGCGGGACCTAAAACTTTGGAAGAAGCACAAGACAAAGACTTACAAGTTGAAGTGCCTTGGATGGTGGGCAAATCAAAGAACGAAAATCGAGATCCATCCCAAAAGAAGAGGTTCAAAGGAGGATCTCAATCAAGGAACGAGCCACAAGAAAAGAAGAACAAAAATGGGGATAAACCTCCTCTTTACCGAAAGAAGTTATCCCGCAAGCAACTTGAAGATTATGTCAAAGAGGGTAAATGTTTCCAATGTAAAAAGAAGGGACATATGGCTGTAAAATGTCCTGATAGACCAAATAAAAAAAGCCAAACCGCCCCAAACTAATGCATTGCCAAAGTAACTCCAACATCACGATGATACACCGCCAGAGATAAGGCAACTTTTCAAGGCTTGGGGCAAAGTGGCAAGCCAGCCCGTACTTATCCATTTCGACAGTGGTGCTGCCCACCACTATGTTCATCCCCGAGTGGTTGAAGCCATGAACCTCCCTCCGGATAGGTTTGGAGCTCCTATTTCTACAGGTGCTGCCTTTGAAGGAATGTTTGTAGAGGTGACTCCTATTTTGGGAAAGTTTCGCTTACAAATTGGAGACTATTGGATCATGAGAACTTTGTTGTTGGCAAAGTTGGACATTGTGATGTAATTTTGGGTATGCCTTGGCGTAAGAAGATATACCCGGCCATTGATTGGACTGGAAACAAGATTAGGTTTCCTTTTAAGGGGGCAAGAATGTAACTTTTGATGTAGGAGTTGAGGGGAATTCAATTCCACTCATTAGCCATGTACAAGTTCCCAAAGCAATAAAGCAATCTATTTCCTCGTGCTTGATATATGTCAGATATCCAAAGGATTTGGAGAGTGATGAAATACTCCCAACTCTTGATCGTGAAAGAAAAGACTTTTTAAAGAAATATGAAGATTGTTTTGCAGATACTCTTCCAAGAGAGCTACCTCCAAAGAGATCATGAGATCATTAGATTGACATCATGCCAGGAAGTTCACCTCCTAACAGACCTCCATATCGTGTGAGTCAAGCACAACAAGAGAAGATTATGAAGCAAGTGAATGAGCTATTGGAAAAGGATTCGATTAGACCTAGCTCATCACCTTGATCATGAAAGAAAACACTTTTTAAAGAAATATGAAGATTGTTTTGCAGATACTCTTCCAGGAGAGCTACCTCCAAAAAGATCATTAGATTGATATCATGCCAGGAAGTTCACCTTCTAACAAACCTCCATATCATGTGAGTCAAGCACAACAAGAGGAGATTATGAAGCAAGTGAACGAGCTAATGGAAAAGGACTTGATTAGACCTAGCTCATCACCTTTTTTCTCCCCAATCTTATTGGTTTAGAAAAAGGATGGTTCTTGGCGTATGTGTATTGATTACAGGGCTCTTAACAAGATCACTGTGAAGAACATGTTTCCTATTCCTAGGATTGATGACATCCTAGATAGATTGGATGAAGCCACCATCTTTAGTAAGATTGACTTGAAGAGTGGTTACCATCAAGTTAGGATTGTTGCAGAGGACATTCAGAAGACCGCATTTAGGACTACTTTGGAATCTATGAGTATTTGGTGATGCCTTTTGGTCTTACCGATGCCCCGATTACTTTCAACCGAATGATGGAAAGAATATTTCGACCACATAGGAAGTTTGCAGCTACTTTCTTTGATGATATTATTGTGCATTTAAAGAATGAAGACGAGCATTGAAAGCATTGGATATGGTATTTCAGGAATTGTGGAAGTACAAGTTGTATGTGAACGGCAAGAAGAGTGAGTTCTTTTTGCCAGAGATTCACTACTTGGGCCACATATTGTCCAAGGAAGGGGTCATGATGGACTGAGACAAGGTCAAGGCTATTATGGAATGGCCAGAGTTGACTAGTGTGCATGCAGTTTGAAGTTTCCTTGGCTTATGCTCTTACTACACAGGAAGTTTATCAAGTGGTTTGTTGTGGTAGCTAGTCCACTGTATGATTTGACAAAAAAAGCCGTGGGATTTCGGTGGGCCAAAGCTGAAAAAGAATCCTTTGAAGCATTAAAATTCTATGCTAGCAAAGGACCAGTGTTGATTATTCCAGACTTATCAAAGCCTTTTATGGTAGAGTGTGATGCTTGAGGAGATTGCATTGGAGCAGTCTTGAATCAAGAGGGCCATGCCGTGGCCTATGAGAGTCGAAGACTTCAAGGAGCCGAAAAGACTGCACTTACATACGAGAAAGAATTGATGGCTATCATTCATGCCTTAAAGATTTGGAAACACTATCTTATGGTGGGTGTCAAGTTTATTATCAAGACGGATCATCAAAGTCATAGGTATTTCATGTCTCAGCCTAAGATATCCGAAAAGCATATAAGATGGGCTAGTTACTTGGCCCAATTTTATTTTCAGATTATGCATACCCATGGTAAAGACAACAAAGTAGCAGAGCTCTATCTTGGAGACCCATGACTCATGTAGTTTCTATGGGATATAATATGGACTTCACTACAATGAAAGATCTTTATGCTACAAATGAGGATTTGAAGGATACTTGGAACAAATTACAAAATGGAGACTTGGTGACCTCTTATGTCATCAAGAAAGGGTTCCTTATGATGCAAACCCGTTTATGTGTGACTAAGGACTGAGGCCAAAAGTAATGGAGGAATGCTATGCTTTACCTTACATGGGACATAGAGGTATCCTCACAACAACTCAGGCTTTGGAGAGTTATTTTTATTGGCCTAGCATAAGAAGGGACATTGAGCAATATGTTCGAGAATGTTTGGTTTGTCAAAAGGTTAAGTTTGATCAACAAAACCCGTAGGATTATTGCAACCTTTGTCAATTCCCAATGTTACTCAGGAAAGTATTGCTATGGATTTCATCTTTGGATTGCCAAAGTCAGGATTTGGGAATGATGGAATATGGACTATTATTGATAGATTCAGTAAGCAAGCCCATTTTATTCGTAAAGAAGACTATCCGCACAGAGCATATGGCAAGATTGTTCATTCAATAGATTTTCAAGCATTATGGATTATCCAAATCCATTGTGGGGAATAAAGATCCTTGGACTACTAGCTTCTTTTGGAGAGCTCTTTTCGACAATATGGGGACAAAGCTGAAATTTTTGTTGGCTTATCATCCTCAAACAGATGGACAAAGTGAGATAGCAAACCTCACTATTTTGGATATGTTAAAGTGCTGTGCTCTTGAAGCGAAGGATCAATGGGAGAAGTATTTGGCTTTGGTTAAGTTTGCTTACAACAACACCGTTCACTCCTCAACAGGCAATGCTCCTTTTGAGATTATTTATGGCAAACCATTGTTGTTGCCCATTTTAAAGACCAAGGAAGAGATCTTCCATGCGGACGAGTTTGTTCGAGATTTGGATACAGCCTTTGCATAGGTTCGAAGGGCTATTGAGACATCTCAAGCCAAGAAAAGAAAGCTGCAGATAAGTATATAAGGAAGGTCACCTTTGAAGAAGGGGATTGGATCTTATTGAGATTTGAAAAAGCCAGACTTAGAAAGTCTGAAGCTAAAGAGCACAAGGAACCTAAGCTTGCCCCTAGATATTATGGATCTTTTTAGATTACCAAAAAGATCAATAATGTATATTATCGATTGGACCTTCTAGAACATTGGAGGATACACAATGCCTTCCATGTCAGCTTATTGAAGCTATATACAGGACTACCCCTAGAGGAGCTTGTTTTGGAGGATCCACTAGAGGTGGAAGAACAAGAAGAAATATAGTAACCGCAACAGATTGTGTTTCATTCCGTGAGAAAAATAAGAAAGACAGTGGTTAGGAAGTTCCTCTTGATATTTAAGAATTACTTGCTATGGATGCCAAAATAGTACCTTAAAGACTATCCAGATATACTTCGAGCTTATGAGGAAGCGGTTGGTCAAGATGTATTTGAAGTACAGGCTTAGACGTCTTGTGAACAACACAGATTTAAGAGGGAGGGATTGTACCTCTAGCGCCGCTCTTCATTGTATATATTCATATTGCAATGGAATTGATCATTATCTTGTTTATATAATGGTTAATTGGACATGCTCTAGTTTTGGGTGGCAACAATGTCCGAAAGCCCAAGGAGCAAGACTTGTATATGGGAGGAAACAATGCCAGATGACCCATTGGACGACAACGATGCCAAATATTTTTGGACTTCACAGTCGGGCGGTCATTGCGATTAGATGGCCCAGATGAGTGTATTGGACTTCACAGTCGGGCGGTCATTGCGACCAGATGGCCCAGAAGACTGTATTGGATTTCATAGTCGGGCAGTCATTGCGACCAGATGGCCCAGAAGGCTGTTGATGAATTCTCGGGCGGTCCTAGTGACCAGATGGCCTTGAGTGATAGTCTAAGCGGTTTCCCTCAGGAGCCAGATGGCTCAGCATGGTTTCTGATCAAACCAAACAAGACAATCCATGAACAGGAGGATCATTACTTAGTGCACTGCAAACTGATGTATGTTTGAATTTCTTTGACTTTGTGTGTTGTTTTTGATGTGTGGACAATGCTTGGATTTCTAGCATGTGATAGTCCACTGGGTTGCGAACTACCTGGAGTACCTAGTAGACGCGAATGATGCATACTTGTTTGTTGACTAGCTTGTGTCTAGTTTTTGCAGATGGTGAGTATGCATTTACTTTATCTAACACATGTGACAGGCCTTGAAGATGTACCATCAAGAACAAGAACATCGATCAAAGGAAAGGCATAGAGATGTTGCCAGATTTGTAGAAGACACCACATATATGAGGAAAGACCAGATACACAAGAACACCAGATGGGGCTAGTACTAGGGACATTTGGAATACTTGTATCCCACAGTTGAGGACAAGTGCGATTTAAGAGGAAGGCAAGATAACTATTTGGCCCTCTGAGCTCTTTTCACATGACGGAACTCATGCCCGGACATGTGGAAGGTTGATGGACACATGGGAATAGGGTTCATAAAGCTAGCACAAGAAATAGCACCCGTCTTGGTCAAAAAGTAGGAAAAAGCAAAAAGTCAAACTGTGTTGACCGCGAGCCAAGGGCACCATTGGAAAGAGGACACTGAGTTGGATCAAAAAGCTAAAAGCCGCTTTTTCAAAAAAGCAGCTCTAGGGCCAAAAAGCAAGGCATTGAAGCTAGAAAAGCAAAAATCGAGAACTTTAGGCCATATTTGATTATTATTAAAATAATAAAAGGAGAAAAGGCAAAAGCAAAGCAAAAGCAATGTTTACCAAAAAGCAAGGATTCCCTTCAAGTATAAAAGAAGCTTGTATTCCTCTTGATGATATAGAACAACTTGGTGAGATCAACTTTGTGGATAAACTCTGGAGAGAGATTGTTAATATCATCTTCATTAAAACTTCGTCGCCGTCAAAAGCGCCACTAACTCTTCCACCCCCTTGCAGCACCTTGATCTGCCATTGTGCTGCCTGCTGTCCCTGAGCGATGCACCGCCTGCTGTCCCTAAGCGATGCACCGCTTGCTATCCTTGAGCGATGTGCCACCTGCTGCCTCTGAGCACCACCGCCTACGCCGCTTTGCAACACCCAAATCTGTTGCAGTGCTGCCTTGCTGCGCCACCCTGTGAGTACTGCTGCCGCCGCCCTCTTGTATCTTCGTTTCCTCTGTTGCGCCTACGCCTGCGTCACTGTTGTGCCTGCGCCGCCTTGTAAACAAAGCCCTGTGCCGCCAGCTGCCGCCTCTTCCTGTTGCACAATCAGCGCCGCTAGCAAAGTAGCCCTGATTGCAGTAGCCAGCGGTGCCGGCAAAGTAGCCCCCCCTGTGCAGCGCTTGTTTTGGCTGCCGCCTTGTGAGAGCCGCCGCCAGTTCCTCCTAAAACTTCACCAAAGAGGAACTGCCATTCACGGCCACATATCTTCCACCCTAGCGTCTACTTTTTCAAGGTTATTTTTCTAGATTGGGCATTGAGGTTCCCTTGGATATCTGCGAGGTTCAAGATTTGATTCAGACATTGGTACTAGCCCGGTGTGAGACTCTTGTGGGTCATCCTTGTGGTGTGCTTGGTATCAGAGATCTTGTGCCTCGACATTGACTTCAGCCCCGACCTCGTCATCGACATATTTGTTTGATATTCTATTCATTTGTTGTATTGATCCTGGCTTGGAAAAGCCTGTGGATTGCTCCTGAAATAAATTCCTGAAAGGGGGCGGGGCCTATTCCCCGCTCAGTGTGTATTGTGCAAAATCTATATTCCCCTCTTTCTCTTCCCTCTCTCTATCTATATCTCTTGGACACGTGGTTGAATCTGTCACTGCATGCTCCATTGGGCTTACAACTTGGGCTTGTTTAAATAGCCTTCATACAGTATGTGAAGGGTTTTGACCCTTGGGATATCCATATGAAATATTCACACCTCTTCATGTCCTTTATCTCGTAATAATTATTATAATTGAACCTTTGTCTATCAACCATTCAATGTTTGAACACCTTAATAATTATTATAATCGAACCTTTGTCTATCAACCATAGCTTTGAAGCTGTCTCATGGAGACAACAAGTGATCTCCCACTCAAACCAGCTCTTCCCAAAGACAAGAAACCCATTGACTATGCAAATCTTCCAAACAAACTCAAAGAGTACCCCAACCCCATGTTGGAGAAAGAGCAAATGAAACAAGCCCAAAAGCTTGTAAGGAAGGTGCAAGCTAAACTAGAGCTAGTACTTGAGCAAGTGGTCAAGTACAAACCATTGACCATGCCTGAGCGTATCGAGACCCTATTCCATATTCAATCATAGTACCAATAAGGGAACCTTATAGCGTGCCAAAGGCCGTAGCCGAACCTGTGGCCATTCTTAATAAGCCACAAAAAGAGCCAGCTCTTGGAGGTGCTAATAAGTGAACATTATCCTTCATCTAGGGGCATCTAGATAGACAAATTACCACCTTTGTGGTACAACTTTGAAGCCCCCAACTTCCACCTTAGCAACCAGATTATCTGAATAAACATTTATTTATTTATTATTATTATTATTATTATTATTATTATTTTTGGAGCTAGTTAGTTCTACATGGACCACTTCTTATCGCATACTAGCGATGGCTCATTCAGAGAGAAGGATTTGCAAAGACACATGTTCACATGCTATTAGGGATGCAATTGGGCATATAAAAGTCCATTTCATTGTGTGAGGCAAGAAACATGGCTTTATAGGGATTCTAAGTCACGGTTTGCTTGCAACATAGGAGAGTTTACTCTACAGGGATTCTCTGTCACGGTATGCTTGCAACATAGGAGAGTTTGCACTTTCCTCTCAAATGCCCTTTTGACTTTGAGATCAAGGTTTGATATCATTTTTCATTTTGGAAAGGTTTGAATCTCTATCACTCTTCATTTTGTATCATGTTTAGGAATACTTGTGCCTCATCCTTCTCATGGTGAGGCAGCTGTTAGAGATTGATGATTTCAGAGAGACTACTCATGAGCCACAATTACTCATAGCCTCCTTTTGGATGACAATCGACAGTATAAAGGGGGATATAGAACACTCCATCCTGAGGTGACAAAAGATAGAGATTCTTAAGTTCATGATTGTTTGTACGCACATGTGATTCCATTATGACATGGTTTATAAGAATTAAAGGGGAATAAAATGGATATCA
The DNA here is from genome assembly GCF_041138505.1 of Cibotium barometz. Lineage (NCBI taxonomy): Eukaryota > Viridiplantae > Streptophyta > Polypodiopsida > Cyatheales > Cibotiaceae > Cibotium > Cibotium barometz. The sequence goes on along the minus strand of NC_141076.1, from coordinate 23,378,986 downwards.
GTTGTTGTAGTGTGACATTTTCTTGCTAGTTCATGTTGATTTGGGTGGAAAGATCTCTGAAACGTGTGGTGTTGTGGGAAACGGCAAGCTGAAACATTTCCCCTGTTAGCTGAAACATTTCGGGCAGCCGTTTCAGTGACCGAAACGCGTTTCAGTCCTACTTTGAAACACGTTTCGGCCCTCAAAAACAGCCGTTTTGGGCCGTTTCCCGTAACCATGCATCAAATGTTCAGGGCCACTAGGTGTCCACCTAGCATCTAGTAGAGACAGATATATGCTACACACGGCTCGGAGAAACTTATTATTGAGGCTCATTACCAAAGGAAATATGGTCACATCTATTGGGACTTTAGTGGTGATGTGTGCACTTGTAGTCATCAATTTTGGGTTTCATGCAACTAAGCATGACGGGTGTATATTAACCGACTACCATTGTTACATAGACTCATGCTCAATATGGATGTGTCTCAATGGACATTGTCGCATAGGCTGTTTGTATATGATCACTGCTCAGGAGCTGCTCATTGCTGTGTGCTGTAGTGAGCTTGGATGGGCCAGGTCAGGGCTGTACAAACACCTGCTTACTGTAAGAACACAAGATAAAGAAGCAGCAGATGCTGTTCTGTATAAGTAGGCAATAGCTGCATCATTGATGCAGCTTTCGCATGTGTGAAAGGCTAAGAAGAGGCATCTCGGGTGGGCTGCTTTGTTGACGGGCAGGTAGCTGTTGTTGTGAACTACAGGAGTTTGCATAGGGTTGAGAGAGATTTGAGGCAAAAGTGGCTCCAAGCTCCTTTGAAGTTTGACAGCATACGTGTATATTGAAAGTGTGCAGGCTTTCTATTTGCATGGTTGTCGTTTATATCAAGTAAATATTATCTTTCAAAGCAAGCATTTGCATTGGCGATATGGTGTTGAAATAGCAATGTTCTCTCAGTTGCCCTTATGGCATGCAGCAAGTTCTCATGCTTTCTGATAATTAAATATTTTTAGCTTTATAACTTCTCCACTGGTCCTTCACTGATTGAATCCATGTAATTTGATAAGGGAGTTGTTCATGTTTCTTAATCTGACACATTCTGTTTTATTATTTTCAAAGTGGATGTTTTGCACCAGGCACATGGTGTTGACATAGTGGAGTTTTTGTGTGTTCATGTCATGCATTAAGTGCGAATATATATTTGCTCTGGCTGATAATTCACTAACATTTTCTAACTCCTATATTGCTGCTTGGCTACAGACTGGCATTGTCTTGAATTCATGTAAACTGATGAAGGACAACTTAAAGAAGTGGACGAAGCTACAGAAGGTGAAGTGTTTGTTTCTATTTCTTTTGATAGCTGCAGACAAATAGGGAGAGAATGATAAGCAGGAATGGGCTACGCATAAGTGTCAGATGAAGCTGAATACCTGCTGCATACTGCTTTCAGAACTGAGTCATGGTGTAGTATTGCAGTGAATGATGCACCTTTTGCTTCTTGTTGGATACCTGGATGCCAGATGAAGCTGAATACTTGCTGCATACTGCTTTCAGAACTGAGTCAGGGTGTTGTATGACAGTGTGCACCTTTTGCTTCTTGTTGGATACATGGATGTGGACATTTTTTAAAATTTTCCCAAAACGTTCCTGCTATTAATCAAAAGAAAAGGGCTGTAAAAAACATACTGCAACCCACCATAGAGGCAAAAACAGTGCCTGATAAAGACAAAAAGTGGGTAAGAGGGGGGGGCCTTCCTCTTCAGCTGGAAGGTCTTGCAGGGAGGCTACAATGGAGGTGGGGGAGGAAAAAGCCACACGGGGCTTGTAGTGCCATATCAGTCTGTCATCCCCTTTGGTAATGGAGGTAGCCAGGCTCCTTGTGCACAAGAAGGGTATGCGGTGCTTCTGCATCCACTCGGAGTCGCCTATGAGGCACATTCATTGTCCCTGCAACGTGTGGATGATATTCATCCAAGTGGAGCAGATTCTCTACGAGTGGGTTGGCGGTGCTATGTATGGCGCCTCCTAAACACTGGGCAAACAGAGTTAGTTCCAAATTAAGGGTCGTGCATGCTAGGGGAGCACAAGAATTGCTAGGAAGAAAGCAGAACCAAGAACAATACTCCTGAGAAATGCTGCCCCAAGCAGCCATAACCGAAAGCAGGAGCGCAACAAAACGCAACCCCCCCCCCCCCCTCTCTTCCCCCCCCCCGCAGCAGGTCTTCTCCTGCGGGCATCCGCATGCAGCTGCGTGGTGCCTGCCATTGCATCTCTCACCTTCGCACCGCCTCCTCACCCTTTTGCCCCCGTTTTGCCCTCCTTAGTTCTGTCTCACAGCACCGCCTCTCCTGCCCCTGTATCGCCAGCGATTGCTCCTCCTTTTCCACTAGTGCCTGCCCCCGCCCTATGCACCAGTCTTCATGCTGCCTCCCAACTCCTTCACCCTCCTCGCTACCAATCCTCTCCTTCGTGCCACTTCGAGCCTCCTCCGCTGCCTTCCCCTCCCTCAGCCATAGCCTCGTCGCCCTTGTCTTCTCAGCACAGGTGTTCGCCTTATCAGCACAAGTCGGCTTCTCTGGTCCTACCCCTTCAGGAGGACTCCATGGCTGCCACTCTGTCATCCCAACCTAGGTTGTCACCCCTTGCCCATCTTTTGCAGAAGCGGACCTCCAACCCCTTGCATCGATTGTCACCTCCCTTGAGGCCTCCACCTTCGTTTGCAAGATTGTGGGTAGCCGCTGGCCGACGCGCGGACAGCTCAAGGATCTTTTGTAGGCTGGACTCAATGGGGAGCCGGGAAAGATCACTGATATTCACCCTCTTGGGCGCTAATACTACCAGGTAGAGTTTGATTAACCTGCAACATCGGATAAGAGTCATGTAGCTGAGCCCCGTCGCATTGTGAACAGCCTAGACCTTCTTTGCGAGGTGGTAGCACGGCTTCAACCTAGCATCCAACCCCTTGGCAGGTGTCTCGGGCTTTGCAATCATAGTTTGCTTTCCTGGCCTCAGGAAGGAGTACCCCCTCACAGCCGCTTTGGTTCTAGCTCTGACGGCAGGGATTCACTCTCTGCATCCCCTTCGGAATCTGTTCCTCATGTTATCTTTCTTCCGTGCCTCCGGGGAGATTCTATTTTGTGTTTGGGGCATCTTGCTAGAGCGTGCTACTGCCGTCAGTCCAGGCGAATGGCATGAGCGGTCCCTCCCCTCGGTCCCCAGCATTGCTCCTCATTAGGGCAGAGGGGGCTCATCCTAGCCTTCAGGATCGAGAGCACTGGGCCGCGTTCCCCAAGGATCTTGGAGTATGAGAGTGGCGGTCCGAGGGAGGCGAAACCGCCGCTAGGACTGTAGGGTGGAGCGGCGCTGATGATAGGTGTGCCAGCCTAGTGGGCCTGAGGAGGTTACGGTTATGTCAAAGAACCGTTTTGAGCATTTATCGCAGTGCGCCCCCCCCCCCCCCCCCCCCCCCCCCCCCGCGCGGCCCCCCCGGGTTCGTTGGACCCCTTAGTATCCCCCTGCTTTGTTGGACGCCTAGGACCCGGAGAGGAGACAACAGACTAGCTCGGTGTGCGAGAGTTGACACACCATTTTACTAAGCCAGTTGAGATGACCATCGCTGCCCCCCCCACTCCCACTCCCACTCCCACCCCCACCCCCACCCCCTCCCTCTCCCCCCCTCCCACTCCCCCCCCCTCCCCGAGTTTTGGGGCAGCTCGTGGATTACAGTTTCTTTTGATGTCTTCCCGTTGCAGAAGCAAGTATTTTCAAGGAGATTGTGGCTCCCATCTGCATTTGTGTGGTTCTACATCACTCTAGGCCATCTACGCCAAAGAGTGGCATGATCTTCTCTTTCCCCTTGAGAACGGCTCCACGGACGATATGGAGCCCTAAGTTAGTGTCTGCCATTCACGGGCAGGCGGTAGAGCTCTCCCACCATTTGCAAGACCTGCAGATTACTGACATGCTCACTCATTTTTGGCTGCTACTAGCGCAGATGGAGTCGGATGGCTCTAGCCACAAGGATCAGGGTGGGGAGTTGGTATCCTCCAGCTTGGAGGTGCTCCTCTTTGTTTTTTTTTCATGTCTCGATGGTTTCCTACAGATACTTTCCCTGTGGACAGGTGGAGTCCAGAGTATGCCTAGGGGGAGGATTTGTGACCACCTGACGAGGCTTCACCCCAAGACGGCTTACCATCCAAACCCACGCCCAAGTCTCTCAAAGTGGAGGGCAGTTCTGACAGTTCCGCCTCCCACCGCTCTTAGATATGCGGATTGTGTCATGGAACATTCAGGGTTTGGGTGGATTGCAGTGCTTGAGGAGGCACGGGATCCTCAGAGAGGAGCTTCATAGAGTTGTCCTATTGACATACTCTACCTTCAAGAGCACCATCTCTCCAAGGGTTGCACCCATAGATGTGGGAAGATTCTCCAGGGCAGAAGCCACACCTTTTGGTCCCGTGCCTTTGGTCCTTCTAGGATCCAGGGTGGTGTATGCATCTCTGTCTATGTGCAGCTCTTATTAGTAGTGATTGACTTAGGCACCATAGTCACAGCGAGAGCTTAGTGGGTGATCATTAGGATTGGAGAGGACAGAGTGGGTTTCCTTAACCTCTATGCTCCGAGCACCACAGCAAGCAGAGCCACTTTTTGGAGCACAGTCCGTCCCTCCCTCCCACACGCTGATTTTTGGTGCACTGTTGGGTTTCATGACGAGTTTCCATGGACAGCTTTGTATCACCCTAGTGAGATAGCTATATTTATGTTTTCTTTCTGTTTTATTTTCCATTCCATGATGAGATATGCCATGGACATTATTGTAACACTTTGGTCTCATAGGCCCATTGGGTTTTTAGTAGATGCTTAATATATCTTTCTTTCTCTCTCTCTCTCTCTCTCTCTCTCTCTCTCTCTCGATCTGCATAGCATGCTTGTACTACCCCTTCAGCATATAGAGATGCATCTTGTCTTAGCACTCCATCCACATCCCCACCCCCCTTATATTGTTTGTATATGGGCTCCACCGATCCATGATGATTCAGAGTTGTATCCATACACATGCAGGCCTCGTCTTCTAGCTCCTCTCTCGGCAGCTCTATAGTTCCTTGGCTGAGCCACTTCTCTTTGCAGTGTTTCTCCCTGAGTCTCACCATCCATAGCCATGAACCTTCCTAGATCAGCAATCACATTTGAGAAATTCTCTGACAACAATTTCCTAGCATGGCAGGAAAAAGTCAAACTGAGAGATGGAGTGTGGAGTGTTGTCAACGCATAGAAGAGAAGCTCGAAGGTGCAGCTACAACACCTGCAGTGAGAGCCTGGACAGAGACGAATGATCAAGCACTAGCACACCGGTCCAAGGCTTGCCGACAACCTCATTCATCATGTTGACTTTGACAAGACTGTTGAACAGGTATGGGACAATCTTGAAAATCTGTTCGGGAACAAGATTAACAATTCAAAAGTGTTTCTAAAGCAAAAGTACTATGGTTTAAAAGTGAAAGAACATGTCACCATTTGGCCACCCAATTGGTCCACCCATGCTTTCTTATCATGTATGTACATTGGACTGGTGTCCATGGCAGTTGTTTATGCCTGGGATTGATGCCACTCATGTGATACTGTAGACTTGGCTTTTCGTTGGGACTTGTGCCTCCGTGTACATGCCCGGAAATGCTTGGTGGATTGGTGTTCCATTGGGTCTGGTACCTCGTGTACTTGCTTGGAGCACGTCTATTTTGGTATAGTCTCATGAACGGGGATTGTCCATACCAATGCTGCATTGCATAGCATCTTTATGTGCTTACTTGCAATTGAAATTGCATACTGTTTTTATGCTTGCTTGACCAATGTGTAGTTTCGGGTAAGGGGATGCCGCCCGTGAACCGTGCGTGTGAAACTGTCTGCTCACATGGTTGTGTGGCATGTGAACAGGTGGTAAGTATTACCCAATCTAGGCTCAAATAGCCCTTAGGACTTAGCCAGTATTTATAAGTGAGTGCGTTCCCACTTCATTAAAGTTTGGGCGTCCTAAAGTCACTTATAAATTATGACTACTTCCAAGTTCACACTCACTGAAGTCCCGAGGCGGACAAGACTCAATGTCCAGGACCTGATCCTCCCCTTTTACTCATAAATGGGCATCTCCCCATGTCCCTTCACCTGATTGGACCCCAATTCACTTACTTATTAAGAGAAAATTCGTGTTTTCTCTTCATGCAGATTTTTGGAGGCTGAAAACTCTGTTTTTCCACCATTTCTCTCCATTTCCAAGCTCTCCATAGCCATACCCAACTTGCTAGGGTGTTTTCCAAGCTTCCAAGAGTGTTTCCAAGTGCTAATCACTCTCCTACTCATTCCCAATGACTGAAATTCAGCAAAACAGCTCTCATTTTTGTTGTAATTTTTGGTCTTTTTGCTGAAAACCCTAATTTCAGCCTTCCTTTCTCAAGTTGAACCATAGGGGAAGCTTTCCCAAGGTTCCCTTCATCCTCTTGAAGACTTTTGTCTCGCGAAGAAAGGCGACAAATCAAAGATCTCAACACTCCAAGGACTTCCATCGCGAAGACTTCCGCTGTCATCGACTCTACCTTCTATTGGTAAGCTTTTATGCTTAAATATGGGAGCAAGTAGCAGGAGGGAGGAATCGGATTACAAGATCACATACCATGTGTAGTGTTCTCTTGTCCTACGTGCTCTCTTGCAGATTGTTGCTACCATGTGTTGGTGGAACAATAGAGAGCAGATGGTAGGGAACATGGGCACTTGAGAGGGTAGTGTGGGTTGCAAGTCTATATCGACAACCACTTGTTTGCAATACTGTATTCATATGCATTGGTATGGAAATCTAGAAATGCCCATGACACTATATACTTTTTTTTTTCCGTACATACCCGGGGCCCACTCAAGTGGATGGAGCCGATTCTCCCAAGATCAATATACTTTATTTGAGGGAGGGGTCGGCCGTTCCGGCTCATTGTGTGTCTCTTGTCAATTTAGCAATTTACTTCTTGTATTTGAACAAGTGTCCATCAAATCTTAGTGTATTTAAGTGTATTGATTAGCATTGTGTTCAACCAAGTTACAGAACATCACACTTTGCAAGAGCACCTCAACACCATAGGCTCCCTCCTCCAACAACTAGCTGCTCTAAGGGCCAACATTGATAAGGATGATAAGAAGCAGTACTCGTTTCTAGCTTGGAAGAGATGGGAATGTACAAAAAGGTGATAACTTCACTTTGGGTGTCTAGAGAGATGCCATATGATGACATGGTGGCTATACTCATTGATGGGGATCGTCGACTTTAAGAGAATGTTCTATTAGTCATGACATAAAGAGAGGCTACTTTTCCAAAATGGCAGGTAAAGCCAAGGGAAAAGTAGTCAAGTGCACATTCTGCAAGAAGCTGGGACAGAGAAGAAAGATGCTACAAGCGCACGGCAAGCGAACACGCCAACCTAGTGGCAAAAGAAGAAGAAGATCATGACGATGCACTAGAGCAGTTGGAAACTTCTACGACAGTACCAAAAAAAGCCTACAATGCAATGGCTAATCTATCTCTTTTTAAGATAGATATTGATTGGGCTTTTTAGACAAATAATTTCCATGTGTGTTGAGTTATAATGGGTTCTTTGCCCGGGTAGTCCCCCGAAATTTGATTGTATCTTTTATGTTTTTTTCCCGTGTTTGTTATATGTTTGTACTCCCTTATGTTATAAAAGCTCCACTATCCGAGTGTATCCTTGTTTAGATCCAAGGGGGGGTTGATCTTTGAGTAGATTGATGTAAGTTAAAGCCAGGTGTGACTTGATTCATTGTACATAGATGATAGGTGTGACTTGAGTCATGGTACACAAGGGGGGGTTGGTCTTTGAGTAGACTGATGTAAGTTAAAGCTAGGTGTGACTTGATTCATGGTACATAGACTGGTTTCATTCAGGATCGGAGTATTCTGGACAACATCTTCACCTTCTGGGAGTCAACCACGTTGCATGAGGTCCCAATGTTGAAGAAAGAAAGAGACTAGAAGCCCATCTGCCCTCGGGCATTTGCCCCTAGGAAGAGCCATCAATGCCTCCGCCAGCTCCTCTGCAGTGAATGGAGTCAATAAGGACCGAAGAGCGAGGGGAACCACCTCTCGTATGCCGCCAGACCCTCTTGCGCGCGTCCATCACCTGTGGGAATAACGGGGCACCCGTGAGAAGAGATCGGAAAAAATCTGTGGCAATGGCTCTCACATGGGGGGTGATAAGAAACAATAGCTCCATCCTCACCACACAACCTGTGAATACCATCTCTCCTCCTGTGGTGGGGGCCGGCTATCTCAAAGAAATCCCCTATGACTCTCGCCGGTCTAGGTCCAAAAGGAAGCTCTGGCATGGTACTTGGACTCTCGTCAATGGATTTGATCTTAGTGCAGGCAGCAGCAAGCCGACTCTCAATCCAAGGGCTATCTGGGGAACTCTCCTGAAGCCAAGCAAGACTCCTCTCTTGCTCATGAAATCCCGCTAATCTGCTATGAACTGCCTCCTACAAAAAACTGCTGATCTCACCAAGGCCTGCATCCAGGGTGCATGCGGTAGAGCCTGAAATAAAGTCCAGTCTCGCCCATATCTGCTCGATCCTCCTATAGATCTCGGGGTCTTGTATGAGGTTGTCCGGAATCCTAGAGCTCATGTGCCTGTCCTGGCTCCACGGGTCCCTCAAGGACAGAATAACCGGAGCGTGATCTAAAAAGGTCGTGCCTTCCAAGATACCGACTATGCCCCTATGGTTGCAAGCCCACTCATCCACGTAAAACCTGTCAAGTCTAGAGAGGTTGGGGCTGGTGCTCCTCTTGTCAGACCGCAAGAAGCACAAGGTCCCAGGGCTGCGCCCAAACTCTGGAAGATGCCAAGGATCCTATTCCTTGAGTGCCAGTATCAACTCCTCCCATGTTGAGTTTTTTGCACTTGAAACTGTGGCCATGCCTCCTCCAAGTCTGTACTCTGTTGCCTCAATCATGTTAAAGTCTCCACCCATGCACCAAAAGTCAGCTTGAGGAAGGGCCTGTCGGACTGTGCTCGATAAGATGGCTCTACTTGCTGCGGCGTTCGGGGCATGAACATTGAGGAAGCCCATGCAATCCTCTCCAATCATAATGGTAACCCACTATGCTCGCCCAGAGAAAATGACTCATGAGCCTATCACTACCGGCAAAAGCTGCTCACTGATAGAAATACAAACTCCTCCTTACGTCCCCGAGGGGCCGAAAGAGGGATATCAAAAAGTGTGACTCCTGCCTGGTAAAATCTTCCCGCAGAGCGGCGGATATGCCTCTCGGAAAGGCGGTGCTCCTAGAAGAAAAGAATGTCGATGGGTCCCTCAACTGTAGCTCTATTAAGCATAGTAACAGGGATGGGGAACAGGGACGGGGGACGGGGGACGGGGGACGGCATACAAAATATGCAATTTTAAGTAGGCCCTCATTCAAGAAACTTAACAATACTAAAACAAAGTCACTTTACACTTCCAAAGCATCAATATCAAGTCATACTAGCAAAAAAATGGGTGCTACAAAAAAGGAGATTGGGCACCCAGGTGCCAAAGGCTAAAGCAAAAGACAAGGGCAAAGGCCTAGGCCCTAACCACGTAAGTGGCATACAAAAAAGAGACTATCACTAGAGTAGTACAAATGTCAAAAAGCCTCAAGGGGCATGTGAAGTGCTGGCCTCACGAGTCACAATCATGGGTCCCTGCAATGCATGCAGGCTCCATAGAGATGTCCTCCACTTGCTCCTCCAACTCCTCATCATCCTGAGACATCTCTCACTCGGTAAATGCATCAGCCTTTGCAGTTGCACTCTTGCAAAGCATTCGCAAGTTTGCACTCACAAAGACTAGATCATTTGCCCGTTCCACCCCAAGACGGTTCCTCTTCTTCGATGCAATGTGACTGTATGAGCTCCAAAGTTGCTCTAGGCAAGAGGAACTCACTGCCTGGCTGAGAATGCGGATGGCTAGATGCTGAAGCTCAGGTCCATCTGAACCAAAATCTTCCCACCACAAAGCAGCCCCAACTTTGAAGCGATCATCCTGTGCATCCATGTCTCCATAAGAGCCCTGAAAGCTCCTATACCTAGACAACTGGTCACGGATCTTCCGCCTAACATTTGGGTCAGGCACAAGTCGAGTCAAGACAAGTCTCCATACTGGCTCACCTCTGCGTCACTTTCTTGCCCTTTACCCTGAAACTCAGGGTCCACCACATAGGCTGCTGCATGCAAAGGAGAGGAGTAGGAGTTCCACCTACGCACACATAGGGCACGGATCTCCTCATACCTGTTCTCATCTGGCTCCAAACCCCTCAGCTTCTCTATCATGCTGTCCATAGCCTCATATACCTTGCCGATGCATGGCTTCATACCATCCACAAGCCTCATCAAGTGGACAATAGGTTGAACCATAGCATCAATGCGCTTTACTTTTTCCCAAAAATCAGGGCTCTCTGCTTTTTCCTTGCATAGAGCTCCTGTCTTAGTGGAAGCCAATGGTGAAGAAGTGAACTCGTCACTAGTGAACTACTGTCTTAGTGCACCACTACACTCTTTCAATCGGTGGAGCATCAAGAAGTTGTAGGAAAACCTCATATCTGAGTATTTGAGGAGCTGACGGCTGGATTTTTTGGAGAATTCATGGCGTAGGAACTGATGGTTTGTGACAAATGTCACTATTTGGCTGCCAACTTGGATGATAGGCCGGATCCATGGCAAGTCCCCAATATCCTTCAAGAGATTATTTAAGCAATGTGCCATGCAAAATGACATGGTGATGTTGGGGTACATGCTCTCGATGATCGCTCTGGCTGCCCTGTTTGAAGCCTCCCCATCAGCAACAAAGCCCACAACTAGGTCTAGGCCAATGATCTCTATGCCACTGGTCCACTCTACTACCAGCGCATTAGCACTCTTCCTGGTCCCAAAAGCATCATGAGAGGCGATGAAGTACATGTCACCGCGGGAATATGCGACAAGGCCATGGATGGACCTCTTCCGCATATCACTCCATCCATCGGCTATCAGGGACACTCCATTCCTTGCCCATTGTCGCTTCGTGTTTTCTATTGCTTGCTCCACAAGCCTCTTCTCCTTCTCTAGCAATGTGGTGCGCAAAGACTCTGATGATGGGGGCGTATAGTTTGGACCATACTCCCTTGTCTTCTTTACCATGACCTTGAAGAAGTCCGATCTATCCACAAAAAATGAATAATTTAATAACCGATCAACTTCAAAGTTCAAAGTTCAAGTAAGAGGAACTTAATTCTTGATTACCTGGCAGCATGGAAAGCAATGTGGTCGTGAAAGAGCAACAAGACTACAAGTGACAACTTGAAATTACAACTTACCCAATGCCACTTGAGGAGAGCTTGAGCCTTGCCCAATGCCCACTTGAGTCTTGAGCCTTGGCCCTTGAGGAGTGTTGAGCCAATGAGCTTCCCACGGAGGCGTGTCTTCTTATAGCATGGGGGCTCTTCTTAGTGGGGAGGGGCTGCTACAGTGCGCCGCCCAACGGCTACAATGCGCAACGGCTACAACTGCCCAGCGGGTCGGTTGACCGTCCCAGTCCGTCCCGTCCCACAGCCTGAGCCGTCCCGGCGTCCCCGAAACGTCGTCCCGTTGTTACACCTCGGACTCACACGTCCCCCATCCGCCCCCATCCCGTCTCTGTTCCAATCCGTTATGGAACGACGTCCCCCCCCCCCCCCCGCGTCCCCTGTGACTATGCTATGAAGCTCTCCTCTGAGGATGCCTCACCTCTGAAAGCACTGAGGCCCCCCTAAACCTTGAATGTTCCATGAGGCTATCCGCATATCAATCTCTGTGGGAAGCAAAACTATCAGATTTGGCTTCCACTTGAAGAGTCTTGGGCATGGGTTTAGATGGAGAATAATCACAATCCATCTTGGGACGAAGTCGCGCCAAGTGGGTGCGGATCCTGTCGTCCATGTGACGCCACTCTGTTCGAGTGCGAGAGTAGGCATACTCCGAACTCCATCACAATAGAGGTATCTGTAAGAAGGGGGGAGGGGGACTGTGATTGAGATATGCAGGAACACAAAGAGAAGCACCTCCAGGCTGGAGGCTACCACCTCCGTGTCTTGGTCTCTATGTCATGAGCCTCCAAGCTCCATCCTAGCCAAGGGCTAGAGGTGGGTGAGCAGGTCAGTGATGCAAAGATCGTGAAGATGGTGTGATAGCTCAACTGCCTGTCCCTCGATGGTGGCAGCCACCGACTCCAAGTCCCACTCCATCTCCAGGGCTGCACTCAAAGGAAAAGAGAAGATCATCGCGCCACTCTCTGGCGTAGAAGGTCTGGAGTGATGAAGCACCACACATATCCGAATGGGGGCTAATATCTTTGTAACTATTTGGTCCTCCATGCTCTTTTCACATAATAAAACTCATGCCCAGACACATGGACAGGATGATGAACACATGGAAGCAGGGTTCCTAAAGTTGGAATGGGAAAAAAAGCACTTGTCTAGGTCAAAAAGCAAGAAAAAGCAAAAAGTCAAACTTTGTTGACCAAAAAGCTGAGGACACCGTTGGAAAGAGCTCGTTGAACTGAGTCAAAAAGCTATAAGCCGCTTTTTCAAAAAGCAGCTCCAGGGCCAAAAAGCAAGGCCCTGAAGTTAAAACCAAGAACTCTGCTTATTATTAAAATAAAAGCAAAAGCCAAGTGGTAAAAACAAAAGCAAAGCATGGTAAAAGCAGGCCTCCCCTCAAGTATTTAGAGAACCAAGCACCCTCTTGGTGGAGCATTGAAGAAATCTTGGAGACTCATAGAAGAAAAACGTGGAAAACTCCTTGCGAAAAGCAAGAACATCATCAACCCTCTTGTGTGCTACTTCTATAGCCTTTTGCAGCACCAACCACCACCTCTCCACCCCCTATGAAGAAGCGCCGCCGCCCAGAGCCGTTTTCGCCAGTGCCGCCTACCGCCCTTGAGCCGCCTGCCGTCAGCATCTCCGCTGCTCCAAAACTAGAGTTTTTACCGCCTTTTTGCTAGACTTTTTGCCACCTGTTGGTAGCTTCCGTTTGAAGAACCGCCACCTCCATTAGTGAAAGAATTGGATTGGAAAGAAAGAGCTTTTTGTGGATACTTGAGAACATCAGTTGGATTCTTTGGATATCGGTACTAGCCCGGTGTAAGTTTCTTGTGGGTCATCCTCGAGGTGAGCTCGGCATCAGATATCTTGTGCCTCGTCATCGACAACGGTCCAATCTTGTCATCGACACCTTTGTTTGATATCGTATTCATCTATTGAATTGGTCTTGGCTTGGGAAAGCCCGTGGATTGTTTCTGAAATAAATTCCTAAAGAGGGGGCGGGGCCTGTTCCCCACTCAGTGTGGTGTACCGTGTAAATCCCCTATTCCCATCTTGCTCTCCCCTTCTCTCTCTCTCTCTCTCTATCTCTCGTACACATGGTTGCATCTGTTACTGCACGCTCCGTTGGGATTACAGTGGTATCAGAGCAGGATTTCTCTTGAAGAAATCTTTTCTGGAGTAACAGAGCCATATCGAGAGTTGAGGGAGACCAAGGGCCTCAAGAAGGGAATAACTTTGAAGACAACCCAAGACATCCAGAAGAGATCCAAGGCCGCCAGTCTGTCTCTCATGAGACTGCAGTCATGACATCAGCCGAATATCGAGAATTTCAAAAGTTCAAAAGGTATCTCCAAGATGAAGAGTTCCTAGCTTGGAGAGCCAAAAAGGTACAAGACTATAGAAGAGCCCATATATTCGAAGATTTTATCAAAAGATCAGACCACCGAAGCCGAAGGTGTGGAAGCCGCTAAAGCATACTTACGAGGTAAAGGGGTTTCCTTTAGAGAAGAATCCAGGACAGGCTCGCTGAAGCTCCCGCCGTCACCCCCCCTGCTCGCGCTGCTCGCCCCTCGCCATCCCTCCCTCGCGCCCTGTCCCCCCCCCCTCCCCCTCCTAGAGCTTATGCGCCCCCCCCCCCCTTCTTCTCGCCATCGCGCCCCCCCCCTTCTCCTCGCTTTCTTTCCCTCTCGCGCTGAAGCGCCCCCCTCCCCCCCCCCCCTTCAGTTCGCCTTCGTGCCCCTTCCCCTCATCAGCGCCCCGTCCCCCCCCCCCCTCCGCCAGCCCTCTCTCCCCCCACCGCCTCTCCTTTCGCGCTGCTCCCGCCCCCCCCTTGCTGTTTCTTCGTCTCCTTACCCCCCCCCCCCCTTCTTGCTGTTTTTTCCGCCCCCTGGGGATCCTTCTTTTTTTATCCTCCTGCCTTCCCTCTCCACCCTTCATGTGCAGCTCGGTTCTTGCAGGTATCGCATTCGCTCCGCCAACGCCACAACTTCAGACTCTGATGGAGGCTCCTCCCGCCCCACCTCAGAGGGACTCTTGTGCAGCCCCCTCGACCGCCCCTGAGGATACCCCCATCAGGCTTTCTCTTTCGCCAGAAGAGGAAGCGAGCCTCGCCGCAGAGGTGGAACGCCTCTAGGCACATTCCACCATCTGCCGTATAGTTGGCACTCGCCCCAGCAGAGGGGAGATCCGGGATCTTCTTCAAGCCCGCCTTCTTGCAGATGTGGGCAAGATCTTGGACGTACAGCTATTGGGCCGTGGACATTACCAGATCGAGTTCGAGGCCGCCCAGAGTGTTGCCAAGGTCCTTGCCATGAGTCCCCTTGACATCAGGGGTGCTCGGGCTTTCTTCAGACCTTGGCAGCATGGATTTGACCCAGCAGCGGCGGAGCAGGGGGAGCGCCTTTTTCATGTTACAGTTTGCTTCCCTGGACTCCGCCGGGAGTATCTTCCGCTCCTCCCCAGGCTCGGAGCATTGGTGGGCTCGGTACTAGAGACTGGCCCCTCAGCTGCTTCAGTGGTGGCCATAGCAGCTGGGCTACCTTCGGTCAGAGTGTTGGTGTCTGACATCTCCTCCCTTCCTAAGGTCATTCAGCTACCTAGGATAGGGGAGGGATGGATAGATCAGAGAGTGGAGTTCTCGGGGCTCCCGAATCAGTGCTTCATTTGCAGGCAGGTCGGCCATCTGGCCAAGGCCTGCCCTCGCAGGAGACCCCGACCCTCACCACGGCAAGCTACTGATGGCCCGCCCACAGATTCGGCTCGGCAGGCTGCCTCCGGGACACCTGCTCAGGCCACAGAGGCCTCGGAGTGGCAGCCTGGACAGGGGCGCCGCCGAGGGAGACAGCCACAGCAGCACGTCTAGAGACCGCTGCAGCAGCAGCCACAGTCTCAGCCTCACTGGGTTCCCGTGAGGAACAGCTTTTCTCCCCTCCAGGAGGAGACCCCCGCGGCGACGACTGAGGACCAGGAGATGCCAGCTCCCCCTCCTTCACCCCCCCCACCCCCGTCCCCTCCCACCGCCTCGCTTCTACCATCGCCTCCACTCCGGTTTCCGCAACGGCTCCCTCTCCATCCCCCTCGCCTCCCCCTCCTCCCCCTCCGCCCGCCTCACCTTCCCAGGAGGCCCTGGCAGTTCCCTGGCGTTCACCTGCAGCCCGGAGAGCGCTGAGCACTGACCTCGCTCGAGCATCACAAAGGAGACCTATGCCGATTAGGGCTTCACGGATTTCATCTATCCGCAGTCGGCTGAGTCGCCTTGGCATTAGACAGCGCTCGGAGGCTTTTGATTATACCTTCACACGGCTTTTTGGAGCAGAGGGCCCCCATGAGCCAGCACCCATCCGAGTTCATGTAGTGATACCTCCGGCCCGCGGGGAGGAGGCACTAGACTCAGCGGTGGCCTTCTTGTTCCCTCTATGTGGCCCTTACGACCGGGAGTGGACTCTAGAGCTCGCTCTCAGCACTTTGAAGACTCAGGCAGTTGAGTTTTCTCATCACATGAGCGATCTGGAGGTGACAGATGTGATAGGCCGACTTTGGGAGTTGGCTCATTTTTTCTTGGATCCCGGGAGTGTGGATACCTCAGGGATTCGGCATTTGGTTGTTCGCATAGTGGCAGACTTAGCACGTGACCCTGGATATGTGTGTATACACGAGGTTGCTTTGTCAGAGCGGGAGGCAGTCGCCATGGGCCACAGTCACCACTGGCGCCTGATCCGGGATTCTTGCAGCACACCAGGTGGGCAGATTCGCAGCCGCTCGGATGGGGACTACTCTCCATCCAAGTCGCTTGCGAAGGCCCGCCGTACGGCTGAGACAGCATCCACCTCAGCAGGGCATCCATGAGGATCATCTCATGGAATGTACAGGGCCTTGGCGGAGCACATTTTATACGCTATCGTGGTTGCTTGAGGCAGGAGCTTCAGAGATGCCTGGTTGGTGGCAGCATTGATATTTTGATGATGCAGGAGCACCATTTGGGTGAGAGCAGGATCCGGAGATATGGTTCGGTGATGCCTGGTAGATGGGACACTTTTTGGTCTGCAGGGTTTGGTCCTTTGGGTGGACAAGGAGGAGTATGCATGGTCATTGCAGATGTATGGCGGCAGGCCATTGTGGATCGAGGGATCATTGTGCCTGGTAGAGCACAGTATGTCATTCTGAGGATGCATGATGAGCTATTGGGCGTGCTCAACGTCTATGCGCCCAATCATGCTAGTGCCAGAGCAGAGTTTTGGACCCAGGTTACGGATGCATTGCCAGAGGCCGCACATTGGTGTGTCGGGGGAGACTTCAACATGCTTGAGATCCCAGTCTCGCTGAGGACATTGAGAGGATCTGGCATGATAGTCAGTGCTCTGACCAAGATGCAGCGGGCCAGTGTGCCCAGGGACTCATCGATCTTAGCTCTTTTCTGCACGCTGCAGCTTTGACACGGCTGGGAGAGATTCGCGAGCGGGAGCATCGGCTGAGACGCAGCCTTGCTTCGCTACAGCGCCTTCAGGAGCAGCAGCCTGCATGTGAGTGGGTGGCGTCCCAGCTGAGCCAGGCACGCCAGGAGGTTCGAGAGGTAGAGGAGCAGAGACATGAGTTTTACTATCGTCGTCAGGCCTCTCAGTGGACGCAGCTTGGTGATAGAGTGATTGGAGAGTTTTTTGAGATCACTGGGCCCCGTCATGCGCGAGCAGGAGTCCACCAGCTTGGTAGACCGGATGGATCGGTAGCTACTGAGCTCGGGGAGATCAAAGCCATTGCCACTGCATTCTATAGAGACCTGCTTTCAGCGGAGCCAGCCACTGAGGATCGAGATGTTTGCAGACAGACTGTGTGGGCCCATGTGCAGAGGAGGGTCATAGACCGTATGCGTACAGTTCTAGGTGCGCCTTTGTCAGAGATTAAGCTTGCCGAGGCCTTGAGGGTCCTGTCGCGACATAGTTGCCCAGGGGAGGACGGACTGACGCGGCCTTTTTTATGCGCTATTGGGACCTTTTGGGGCCAGGCCTCCGCAGGGGCTTTCAGCATGTTTTGGACACTGGGGTGATGCCGCAGAGCTTTTCAGAGGGCTTGATCTATCTTATCCCCAAGGGGGAAGGAGTATCAGACGATATTCGGCATTGGAGGCCTATTACGATCCTCAATACTGTCTACAAGGTCTTAGCAAAGGCCTTGAGTTTGAGGATCCAGCCGTTCCTGGGGGAGTTGATTCATGCTACTCAGACAGGATTTGTCAAGGAGCGCAATATCCTTGACAACATCTTTACTTTCTGGGAGGCGACGGCCCGAGCTAGATTTCTTGGCGAGGACTTGGTCGTGATGCTTCTCGATTTTGAGAAGGCATACGATAGAGTTGATTGGGGTTTCTTAGAGGGCACTATGCTTCGCCTGGGCTTTGAGCCAGGATGGATCAGAGGGGTGGCGGCTCTGTATTCCACAGCTCGCAGCCAGGTGTTGATTGCACGAGGACGGGGGCCGAGTTGTGAGCTGACCAGATCAGTCCGTCGGGGGTGTCCCCTCGCCCCTTTTCTTTTTCTCTTCTTTGCGGAGGCTATGAGCATGTATTTGACGGCAGAGGAGGTCGGTTTGAGAGGACTTCAGCTCCCAGTCCGGGGGGAGGACCTGCTTGATGCTGAGTTTGCAGACGACACGGGCTTATTTTTGCATGGCCAAGAGGCCAATCTTCTTCGGGCAGAGCATTAGCTCCAGGTTTTTAGTGCAGCTTCGGGAGCATTGATCAATTGGCGCAAGACAGTGGCCTTTTGGATCAGTAGTGCTCCCACTCCGGCATGGAGCCCGGACCCCGGTTTTAGATGGATTCCTCCAGGCACAGCAGTGCGGTATTTGGGATGCCAGATTGGCCTAGATTTGTCACCTGAGCAGCAGATTGCCCCGCTTCTTCTCAGCATTCGGAAGAAGCTTTTGTATTGGAGTACAGCTCGACTATCCTTGGCTGGGAGGGTGGTGGTGGCAAATCAGGTGCTGTTAGCGACCATGTGGTACATTACGTCTTGCTGGATCTTCTCGAGCTCTTGCATCAGCCAGGTACAGAGGCTGATCAGGAACTTTCTGTGGTCTGGGCGGGACGGTCAGCCAGCTCGGGCAAAGGTTGCATGGGCAGTTATTACACTTCCGCTGGCTCAGGGAGGTTTGGGCATTATAGATCCAGTCGATCAGAGTAGAGCTTTATTGGGGAAGCTTATCATTCGGGGGTTGCTTCCAGGCGCTGAGCCTTGGAAAGAGCTCCTCTTGCAGCGGCTGCAGGCTCAGGCGCCCCCAGCAGGGGGCACTTGGGCACCAGAGATTCGCTGGATCTTTATAGAGATGAGGAGGACAGGCCTCAGTAGAGGATGCGAGGACAGATTTGCTTTGAGTATCCTGAGAGCTTGGGAGCTGCTGAGACCGGGGCTCTCTCAGCGACCTCCTTGTGTTGAGGAGCGGGCCAGACAGCCGCTCATCTGGAGCCCAGCGGTTCGCACAGAGCAGGGTCATATGCTGGGTTCTCGGCCTCGGCTAGCCTGGGAGCCTTTAGCGGCAGGCCCAGCTCGTAGTTTTGGAGACTGGCAGGCCTTTTGCAATCTACCAGAGGAGATCCAGGTGGAGAGGCTGAGTCACTTCAGAGGGGGGTTGATTATGAGGGATGATATTCAGGAGGCACTCACAGAGGAGTGGTTCACGCCTCTCGAGCTAGTGGCCCCACGGTGGATGGGAGCCTTTACACAGTTGGAGATCCTGATTGCTGTCAGAGCTTGCACTGAGGATGGCAGTTGCCTCTACTTTGAGATTCAGGATGAGGGCAGACTCCAAAGAGTGGAGGTGGAGTCGCCTTTGGTTGCAGAGTGCACCTTTCAGAGGATTCGGGTAGTGGCCGCCGCTTCTCGGAAGTGGCATATTGACCCCGACCCTGCTGATGTGCTCCCGGATTGGCGCATATGGGCATATGCAGCGCGCCCCTTGGCCCGGCTACAGTGGGACCCCGGGGAGTACGAGTGGCATGATCCTTATGCATCCCTTGAGGCCACAGAGATCACCTTTTTCCAGTATACTGTTCGGCTGGGGCGGCATATTTTGACGGCGAGGAGGACGGTCTCTCCAGCGGCAGCGGGGCATTGGCGACTACAGGGACTCTCACAGGAGTTCCTGGAGGATTTTTGGGCTCGGCTCTGGGCTAGTCGACAGGCCTGCAGGATCTCGACTTTTCAGTGGCTGGTCGCCCACCACAGGGGCTCAGCAGTTGGTACTTGGCTTGTTTACAGCGGTCTTCCGGCGGCCTGCGTTCAATGCGGCCACCCTATGGAGACACAGAGACATTGCCTTTGGGATTGCCCTCAGGCGCAGCAGATTTGGCTGCGGATGCTGCGTGTTCTGGCCCCCCTCTCTCCAGAGGGTATGTTTACGTGGGGTGCCGTTGCTTGGTCGACTTCGTCAGGGCCTGCTATGGGCTATGAGATGGAGCAGGGCAGTCAGGCCATCAGATTTATTAGGGGCAAGCCTCACCTGGTTCCGGCACCGGATTTCTCGTCTGCCAGCTGGACACAGGAGAGGGATTTATGATGGGAGCTCCTCAGCAGCCTCACCATCTGGTTCACCTGGAGGGCCCGGTGCTTTACGGCCTTTGAGGGGAGATTGGAGCCACCAGTAGAGACTGTACGGGGGATTTGGCAGGAGTTGATCCACACCCTGCGAGGACAGTACGACCGCATCCGGGGAGACTCGGATGAGGCGATCTTACGGCGCCAGGCCTTTCACACCACTTGGCGCTGTGGCCCTTTCTACACCTTACACACGGGATCCCCCCGTTGGCACTACAGGCCACCTGTTTGGCTCTCCCCCCCCCCCCCCCCCCTATTGTATGATTTAGCCTCTCAGTTCTTTGTACTGATGCTTGTATTTTGCAGCACCTAGGGAGAGTCTCCCGGGCTGCCATGCTGTATTCACTGCTCTGTCTCTCTTATGAGCAGGAGAGATCTTTTGTAGCCCTACGGGCGTTTTTTATATAACTAATGAAAGGATCTTTTCTCGGAAAAAAAAAAAAAAAGAATCCAGAGGCACCCGATCTATAACTTATGGAGGACAGAGAGAAGCTTCCACTAAACACGCTTTATTAGATATAGCTTCTTCCGATGAAGCAAAAAAGAAGAAGGCAAAGGAGCCTTCAACCGGCAAAGCAAACTTCAAACCAGGAGAGAAGAGCGTAAAGTTTGATACCTTCTATGGAAGGCGGGACACTCAGAAAGCTCTATCCTTCATCAAACAGCTTGATGCCACCTTTGGAGGAGAGGACTTCTCCGAAAAGTCCAAACTACGCACAGTTCGTATGCACTTGAAAGATGCCGCCTTGAATTGGTGGCTAAAGGTGGTCCAAGAAGGGACCGAGCCTACCTCATGGGCTGATTTCAAAATCATGTTCAACAAGAAGTTCCTTCCCGCTACCTTTGAAGCAGATGTACAGCAGGAATTGGACGAGGTAAAGCAAAAAGCGGGAGAAAGTGTGGCAACATATCTTAATAACTTTTCAGCCGTCTCATTGAAGTTTACCTCATATACTCCTATCCCACCATTGATGGAAATGCGAAAGTTTGTCAATAGATTTTAACCAAAGCTTTATCAAGCAGTCTATATGTTGGGACCTAAAACTTTGGAAGAAGCCCAAGATAAAGCTTAGCAACATATGCCTTGGATGGTGGATAAATCAAAGAATCAGAATGGAGACTCATGTCAAAGGAAGAAGTTTAGAGACCAATCCCCATCAAGAACCGAGTCACAAGAAAAGAACAATAGGAGTGAGGACAAACCTCCACCCTTTCAAAGAAAATTGTCTCTTAAGCAACTCGAAGAATGTACCAAAGAAGGGAAGTGTTTCCAATGTGGAAAGAAGGGACACTTGGCTGTAAATTGTCCCAACCTGACAGATCAAGAAGCTGAAGAGACGAGAAGATCATCAGATTGGCATCCTGCCATGAAGTTTTTCGAGCATCTTTGTATCATGAAGGATATGTAATAGATTATGTTTGGCATCCTGCCATGAAGTTTTTGGAGCATCTTTGTATCATGAAGGATATGTAATAGATTATGACAGTATTAGATGAGGATCTCTAGAACTATAATGGAACATATTTTTGTGACTTTTTGTTATCAAGAAAGATTTAAGAGGGAGGGATTGTATCTCTAAGCCCTCTTCATTGTATATATAGAACTCGAATTGATCATTATTCTGCTTATAATGGTTATTTGGGCATGCTCTAGTTTCGGTGGCAACGTTGCCAGAAAGCCCAAGGAGCAAGATTTGTATATGGACGACAACGATGCCAGAACGAGATTTGTATATGGGAGGCAACGATGCCAGATGACCCATTGGACGGCAACAATGCCAGATATATTGGACTTCGCAGTCGGGCGGTCGTTGCGACCAGATGGCCCAGATGACTGTATTGGATTTTGTAGTTGGGCGATCATTGCGACCAAATGGCCCAGATGACTGTATTGGATTTCATAGTCGGGTGGTCAATGCGACCAGATTGCCCAGATGACTATTGATGAACTCTCGGGCGGTCCTAGTGACCAGATGGCCTTGAGGATAGTCTGAGCGGTCCTAGTGGCCAGATGGCTCAGCATGGTTTCAATGAAACCAGACATGACAATCCATGAATAGGAGGATCAATATTTGTGCATTGCATACTGATGTATGTCTGAATTTCTTTGACTTTGTGTGCTGTTTTTGATGCGTGGACAATGCTTGGATTTATGGCATGTGATAGTCCACTGACTCCAGACTACGTGGCCAGTACGTGGAATACCCAGTAGACACGAATGATGCATACTTGTTTGTTGACTAGCTTGTGTCTAGTTTTTGCAGAAGGCGAGTATACATTTATTTTCTAATCCCTGTTATAGGCTATGCAGAATAAGTACCATCAAGAACAAGGACATCAGTCAAAGAAAGGCACAAAGATGTTGCCAGAGGAGCAGAAGACACCACATACATCAGGAAAGACGAGATGCACAAGAGCACCAGATGGGGCTAGTACCATATCTATGCCACAGTTGAGGACAACTGTGATATAAGAGGGAGGGAATGTGACTATTTGATCCTCCATGCTCTTTTCACATAATAAAACTCATGCCCGGACACATGGACAGGCTGATGAACACATGGAAGCAGGGTTCCTAAAGTCAGAATGGGAAAAAAAGCACTTGTCTAGGTCAAAAAGCAAGAAAAATCAAAAGTCAAACTTTGTTGACCAAAAAGCTGAGGACACCGTTGGAAAGAACTCGTTGAACTTAGTCAAAAAGCTATAAGCCGCTTTTTCAAAAAGAAGCTCTGCCAAAAAGCAAGGCCTTGAAGTTAAAACCAAGAACTTTGCTTATTATTAAAATAAAAGCAAAAGCCAAGTGGTAAAAACAAAAGCAAAGCATGGTAAAAGCAGCCCTCCCCTCAAGTATTTAAACAACCAAGCACCCTCTTGGTGGAGCATTGAAGAAATCTAACACGTGGAGAACTCCTTGGGAAAAGCAAGAACATCATCAACCCTCTTGTGTGCTACTTCTACAGCCTTTTGCAGCACCAACCACCACCTCTCCACCCCTTGTGAAGAAGCGCCGCTGCCTAGAGCTGCCTGCCGCTGGCGCCGCCACTGCCCAGAGCCTTCGCCGCTGCCCAGAGCTATTTTCGCCAAGGCCGCCGCCGCCGCCGCCGCCCCAGAGCCGCATGTCGTCGGCATCTCCGCCGCTCCAAAACCGGAGTTTTTGCCGCCTTTTTGGTGGACTTTTTGTCACCTGTTGGTAGCTTCCATTTGAAGAACCGCCACCTCCATTAGTGAAAGAATTGGATTGGGAAGAAAGAGCTTTTTGTGGATACTTGAGAACATCAATTGGATTCTTTGGATATCGGTACCAGCCCGGTGTAAGTTTCTTGTGGGTCATCCTCGAGGTGAGCTCGGCATCAGATATCTTGTGCCTCGTCATCGACAACGGTCCAATCTCGTCATCGACACCTTTGTTTGATATTGTATTCATCTATTGAATTGGTCTTGGCTTGGGAAAGCCCGTGGATTGTTCCTGAAATAAATTCCTAAAGAGGGGGTGGGGCCTGTTCCCGGCTCAGCGTGGTGTACCGTGTAAATCCCCTATTCCCATCTCGCTCTCCCCTTCTCTCTCTCTATCTCTCATACACGTGGTTGCACCTGTTACTGCACGCTCCGTTGGGCTTACAATCTCTTCAAAAATGTCCCTTCCGCTAGAAGACATCGGAAGAAACTGTAATCCACATGTAGCCCCAAGATCTTGGGGGCCCACCTGGGGACTCTGGCGGGAGAGCCCTCAACAGGGAAGCGGCAATGGTCATCTGAACCACCTCAGAGAAACGATGAATCAAGCGGCAAACGGAGCTCGCCGATTGACTCCACTTCGGGTCGGGGGCTGCTGGAGGGCAACGGGAGTGCTTTGGAGAGGCGGAGGGAGGGGGGAGTGCGGGCTTAGAGGAAGAGGACAGGGCAAAGGAGACTACTGCGTGCAGAGTCGGGGTTGAGGATGGAGGAGGAGGAGGAGAGGGGGGGGGGGTGGTGGCGGAGGGTGGAGGGGGGGCGGAGAGGAAGGGGAAGGGTGCGACTGAGAGAGATCCATCGGAGAGGGAGGCTGCTAGGAGGGGCTTGTCGGGGGCTCAGTGGAGGCTTGCATGCAAAAGAACTCTGAGTTGTCCGTGTGCAGGGTGGCTACCAACAATCTTGCATACCAGGGTGGAGGCCTCTAGTGATGCAACAGTCGTAGTGAGGATCTGAAGGTCCACTTCGGAAAAAGGTAAGCAAGTAACGGCGGCCTTGGTCGGGGGCTGCCATGGAGTCCTCTTGAGGGTGAAGACTAGAAAAAACCGAGACTTGCCGAAAGGAGAACACCCCAAAAAACCTTGAGAAACACTACTTGCAAGAGCTGAGGGGAAGAGAAAACTGGGGAGAGGCTGCAGAGGATGGAAGGAAGAGACCCGAGAGGGGAGAGGCTGAAGGCGGAAGAAGAGAGAGAGGAGGAGGGGGGGGTGCAGGTTGGAAACCATGCGAAGAGGGGGGCAGGGGCTGGGCACGAGCTGAAGGGGAGGGGGGAGGGAGGGCAATGCGGGGTGGGGGGGGGGGTTGCAAGCATGAAGGGGGAAACTCAGGTAGCTGGAATGCACACGAGGGGGAGCACTCAGATCGCTACGCTATTACCAGTCCTAATGCCAGTATACTTCATGGGCAGCCTGAGAGAGAGAGAGAAATGAAAATGATATATTAACGTCTCTAAGAGGCCATAATGGCCTATGAGACCAAAATTGAGAGTACATCTGAAGTTGGTGTCTCATCAAAGAGAACAACTAAATGAGACTAAAAAGTACAATAAACTGATTGTCTTACAATTATAAGAATAGAATTGTAAGACTCCGAGATGACACTGAGTAGAAAATACCGGAAAATGTATATCAGGTAGATCCATGTATGCTGATCAATTGAAGTGTTGCCCTCTCCTTAGATCAAATATCTCCGCCATGGGGCTGTCTAGAATGGAGAGGTCGTAGAAGCGAGGTAGGCACCTCCGATGCCGAGTAATAATGGCTCTGATCTGGTGATGGTGAGGATACCATGGTCGGGATCCTGGTGGGCATGGCCGACGAGCACAACATAAGATGACTGCTCTATCAGTGGTGACTCCCTGGGAGCGTGGTCGGTGCCCTGATGGCCCAATGGAGGAGGTATTAGGAGGTGTGGGGGCTGGGTTGCTGGTGGTGGTGCCGAAGAAATCTGTCAGGGTCCTCTGTCTAGGTACATCATGGCTCGGTCTCCTGTCTGCCAAGAGGGTCTCTCTGTGTCTCCTGAGCTCAAGTAGGAACAATCCCAGGCATCTTTGATCCTCAAACTCCATGACCTTGCGTAACGGCCCAAAACCCTCTCGGAAGAGGCAGTGATATCTCCCTCGGATCTCATAATAGATTGTACATCGGCAAATGTAGTGCTCCTCTGTCTCTGCCTCCTGGTAGCATAGTTGACAAATGCGGTCATCCAAGATCTGATGCACATATCGCCTTGTCTCAATCCGCAGCTATCATGTGCACGCTAGGGGCAAGCAGATTGACGAACTAGAGTATGATATGTTGTGGGCGGACATGTGCTTTTTGGTCGGCTATTGATATCGTGTGCTTTTTGGGCGTTGCTTCTCTATTTATTGGGGGAAGGGGTACCAATTGGGCACACACCGACGGATGGAGCACAGGGGTGCAAAGTGCGTGGAGCAGGAGCACCATCGCGCAGGAGGCTGACGTCCTTGGGGGACTACCCCGGGTGGTAGAGGACACCGGATGAAGACGATCGCAAGGCACTCAATCACGAGAGCATGACGCTCTAGCTCGTGGCTCGGTGGGGACGGCCAAGATTGTGAGGTTCGCTCATGGCTGTCATGGTTGGGTGGCGAGTATGCCTACACCCAGATATGTTTCTTCCGCTTTGCCTTCTAGGGTTAGGGTTCGTTGCTTCGTCTTGCTTTTCATGGCTGTTTTGCAGGTTTCCTTCTCGGAGAGATCTCGGGTTTTGACAGTGGTATCACAGCCTCTCTAGGAGGAAAATGCGAGCGGGACACCTTCGGATGAGTTCTTTCTATGTTTCCTGCAGCGTACATGTGTAAGATGAAGAGAGAGACAGAGAAAGCTGACGGGTGTGCAAGAAAAAGCACCATGGGTGCATGTGGTTTTTATGCCATGGTTTCTGTGAAAAAAAAATGCCATGTTTGTATGCCCGTGATGGCTATGTAGAGCGCCTCGGGATTCGTGTGATTTGGGCTGTCCTCGATTTGCTGCTGCGTTGCTTTTTGCATTGCTTTTGCTCGCATAACTGTGGGCGATTTGGTGGCATGGAGGCCAGCCTAGATGTGGCCAGCCAGCCTTGTGTGACCAGCAGCCAGCCCACTGCTGTGTGGCTGGGCTGCAAGGTGGCCAAAGGCCAGCCCACAAGGCGGCCATGTTCAGGCCTGTGGGCGGCCAGCCCAAGGCGCACAGGGCAGCCAGACAGTGCGGGCAATAGGCATGTGCAGGCCAGCCAAGTAAGGCTGCTGCGTGCAGGCACCATAGACTAGCCCTAAGGCTGGTGAGACCCCACAGGGTATCCGTAGGGGTAACAGTAGCCACAGGGATGCTGAGTAGGGGTCACCCGCAGCAAAGTAAGGCCGGCATGGCGAGGAAGCGCAGCATAGAGAGAAGAAAAGCATGCTCATTGCTATCGCATACTTGCTGCTGTACGAGCAGGCAGAGGCCCATGTGCAGGCCACCAGGCAGCCACAGGAAAGCAAGGTAGGCGGGAGCAGCACAAGAAAAGCGGCAGCCAGAAAAAAGCTGGCTGCCAAGATAAGCGCCGCCAAGAAAACAAAAACAAAAAAAAAAAAACGGGGAAGCCTGGCAAAAGAAAGCATTGTTTTTTTTTAAGGTTCGTTTTTATTTTTTATTTTTTGTAAAAATCAATATTTGCGGAAAAAAAAAAAAGAGCCGAACTTAGCATGCTGTTTTTTTTAAAGAAACAAGTACGTTTTTTTTTCTACCTTCCCGAAGCTGATGGTGCGCGTGGGGGTTCCTTACCTGGTCGCCTGTGCTATGGACATGGGAAGGACTATCGATGGCACTGTCGGCGGTTGCAGGGATTGTCGGGACTCGATGGGGCTTTTGGCAGCCCACATGGGGACTATACCTTGCTGATGGGCACCCCTTTGGGGTGAGGAAGCCCAAGTTTTTGGGGCTGTTTCCCATGCAGCCATGCATGACATGTGCACGCACTCATGCAGATGTAACGCAGTCTAGCACGGCCGCACATGCCACAGCCATCCATGTTACCCGAGGTCTACCTCATGCAACCAAAGGTTGTCCGGATAGAGGCGTACGTCCACATGTAGGTTGTCCGGATAGAGGCGTACGGTCGTCAGTGGGCTGCCCTACAGCAGCAAGTGATGGCGACATGTTTTTCTACGATCTCTCTTCATATTCTTTTCTCTCCAAAATGTCTAGGTTGTGTATGGGACTTTGTGGTGTACTTCTGAGGTTCGGATGCACGTGCTTCGTTCTATCTCAGTTTTGGACTAGCGTATTATGAGGTATGTGTTTGTTTTTTCACATGCAAGGAACATGCAAGATAGAGTTTAACAGATCTCTTCGAGAAGGAAACCTGCAAAACAGCCATGAAAAGCAAGACGAAGCAACGAACCCTAACCCTAGAAGGCAAAGTGGAAGAAACATATCTGGGTGCAGGCATACTCGCCACCCAACCATGAAAGCCATGAGCGAACCTCACAATCTTGGCCGTCCCCACCGAGCCACGAGCTAGAGCGTCATGCTCTCGTGAGTGCCTTGCCATCGTCCTCATCTGCTGTCCTCTACCACCACGGGTAGTCCCGCAAGGACGTCGGCCTCCTGCGCGATGGTGCTCCTGCTCCACGCGCTTTGCACTCTTGTGCTCCATCCGTCGGTGTGTGCCCAACTGGTACCCCTTCCCCCAATAAATAGAGAAGGAATGCCCAAAAAGCACACGATATCAATAGCGGACCAAAAAGCACATGTCTGCCCACAACATATCATACTCTAGCTCGGAGCTGTCCAATGGCACAACGTATCCCATGTGATAGGTGTACATCCATGTACACCGAGCGGGTGATAAAATCATCTGGTGAGAGGTGTAGAAAATGGCTCTTATAATGAGCCATTTTAATGCCTAAGGGCTCAAGGGGACTAGTCCATGTCCTCTCTATGTCCACTCTGATGATATCCATCCTGATCACGTGGTTTTGCTTTGAGCAGGTGAGATCCAAAAATGGACAATCCAGACTGTACTGAAAGGGTGGTAGTGCCTCTATCCGCAAACAATGTAGGTCAAACCATGATCTCATCTGAGCGTACCAGCAATGAGTATCTCCATCCTCTGCCAACTGTATGGATGAGGTCGATGCCAATCGGGAGTACCTCTATTGAGGGAGCTCCCATAGCCGCTGTAAAAAGGTAACTACCTAGAATAGGGCCTCGGTCACTACTGGTGCGGCACCTAGCTCAGCCCGAACAATCTCATGTGGTACTAATGATTTGCTCCGAATCATGTGGGCAATCATCATAATCAATGACCTCCATCCCTCATCCGTCCCTCTGTGAGATCTGTGATGTATGCTGGGCCCCCAAATTGGAGCTCCGTACAAGAGGGTCGGTGTGACAAGCGTATCAAATAGCCACAATTTGGTGCGCGGATCCTGAAATTGTATGTGTGCACACTGCCTCTCAAGTGCCCCCAAGGCTGCATGCCCTCCAGCTAATCTAGCTGATGCTGCCTCCTTCAGGGAGAAACGCAGTCCTGTGAAAGTAACTCCCAAGTAGACATATGACCTGACATACTCAACCGGCTCCCCTCGGAAAGTGAACTGAGGCTCTAATCTCGTCACCCATGCCTGTGTGGTGTTAAACACCATAACCTTGGTTTTCCCAAGGTTCGCTGTCAGATCTCTATCCGCACAGAAAGCCTGTAATGCATCCAGGTGTCTCTGTAATCCCTCCGGAGAGTCTGAGATTAGAACAATATCATCAGCATATAACAAGATGGGTATCAACACCCCTGCCAGGCATGCCCCTGGGCCTCCCAATCTATCTACATAATCGGAGACCACATCAATGTACAGTCCAAAGAGGGTGGGCGATAGCAGGCATCCCTGCTTCACCCCTATCGTGCTGGTCACCATATCGGATAGTCCGCCTAAAGCTCGGACTCTACCTATCACAGACTCATACAAAGCATATATCCCCCACTGCATATCCTCGGGTACCTCAATGCCATGCAATCTGTGCATAAGCCTGGCACGTGGTACGGTATCGAAGGCTTGGCGGAAGTCCACAAAGCAGCAGTATATCCTTCTCTTATGTGCCCTGCCCTCTTCAATAAGTGCCGGAGTGTCAGTATGTGATCCAAGGTAGTAAATCCTCTCCTGAAGCCGGCCTGTCCATGTGCCCGATGACCATGCCTCTCTGCCCAGCGGCTCAACTCCGACTCCAATATAGAGCCATATAGTTTGGCCAAGTAATGACCAATCATGATCGTCCTGTAATTGCCTAGTACCATGGGGTCCCCACTCTTAAAGAGTGGTACAATGATATGCTCTGTCTAGCTTGTCGGGAAACCCTCACAAATGGCACGATTAAACACATGTACGATCAGCGGAGCCAAAGTGCCGCGCGCATATGAGAAGTGCTCTCCAACTAGCCCACCATGATCCTGTGCCTTTCCATTCTGTAACCTGTCTATCGCATCTAGCACCATCCGCATAGTAAAAAAGGTGCTGCTAGCCGGTCTAGCTCGCAGTGGAGGGGGGGTGGGGGGCTGTCCTAGTGCATCATATAGCTCTCTAGCATAAGTATGCCATGCCTCAGGTGCAGTAATCGGAGTACCAAGCTATCTCTCCTGAATATCTTCCATCCCTCTTGCTGTCCTTCCCCAAGAAGAGTTGGTAGATCTCCTCCTCTAGCTTAGCCAGGTAGGCTCGTTTCTTCCTCTACACAAGGCACTAAAAGATCATCCTGGCCTGTCTATGCATGTGAGTCCCAATGGCAATCTCACGCTGTAGCTGTGCTCGTGTCTCACGACACTCATCATCATACCAACTGTTCTGTGGGGCAGTGCTGCGGGGGGTGGGGGTGGTGAAAGGGATCATAGTGCAGGGAAACGCATATGAGGCGGATACATGTAGTACACCTGCCAATCCGCTCGTGATCTCGTCCAGAGGGCTATGCAGGTCTAAAGCAAACAAGCCATCAGATACTGCATCTCGATAAACCCCAACTGTCTCACGTGTAAACTGATATCTTGGGTACCTAGGTGGATGAGTGGCTAGCCCATCTCTCGGGGATCTACCTACTAGTGTGAAACTCAGGTATGCATGATCGGCTGCTATGCCAATGGGCTGACGGGAAATCGTGAAACCCCGCACATCAGGTATCAATGAAGGAGATCCCATCAAGTAGTCCACTGTGCTCGCTCTCCCCCTTTAGAGTTCCAGTGTGTGAGAGCATCTGATCCTTGCCATCTCGATAGGCCATTGTATATGACCAACCCATGTGCACTCCCGAGTGTGAGAAAATGCCTGCCATAATTTGTAATCTCCCCCTCATCCTGTGCTGATCTCTGCAACCCTCCTCTGCCTTGATCTCCCGGTACATAGCCTCTTGAGTATCATACAGCTCTGTCTGCTCTGTGCCTGTACGTGCATTAAAGTCTCCCAATAGTACTATGTCTCCCGTATAGGGTGACTCTCCTGATGGTGCAAACTTGGAGTGGGCTGGGGGAAAGTAGCATACCGCCACATATAGCTCGCGGAGCCCCTCTCTGCATATTCGGACCCACATGTACCTCGCATCTACATCTCTATGTACCACATGTATTTTGTCACGAAGCTCCTCCCTGAAAAGTATTGCCACTCCTCGAGAGAGAGAGAAAGAGAGGGGGGGGAAGGGAGGCGGAGGGAAAGAAAGAAAGAAAGTTGTATTAACGTCTACAAAAGGCCAAAATGACCTATGAGACCTCTTGTCCATGAAATACATCATCATGGGTACTAAAAATAAAAATCAAAGAAAGAGAAAGAGAGCAGCCAACATTAGGGCTGCCTGTAGCGGTGGTAGAGAGCCATAACCTTGGAGTAGAGAAGCACCAAAATTAGAGAAGAGTTGTCAACATGATAGAGGCTAGTTTGCAATAATAGAGGCTGCTCAAATGAAGAGAGAGGACTCCGATTTATAGGCTTGGGGTTCTCATAAGCTAGAATGGCAAGTAAAAGCTATATCGACATGAGGTGACGAGTGTGCGGCCACTTGTCTCACTTTGATCCACAATCCCTCCACATGTCCCAATTTAAGAGATGGTCTCTCCCATAAACTTCAACTCAAAAAATATCTTAACTCATAGATATTCTGTCAAAGGTGCTTCAGCAAGTCCACCCATTTGCTTAGCTTACGGACATAATGATGCAAACGGAATTCCCATCAGGGGTTTCCAAAAATAGTAACCCTGCGAGATTTTAGCACTCTATTTCTTTGTCTTCCACCTTATTAGAAATGTATGTAAGCACCATGTAGAAACATATTTTAATGCTAGATCTCTCCCAAATCCTCGGGAGCTTGCCGTACATGCTTTCCACTTGACACTTGAGCTCCATTGCCCATTTCTATGTCCAAGAAACCATATCAAGTGCCTAGACCAAGCTTCAGGCGCTAGATCTTTTGTACTGGATAATCCCCCATTCCCAAAGCTTGTACTTTCCAAATATTTAGACATTGTGGAGTCCATATTAGACCCCTTTTATACTGGGAAATGTCCAAGTTGGTGACAACAACAGGTGGGCGGTCTGGGTGGTATAGGATGCCATGGCATGTTATCGGGGTGTGGCTGACGCATGGTAATCTAGACCTTACGCTCGGGGTGGTTTCAGAATGGAACCTATGGCTGGGAGAAGAGTCGCTAGCCAAACTCTACCGTGGTCGTCATCAACAGGTTTTGACGCAAGTTACTTCAACGCTGCTAGGGTTTCCAGGTATGTGGGCCTTACATACACCTCCATCGTCCCCCCCCCCTCCCCCCCCCCAAGGGCCAATAGCATGGGTCCACAGGTGTGGCTGTGCCCTGGGAGAAGCTTCCCAGAGTGCACTGGCTTGCTTGGTGTGAAATGGTGCTCATGAACCATGAGAATATCTGGCCCCCTCCCTACGAGGTCTCGTTGGAGTGTGTTACCATCTTGTGCCGAATATAGAAGACGGCACTGCCCAGGCCACGGACATTCCACGAGACAATATGGATGACTACAAAAAGAGGCTCCGGGCTCTGAATGGTCTCTCCTCAGCATGCAAGGATTGGGGATGTGATCTGGATGGGGAATAATCACTATCCATCCTAGGCCACAACTGCTCTAGGTGAGCCTGGATGCGAGCTGATATGAAGGTCCACTTGGCGCTCGCATGTGCACAAGCCTCTCTGGGTGTGAATCAAGTCATTGTGTATGTACCCAAAGATCCCTCTTAGCAACAAAGCTGAGGTTACAGAAAGGCCTCATGGGCCATTGCCTTGAATTCCTCGAGCTCCATCCGCGAGGTCGACCACGCCTGGTCAACGACTTTCAGAATCTGGAGATCCTAAAAGAGGGCGAGAAACTGATGGCCTGGCCCACAAGGGTGCTATCCATAATCCACTGAGGTGCTAGCACACTCCCACAGTCAGAGGGAAGGAGAAGACCACTGCCCCAACATCAATGAGGAAAGGGTGAGAGTGGTGGAGAACAATGCGTGCCCCGAGTGGTGCAATGACCTCCACTAAGGAACTGGCGTCTAGAGGGAGGCACCTGAAGGTGTAGTCCATCGGGTGTCCCATGGTGTGAGGGCGAGCACCCTTTGTCTCAGGAGCGAGGACAGAGACCAGTGAAGGACCCGACCATCTCGATCGAGAACTGCTGCCGTTATCTGATTCAAGGACGAGAGGGGCATGGGGCTGCAGGCAAACGGCTACCACCCTACTGTGAGGTTGGGGGGGAAGGGGAAGGAACAGGCAAACGGCTACCACCCTACTGTGAGGTTGGGGGGGGGGGGGGGGGGGGGGAAGGGGAGTGAAGAATCTGGTGCTGGGGAAGAGGGTTCCACAGGAGGTTCCTGCAAAGGAGGAGGCTGAGGGTGGGACCTGTGGCAGCCGGAGGAACGGCTGATGTTCTTGCCATGTCAACAACCTTATTCTGCTTAGGGAGATATCCTTTGCCAAATTTTCAAGGGGATCTGGTGAGGGTTCCGCAGGAGGTTCCTGCAAAGGAGGAGGGTGGGACCTGCGGCAGCCGGAGGAACGGCTGATGTTCTTGCCATGCCAACAGCCTTATTCTGCTTAGGGAGATCCTTTGCCAAATTTCCAAGGGGATCCGATGATCGTAATGGTTTGCCATTAGAACTGTGCTCTTCAAACGCCTTGTGTGGAAGAAGAAGCGGGATTACCTGGCCAAGCTTGAGATGGAGATATACCAACTATTTTTGGGGCAGGACAACAAGAGGGTGTGGAATATGTTCCATGAGCGACAACCACCCACACCTATCACAACACCTGAGGCATGGCATGAATATGCAAGAACTTTATATGAAGTACCAGGGCAGCCCCCCATCCCTCATCCATCAGCAACTTGCCCGGATCATAGTACTTTTGTCACCATTCGGATGGTTTTGGATGCTATTGACAGACTACGTAATGGAAGAGCCCAAGACTAGGATGGTCTCCTGGCAAAACATTTTTCACATGCCAGAGATGTATTGGCACCATTGCTTGTACACATGTTTAACAGGGCCATTTGCGAAGGTTTCCCATACAGTTGGTCGGCACATACTATTGTACCTCTATTTAAGAGTGGTGACCCCATGATACCAGGGAACTACAAGACCATCATGATTGGCCATTCCTTGGCCAAGATATTCGGATCTATTTTGGATCGAGAGCTAAGTAGATGGGCTGAGACACATGGACTCAAAGCACCTGGGCGGGCAGGTTCCAGACGAGGTTTCACGACTTTGGATCACATATTTACCCGGCTCTCATTGAGGGATGAGCACGGGGGGAGAGGATATATTGCTGCTTTGTGGACTTCCGCAAAGCCTTTAACACGGTGCCATGTGCCAGACTCATGAGGAGATTGCATGACGTTGGTGTTCCTCCCGAGAGATGCAGTGGGGCATTTATGCATTATATGAGGCGGTGATAGGCAAAGTACGGACTCCCGGAGGCACGTCGGATACAGTGACTAGCACCATTGGAGTGAACAGGGATGCCCACTGTCACCCACACCTTTTGGACTTTACATTGATGAGATATCCGACTACATTGACAGGATGGGGGGCAGGGGGCAGTCTGGCAAGGGCTTGGATACCCATACTGCTATATGCCAATGACATTGTACTTATTGCAAACTCCCCTGAGGGTTTGCAGCAGCATTTGGATGCTTTGTAGTCATTTTGTGCAAATAGGGACCTCACAGTGAACCTTGGGAAGACTAAGATTATGGTCTTCAATACTGCACAGGCCTCGGTGACTAGATACGACCATTAGTTCACTTTTAGAGGTGAATCAGTGGAGTACACCAGATCATATGTGTACCTAGGAGTCACATTCAGCAGACCACAGTTCTCTATGAGGCAGGCAGCAAAGGCTAGATTGGCATGTGGATATGTAGCCCTAGGGGCACTAGAGAGACAATGTGCCTACGTTTAGTTTCAGGAGCCGCACACCAAACTCTGGTTGTTTGACACATTGGTCACACCTACCTACACTCTTATATGGCTCACCCATATGGGGACCCACCCTCTACCACATGAGGAGGGAGCCGCTTGTCGGCCAGGTCGGACCAAAGAGAGATTTCTATGATGGATGGCAGGTACTAGAGAAACCACGGGTGACTATGATCGCACGCATGATTCACAGCAAACCATCGGTACCTCATGAGATTGTCAGAGCAGAGATAGGAGCCGCACCAATGGTTACCGAAGCCCCGTTCCAATCAGTGACATTTTTGCAGAGGATATGGAAGCTCCCCAGACAGAGATACCCACACCTAGCACTTATCTCTTCCATGCAGTTAGCAGTAGATGGCGATACACGATGTTGGTACACCCAGATGTGTACCTGGCTGAGATTACATGGCATGACGATTGATGCACTCTCTCCATTTGATTACAGCTTGGACTGCCCCTTCTTGGACCTTAGTCGCTCTGAGCCTGGACTGCCCCTTCTTGGACCTTAGTCGCTCTGAGCAGAGTAGGGTGATCAGGATGGACATCGTGAGGCTAGATGTAGAAAGGGCATGGTCCAGCCCCCCCCCCCTACCACTAGGCATGAAGATGGCCCACTATCGGGACCATTTTCTACATCTCTCCCCAGATGGCTTTGTGACACGGTCTACATACATGGACACCCATCTCTCACATGGCATTCGCAGTGCCATTGGACAGATCCGCACTTCATCACATCAGTTGAGGGTAGAGACTGGCAGATATGAGGGGATGAAGCCAGACGACCGCATTTGTCAGCTATGTCATCAGGAAGTGGAGTCAGAGGAGCACTTGATATGCCGATGTACTGTGTACTATGAGATACGAGGGAGATACTGGTGTCTCTTCGAGAGGCTCTCCTACGAGCCAGGATAGCACACCAGGATCCACCCCGCTAGCGAGCCATGACAGATTTTTCAGGGCCAGGACCACCTTGGCAGATACGACCAGGACCTCCACTACCCCCTCGGAGAGCCAGACGTCCTTGAGGAGGAGTCACCCTTTACAGAGCCATAGCATACTTTGTCGAGCGAGACACCCACGCTTACCAGGACCTCGTCCATGGCCGCTTCATCATCGGTGGATTAGAGCCATCATCACCCGCCACAGGAGACGACTGCCCCCACTTTAGTCTCTCTATCTTACAGCAACCCATGAGAGAGATACTGAGATGAGCAGATTTACACCAGTCTTATGCTAGTTGTAGATATTATACACTTTTGTTGTACCTCGGTAGGAGTATTTTCCTTTCATAGCTGTTTAGGACACCATCAGCTGTGTACTATGTTTTCGTCTCATAGGCCACTTTGGCCTTTCGCAGATGTTAATATATCTTTCTTTCTTTCTTTCTCTATTTTGTGGAAATGTGTATGTATTATGTACGGCTATCTACAATAGCCACATGGCTGCCATCTCAAAGTCCAAAGTCACATGCAAGAAAGGAAGGAGGCTAAGCAGCCTCTGCCATCAAGAATCTAGAATCCTAGAAAGCAGTAGCCCGTAATAATCGAATCCATGGGTCAGCTTTAAGCTGATCAATCACATGTCCCTTGACCATGGAAGAAATCTGCTAGAGCAGAAGACCCCGAATACGGCCAAGGTGACCACGAATGCCAGTCGCAGCATCAAAAAAGAAAGCATTCTTGGTCAACCATATATGCCATGCCCCAATCCATCGGAAGAAGTCACAAATCACATCATGCTCTGGCTCGAGCAATCCACTTGGGGCCTGACCAAAGACCCACATAGGTGCCATCACCTCGGCATGCAGAACAAAATACCAGATCTGAGACAGATGATCCCAGCCACATCTAGCCACCGTGCAGTGAATGAAAAGATGACTAGATGTCTCCATACAGGTGGTGCAGAAAAAATAATATTCCCTTGCGATGGCTTCCCACTGGCAGCCCATCGATTACCATTCTCCATAGAAACACCTTCCCCTGGAATGGCAGCTTAGAGTGCCATCCCCTAGCCCAGGACTGTCCTCCACCATGTCTTGGATTTCCTCTTATGCCATTCCTTGTTAACTTTATCGATGACCCATGTTTTACGTTCCACCATCCTATGGTAGACATCATTCGCTGTGACAAGCATGAGATCACCGGGCTTCGCAAACATCCAATCGATCCAAGGGACATGTATATCCAGAGGCGGGATATCTCCCATGAGAACCAAAGTATCATGTATGGTGGACCACAAGGCTCTGTAATTCCTCGGCACCCCAAAGTACTCTCGTATCCGGCGGAAGGAAAACCTCCTCTCTTTAGAAGGGACTAGCCCATCTTGAACTCTCACGAGGCCCAAAACAGCCATAACTGTTTGCGCCTGCAGCTTTTATTCTCCCAGTGCACCACTCTCGAAGAGAGAGACAATTTTCCTTGCAAAGAATTCGCCCCCAATCTATTTTCCGGTGGGCTCCATTAGTACGGGCCAATACCTCTTGCCAAGAGGCCACCAAATGAGTCAGGAGGGAGGAAGGAACCTTACATACATCGGAAGCATTTATCACATGCCACCATGATGCGTCAATATGTGTACGGCTATAATGCAAGCCCAACTGTTGCAACATATGCCTAGACATGAGCACCCATGGCTGATCTGGTTGGAGGCATAGATCTTGAAGCAGAGTCCACCTGCGAGCTACCATATTCAGTCTGATGTCTAGAATAGCTGCTCCCCCCATACGCTTGGGAGTGGTGATATGCTCCCATGAAATCCATGTCTGTCCTGGGAGATTCCCTTGTCTTTTCCACAACATAAACCCAACGGGCTGCATGAGATTTCCCAATGATTTCTAAGACCAAGGCAACAAGGGTAGAAAGTATGAGACCATGCCAATCATGATAACTTGACCGACTTTAAGACGAACATGTAGCAGCCAACCCTGACATTTCAAGTACAAAAACTTATCATGGATTTTTCTAGACATCCATGCTAACATCTCAGTGTGAGGAACATCCACCCCAATGGGGTATCCAGTCCCTTCCCACCCAAGATCTTGCAACCTCTGTTCTGTGCAACTCAGCAAGGCTGATTTGCCAACATTGATATGCAGCCCCGAGGCTTGTGCAAACAGAGACCACGCTTCCATAGCCCTTTTAACATTGGCCCTCTCAGCCCTAAGGAACATGAAAGAATCATCTGGCAATGCCTGGCCAACGAGCTGAGAACCATTGGGGAGACGCAGCCCCACCACTTCCCCTTTCGAAGCAAAACTATCCAGTAATGAAAGAATGGGATGCGTCACAATCGCAAAAAGTAATGGACTAAGGGGACAACCTTGCCTCAATGCTCGAGACATTGCAATACCTGGAGTGATCCATCCATTCATCATAACTCTTGCTTTTGCTCCTGTACTGATGGTATGAACAATGTTAGACATACGAGATCCAAACCCCATAGCTTTCATAAGCTCCGACACAAAAGACCAACTAACGTGGTCATAGGCTTTCTCGAGATCCAATTGTATCATCACCACCTCCTGCTTAGAGGCCTTAGCATAGTCTATCCCAATTTGCACATTCAAAATATTATGCAGAATGTTGCGGCCTGAAACAAACCCATATTGATGTGGATGAATCAACCTCGGAAGCACTCTTTGTATTCTATTTGCCAAGACCTTTGTAAAGATTTTATACATTGATCCCATTACAGAAATAGGTCGCCACTGCTTCCAAGAGTTGGGACATGGGACCTTAGGCAACAAACGTAGAATCCCAACTTTCCATTCGTCAGGCATTAGTCCTGTCTGCCAAATTGCCTGGCCAATCTGAGTGATTGGCCCTTTTAAATCCTTTGCATACTTCTTAAAAAGCTCATTAGGCAACCCATCCCATCCACGACTCTTGCCTTTAGGCAAATGTTGGAGCACCATTTCCACTTCCCCTTCGGTGATATCTGCCTCTAGATTTTCTACAGACTCAATCGAAAGTTGGTCCTTGACCAAATCAAACAATACACTTCTTGCCTCATCCCTATTCAAGGAAGAGTGCTCACATGCAGAGAACAGACCAGCAAAGTAGCAAACACAAGACTGAATCACCAAAGGGGGATCAGAGATCATTGTCCCATCATCAGCCAACACTCTAACCACATTCTCCCTTGCATATTTTTGATGCAATTTAGCATAAAGTCATGGCCTTGACAATTATTGTCCAGGAAGGCCTCTTGTCTAGCCAAAAGCTTGTATTGAACATATTCTTTGTCCTCAAGGGAGTTCAAGCATTTTGCCAGAAAATAGAAAGAGCT
This sequence comes from Cibotium barometz, assembly GCF_041138505.1. Lineage (NCBI taxonomy): Eukaryota > Viridiplantae > Streptophyta > Polypodiopsida > Cyatheales > Cibotiaceae > Cibotium > Cibotium barometz. The sequence goes on along the minus strand of NC_141076.1, from coordinate 23,340,085 downwards.
TCCGTTTCAGGAGCTTGTATGCCACCCATTATACAAGATTGCACCTGCTCATACAGCCCCTGCACTTCCTGCAAATGCTCGTGCCGAGACGATGCACAACTCTTCCCATGTTGACGAGCCAGGGACTGTATATTTCCAGCACAAACAGCCCAAGCTTGTACCCCATGCAACTGAGTTCAGTGAGTAAGGTGTCGAATCAATTGCATCATATATTCATCCAACAAGTCATGGCCCAAAAAAGACTGATTGAAACGAAGTGGCAACCTCCCCAACAAACTTTTATACGCATCCACTGAATGAAATTGTAGTTCCAACAGCAATGGAAAGTGATCTAACAAAGAAAACCTCCGTAACACTTCCATGCGCATAATCTCTGGTAGGAAAAGATCATGTTGCAACACACACATCCTATCCAACCTCGCACTTGTACCCATAAATTTCTGAGATTAGTTAAATCCCCTATCATCAGGCCGCAACCACTCCCACATATCTTGCTTCAATACCTGAGCAGCAAAAGCTTCCCAATACACCCTCTCCAGGGCATCCATCACTGAATGCGGTGTAGAGGCATGGGCGAAGTCAGTACACACATTGAAATCACCCAAGCAAAATCCCGGCTTAGTCATGCATAACATTCGAAGCTCCTCCCATAAAATGTGCCTCTCCCTAGAGGTATTAGGAGCATAAACACACAATAACCACAACGGATCCCCCTCAAACAAGATCTCAACTACCATGAATCTGCCCTGTGAATCTTGTAAAACCATCAATGGCTGCAGCCTAGAATGGACCAAGAACATAACTCCTGAGAGACCACAAGCTTGTTTACCACTATAGAACACATGATAATCCTTATATACATATGACTGGCCAGCAAGGCGATGTAACTTGTGTTCCACTGCACAAAGTACATCCCATTGTCCTTCAAACAAACATCTCCACAAACAGTACATTCTCTTCTGTGAAGAGACCCCTTTGACATTTCACTGTACAATCTTCATACAAGCAGTCAGTAAGCAACAACACATATAGAGAAGGCTTATGCCTTGCCCTTCCCCTTATCCCTGCTTTGCGCACGCATATCATCCATGAACTTTGCAAACAAATCATGTATTGCCCAAAGGCCTCACCACGACCACCTTGTGAGGAGCAGGGATCCTATCCAGTCACCGGGAGGGGATATTTAACATCCCATGGAGACACTACATTACCTTGTGCATCAAACAAAAGAGACATCTCCTTAGGGTTCACCTTGACCCCCCTATTTCCTTGGGATCTTAAATCATAACGGGGCGGCGATCAGTCTCCACATATCCAGTCCCGCCATAGTCCCCTGCATTAAACCTCCTACCAGGCTGCGTAGCCACCATCTGTTGCTGGGAGATATTCACCCGCCCATATGACGGGCGGTGGGCATAGGTATACCCCTTCCACATCTCACTCCGAGGGCGAGGATCCTGAGGCATCTGTGGAGGGTGCCTAGCACCTCTCTTCACCACCTCCACCCAAGGACTATCCACCTCACGCTGAGGCTCGGTTGTAACATTAGCAGGTATCATCACAGGCTCCGACAGGACCGAGTGTGCCACAAGAGTATCATGTTGAGCCACATTTCCAGGTGCCTCCACACGAGCTTTCCCACCACTCTGCTCATTACCATTATGCTGCCCCTCAAGACCATCTTGCAGATCCGGAGGCGATTGATTTCGATCCTTAGGACATTCAAACAAGAAATGTCCCATCTCTCCACATTGGAAACAATGTCCTGCAAAAGCACCCCATTTCAATTTGTACAAGAAAGTGTGCATATTGCGAGATTTAACCCTGAGATACCCGGTCTAGTTTTTGCAATGTCCCACAACATGCAAACTCAATTACGATTTTTTGAGACCGCTCGGGGTCCCACCAACACTTGCCCAATAGATCCCATGAGCTCAGGAAGTTTGTACCACAACATGGGTGGGAAATCTAGCACATCCACCTAAATAGGGCATGCTTGCCGCAAAGCATCTTTATACTCTGCCATGGGCTTCCATGGAATGACATGAACCAGCTGGCCATCGAAACAAAGGTACCCTCTGAAGGATAGCCTCATGGGCATCAACAGTGCGAAACAAAATCTCATAAAACCCACGAGGACCATCAAACACATCCTCAATAGCATCAGAGCCCAACATCTCTGCCAGGCAAGACTTCATTCTCCACACAAAAGGCAGCCGACCAGTAAAGAAAAAAACCGCAGCTCAGGCATGAAACATGTTGAGTTGTTGCAAAAGCTCCATGTCATCCATTTCCACATTCATAACATCCGCATGATCCACTGCAGACATTTTCTCTGTGATCGCATCAGCATACTCTTTGAGCAACTCATTCCCCAAAAGCAGTTGACGCTGAATTTCTTCAGCAGAGATCTCAATGCGAACTTGTTGTTCCGGCCCCATCTCTGGAACATGCGAAGACATATAGGTATCCTCCAAACGTTGGTGTTTGGGGTTGTCGTCAACAGCTACAGCACTTTGCTGGCTTCCCTCGATAGCCATGTCAACATCCAGTTGCTCCGCCATCTCTCTAGCAGCCCGATCTTCCTTTACCTGCGCCATGGACATTGCTGCTGAAGGCTGAATCTCACAAAGCAGGCAGCAGCAATCCTCGGATAACAAATCTGACCGCACCAGTAGCTCCGAAAGGGGGGTAAAACCCCGGCTTGGCTGCCTTGGCTGCTGGCGAAAGCCCTCCCCTTACGCCCCCTGCTCGATCGCAGCAAAGTCAGTTTCTGTTGCACTGTTTCTGTTGCGCAACAATCGCGATGATGCGGGCAGGCTGTGCGTGCACACACACACAGACCACACCCACGCGACGCCCCACACACCCACAGTCCGCGCACTGCCCGACGAGGTCTCTCTCTCTCTGAGCTCTACCACACAGTTCTCTAAATTCTCTCTCTCTCTCTCTCTTCTCTTATGCATTTTGCATTAAGGTTCCTACAAGGTGCTTCAGGGCTGCAATTAGAGGTATGAAGGCTTCCGCTATGTCACAGAGCAAGACAAGATAGAGAATGTAGAAAGAAAGAGAGGCAGCCCAGCAGAAGGAAGGGAACGGTAAGGTGGGTGGAGGTGAAGCAAGAATGGCCACGGGAGGGACAAAAAGAGGGGGGTGGTGGAAGAGGGGCAAGGAAGGGGGGGTGATGCCAACAGAAGGGTGGAATGGGAGAGGCGGGTGAGGTTGGGAGGCAAGTGGAAGGGTGGGGTTGGGGGGCAAAGACACACAGGGTTACAAGGGGGGGGGGGGGGGGGGGGGGGGGAGGATAGGGTTTGGTACGAGAGCTCCAGTTGTCTTGTCCTAGCACGCATACGTGACCCTATTAGACCCTTGTAAGTTTGTAGTGGAGGTAGACATTTTAGTCCCTATTCGAATTTTACTTTTGTCTTTTAAAACAAAGAATGTTTTAATGCTGGATTTTCAAATGTTGGCTCTATATGTAGGTTTTGTGGGTGTGCAGATTTCTTTACCTCTTCCAATACAACCCGCATCTGGTGGAATTATTGCAGAGCCTCTCGGTGTTGTGCTTATCTTTTCAACTTGGAATTTTCCGATAAGTAAGCTTTTTAGTTTTTGAAATTTGTTTGGCTTGATAGAAGATGGAACTTTGGATTTTTGTTTAAGATATCTTTAGGATGCGTGAGTCTTGGTCATTATTAATCCCTTACAATCGATTTTGTGAGGTATGATTATAATCAGAGAAAAAATAGTCTAACAGGGCACACATTTAATGGAGCCCTAAATACAAATATGTTTTAGTTGACTTGGTATCGGTGAGAGGTACATATATAGTTTTCTTACTAATACAAAACAGAATTTTAAGGATCATGTGTGATGAGGCTGGTACAAATTGGATTGTTGTGAGGACGGGGGCTTGGGCCCAAAAATGATCATGCAGGGCAGAAACAGATCATACATCTTTCATTGGGAGAATTGTATGATTGAGCAAACAAGATCATGCATTAAGCCTAACAGAAGAACATGAGGCCTAGTGTAACAAGAAAATGCTTTCAGGACTTGGTAGCTTAGGGGACATTCCAAGGAAGATGACATTCCTGCTTTGGGAACTTGGCTTAAATGAGAGAGGCAATGGTCGTGGGGAGACCATTCCCCCCAGGCAAATGGGGAGCCGCAGTGGCGACCCATTTTTCAGGTTGGGAATGGGCAACCCATTACCTGACGCCGTGTGAGGGAAGAAATGGGTGATTGTGACAACTCAGAATTTGTCATACACTTACATCAACAAAATCAAAAGAAGCCTGACAGATTCCCGCACAGTCTGACTTGCCAGAATCTGGTACCAAAGAGGAATTGTATTTTATTATATGGCGAGGATCTGATTTCCTATGACCAATACCAAGTTTAGAAAAACTTGGGTAGAGGTTCATGGCAAGGAAAATCACTCAAAACTTCTCCAAAAACACTTGTGGACTTAATTGGAGCAATGACGGAAGAGAGTTGAATTTTCAGAGTCATGGGAAGAGCTGTAATTATAAGGAGCAAGACAACAGAGAAAGTGGGGCACACTATCCAAAAGTGTGATATCTGCTGCTTTTGTTTTCTCTAATCTTGTTTTGGACTATGTTGGGGAGATCTTGGTCAGACATGCTTGGTAGGCCTCTTACACCTTCCTGCGAGGAGTTTGTAAGCGCTTCCAAGGAGGGTGATGGGGTGCCAGTGTCGTACTTCCAAACGATCAATTCCCTCCTTGGGGATCAAATGAATAAGCCCTTCCAAGAGCCGCTTTGGCATGTGGCTTGGTCCAAAACCACCTTCCATGAGATCCTAGTGAAGAACGAACATGAAAACTGGAAGGCCATCCTCCTCAGGCACTTGCTGTAACTCGCGGCGGGTGCCCGGGGGACTAGGGCCTTTGACACACTTGTTGATACCATCAATGCATATCAAAACACTTAAACATGGCCACAACCTTAACACATATCCATCATCACTTTGCATAAAACATAAAAGCTAGACAAAACATCCACAAATGCTGAAAGTGGAGCTTGCACGTGTGACACCGCATAGAGGCCAGAATGAGCCTATGGTTCCTGAGTTCTGCAAACACAATGGCCAAATGCCTTCTATGCTCTTCCTCAGTTTGTGAATGCACAATCATATCATCAAAGAATGTGCCCACAAACGCTCTATGAGGCCTGAAAATCCTGTCCATCATTCTATTAAATGTGGCAGGTGCATTTGTCAAACCAAAGGGCATAACCAAGAACTCATACAACCCAAACGTGGTTCGGAATGCTGTCTTATGCACATCCTCGGGTTTGATACGTATCTGATGGTACCCGCTTTTCAAGTCAATACGACTAAAGACTGTGGAGCCCTGTAAGCGGTTCAAAATGTCATCGATCCTCGGAATGGGGAATCGATTCTTGATGGTATTCTTGTTCAGCGCCCTGTAGTCAATACACATGCGCCAAGAACCATCCTTCTTTTGCACTAAGAGTAGAGGTGAGCAAAAGGGTGATGAGCTAGGCTGTATCAACCCTTTATTCAAAAGCTCCTGTACCTGACTCATAATTTCTTCCTGTTGGGCTGCACTAACACGGTACGGCGGTCTATTTGGTGGAGTACTACCAGGAATTAGATCAATGGCATGATCTTCTGGCCTCTCAGGAGGAAGTTCTCCTGGCAATGACTCAGAAAAACAATCTTGGAACCCACATAAGAAATCAGTCCTGTCCTTATCTAGCATAGACAAATTAGACTTAGACTCATCATCTTGTGCATCCTTTACATAAATCAAGTACGCGGAAAGATGCTTTTCAATTACTGATGAAATTGCCGAAGCTGATACAATAGGAACAGATTTCCCTTTAAGTTTTACATCCAAAACATGTTCTTTCCCTCTATGAGTCAGAGTGATTTTCCTATTGTATGTATCCACCACCGCATGTACTCTGTGGCACCATGGCATATCCAACAAAACATCACAGCCATCAAGTGGCATGATGAAAAACTCTTCGCTGTCCACATAACTTTGCAAATGAAGCCTGAGCTTCCCAATGATAGGAGTAACGGGTTCTGCATACCCTGGACAAGCCATGTTAGCCTCATATAACGGCCCCATCTCCTCTGCACGAATCCCCAATCGGCCAGCCAAATCTAGTGAAATGAAGTTGGCTCTAGCACCTGTGTTAAAGAATATCAAGGCATTTTGATCTCTCACTTTGTCCCATGCCCTGCACAACTCTGTCTCTTCACCACCTGGCTGTTCCCCAACAAGATCAAGAACTAACCCTGCAGAAGGTTTTGGTTTCTTTGACTTGGGCTCTCCTTTATTGTCAAAGTCCTTTTGGGACTTTCTTTTGGGACAATTAAAAGACATATGTCCCTCTTCTGTACAGTAAAAACATTTCCGAGCATCTCTCAAAGCCTATCTTTCCTCATAAGTTCTCTTGGGCATTGGCAACTTCTTATACTGCGTCTCTGAAGACCCTTTAGCATCATGCGCAGTATGCCCAGATTTTCCAGCTTTCTTGCTCGAGTTCTTACTTCCTTTAAACCCAGATGAATCTCCAGTGAGTAACGCATTAGCTGTCATAGCATTCTCTATCATCTGTGACATGTTCGTTACTCGAGTCTTGATACAATAATCACGCACCTCCTTGGGCAGCCCACAACAATACTTCTCTACCTGCTCAGACAAGGGCACTGCACGGTAAGAAGTAACTGGGAGTAAAGCTTCCCAAAACTTCTTGTTATAATCTTCCAAATTTTCACACTTTGAAGCATCCAACTTGTGCCATGTAGTCATTACATCCACCTCAAATGTAGATGTGAGCCATACGGAAGAGAAAACCTGTTTAAATTGTACCCAAGTAGTGGGTGCTATGCCCTGCAGAAGAAGAGTAGACCACCACTGCAAAGCATTGCCTTTGAGAAAAGTGGCAGCTTTCCTCACTCTAGAGGACTCTGTGTAATTCCCACCAGAAAAAGCAGCATCAAACTGCTGTAAAAAGGTAAGTGCTTTTAATTTATCTTTGGCTCCATTGAATGTATCAAATTTCACAGCAGCTCCCCCTTCCTTATAATCTTTCGCCTTACCCATAGGCGTTAGATTATCATATGGAAGTGGCTTCGCAAGATTGCTGCCCCCAACATTCATGCCCATCATAGGGTCAACATTACCCATTCCCACACCTGGCATGCCATACATTCCAGCCATGTTTCCAAACATTCCGTTATGCATACCGGGTTGCATGCCACCATACATATTTGCTTGCATTCCAGGTTGCATGCTCCCAAACATATTGCCTTGTATTCCGGACTGCATACCACCATACATATTCCCCTGCATACCAGGCTGAAAATTAGCTCCAAAAGGCCCTGGCATACCCATGCCTCCTTGAGGATAACCCCCAATCATAGATTGAAACACAGAGCCACCACCACAATAACCTGGATGCATAGTCTGCTGAGGAATAGATGGCTGTCCAAAGAAAGAACTCTGAGAATTAGCACCATAAGCATGCTGCATGTTCGGAAACTGTCCAAAAGATTGTTCCTGTGGGATGGCACCACTATGACCCTGAGGAAGGTTCTTAGAACGCACCTTCTTCTTCTTCTTTTCGGGCTTTGTACGGGATCTCATAAATTCAGCAAACTTCTCACTTTGTGTGAGCTGCATAAACACATCCATAACACCAGCCAAACGATTTTTAAACTGAGCATCATCTTCCTCTTTACCAAGCACATCTTCTGGCTGTGTTACATCCTCATAATGCTCATCATCTGCAGCCTGTTCTCCTGCAAGAATATCCTCAGATGCATTTCTCTCAGGAGAGGTCTCTTGCTCTTCCTCTTCATGATAAAAGTACTCGTCTTCTATGTCAGACATGTTGCTGAATTTTTTTTCAGCGATGACTTTCCTCGAGCCAACCACGAGCTCACCCCCTTAAGAAAGTTGATGATTGGTCCCGGCAATGGAACCTTGATACCGTCCTCTGGTAGAAACCAAAGTGCGGTAGACTAGCAGTCACCCTTCCACTTGTAGTCGAGATATGAAAACAAATTTGATTGGAGCTAGAGTGCCCCAAATCTGAAATAAAACCGACACCTGTTGGCCCCAAAGCTTGGCGCCCCTTGCGGTATTTCTTTATTCAATTTCAAAAAGATGTAAAGCTGAGTACAACAAGACCAGCCAGGAGAGTATATCTGTATGTCCAATCTGGCAGCCCACAATACCTCTTAGCACAGAGGATACACACACAGATCTGTGTCCAACAAAAGCAACACTCTGTGTTCCCCTCTGATCAGCCAAGACTATTCAGCAGGGCAGCCTTGAGCACACATCTGGCATATCCCATGTACATGGTTTCACAACTCAGCACATACATACATCCACTGCCCAATCTCTGTTTCCACCCTTTCAATCTACCATACCCCTCCTCTCACAAGGGGCCAGATAGCATAACTCTGCAGAGCAGACATAAGCCAATGGAAAGAAAGATAAATGGACAAGTTCAGAGCTTACCAAATCAGCTCGTGGTTCTACACTCGCGAGGCCAATTGTACCAGTCTGTGCATGCCAGAGACTGTCTGTACTTTTCCTCTTGCAACCACCTGACTGTTACTCCAAATATACTCTGATAGGACACCACCTGCAGCTGTCCGTATGTTCATCTGTTGCTTGTGTTAGAAGAATTTGCAGCAACTGAACGTGTCTGTGTCAGAAAGCTGCTACTGTAGTGTCCTGCACAGTACCCGCCTGCCCAGCTAACAGCGAGTGTACTATTCCGTACAGTATCCACCTGCAGCCCCTAATCCGTACAGGTCAGAACCAGCCAGTAGTCGCCTAGATCTGCAACTGCCTGCTCCGCCTGTTCTCTGATCGCCGGCACCGCCTGCAACAACAGCTATCGCCTGCCCTGTACGGCCTGTATTGGCCACGTGGACTGTACATCTGTACAGCCTGGTCAGCTCTTAGCCACTGTTAGCGCCATCTGTACCAGTAGAAGAACCTGCAACAGCCGTACTGCTGTACTTGCTGTTGTAGAACTCTGTACCGCCTCCACACGTGGATTGTACGGGCAACTTTGCACAGAAAACAGCAGCCAAAAACCACAGCCAGCCAGTCGACCAACCTTTTCTTCCTCTCCACGCTTGTGAACTTGCACGACTCCCCAAAAGCTAGAGAGAGAGAGAGGTGAGAGAGGCATGCAACTCCAAAAGTGGAGTGGCCTCTCTCCAAAAATGTCCTAGGGCCCCAACTTTAATAAACATTAAAGTTCCCTAGGGGCCACTAAGGCCTAGGGGCAACTTATAGATAAAACATTAAAATAATAATGTTCTAGTTCCCCCCTTCACACCTGGAGATGTCCACACATCATTATCTCTGTCCGGGCACCCCAAATGTGAATCATTTAATATTTTTGCTCAGCAACCACCATGCCCACACTTGTGCCGTTCCATTTTCACAGGGTCATGACAGCCAAGGAGGTTGGGGTAACAGACTGAGCCGTTGGCTTCCACTGTATGACACTGGAAACAATGATTTTCACGTTGATACAAGATGTGCTCAGCTAAAGACAGATGACCTCATACCTCACTCACCTTGATCTTTTGATCATGTGTAAGCTTTGGTGTGATTAGGGTCCCAATTTCCCCACTGAAGGGGCCCCACCACAAAGGTGTTGCAGCAGATGCAAAGTGGTCTCACTGTTGGCTGAAACACACATGCTAGGTTTCTCCTGCTGCTGCCCCATGTACTTGCTGATGGCTGGTTGTGCAAGGAGATGCACCGCATTTACTGCTGCACCGGGCTGCTTTGGGGACTAGCAGCCGGCTGTGTTTAATGCCCTTGAGCAAACGATTCTTATGAGGAGAGGGAGGACCTGGCTGCATTTAGTAGGCGTGGGGTGCTGCACTGCTGGGCTCGATGACCTACTGGCCGGCTACCTGACTTACCTTATCGCTGGTCGTGGTAGTTGGCTGGCCCTACAGCCCAAACTTGGGCTGTGTGCATGTGCATGTGCCCAGTGCCCACCTACCCCATAACTGGTTATTCAGAACAGGGCGCCCAAATGGCAGTCCTCTATGGCCCACGTGCCCCATTTCTCAACTTCCAAAAGGAGAAATCTGCTAATGCTAGTTTTCTGGAACTTTGGGTTTCACACTTAGCATTAACCTACTACCAGATTCTGACTCAGTCTGACCTAGATTTCAGTGCCTAGCAAGTGCATAATAAGCTCCTGGAACCCGTGCAGTGTGTACTGCTTTTAACTTTACATTATACTAGTATTGCACCCGCGCATTGCTGCGGCCAACCAAGGTTCCAGAAAAAAACTATTCCCTCTCTACAACCATCTCTCTCTCTCTCTCACACACACATGCACATGCACATGACCCTCTCCCTCTCTCTGTCACGTACACACACTCTCAAATGTTGAAACTCTCTCTCTCTCTCTCTCTCTCTCTCACATGCACACACATATACACACCTGCCTCTCTCTCTCTCTCTCTCTCTCTCTCTCTCACACACACACACACACACTTTTTTTTTTTAGTAAAACCAGTAATTGTTATATTTTCATAAAGTCAATATACAAGACATTAGACTCCAAAGGAGAGCCTAATGGAAGCACACAAGAAAGTTTACATAATCATATTCTCCAGAGTGGAGAATATCCAAAGATCAAAAGCACTCGAAGAAAAGCTGAATACAAGATGCATCCATGTCACCCTCAAGGCAAGCAGCATATACAGACTGTCGCAATGAGGCTCGGAAAGATTCATATGATTGGAGATTGTGCCTTCCCAAATATGCAAAATTGTGTTCACTCCAGATGGTCCATAGGGCCCAATATCTCACCCAAAATAGAAAAAGTGAGTATTGGGACAAAGTTCTGAGATGGCTGCCAAAGAGCCAGAAATGTTTCCCAAATCTATGAGTTGGGAAGCGAAGGCAAAGATAATCAGAAATACGCCTGAGGAGGATCCTAGAACAAGGACAATGCCAAAGCAAATGAGGAATTGTCTCTGAAAGAGCCATACATCTTAGACAGGTGGATGATGCAATATGGCGTCTTGCAAGTGTAACCCCCACTGACAATGTACCTGTCAAACATCTCCAGAGGAAAAGTCTTTGTTTCAAAGGCATTTTACTTTTCCATATCATTCGAATATTCTTCCTCCACCATGAAAGGGGTTTCCTTATATGCCATAAAGAATTGCCATATTGCTGGATCCATGGAGCAGGCTGAAGTAAATGATAGGCTTTAATAGAGGTTAGAGCGGGGAGAGGAACAGGATGAGTGCCTGTAGTGGAGGAAAGCAGCTGCCAATCCATAAGCCGATCCATAGGAGCCATAGGAGGAACTGGTAGAAAAGGAAATAATAAATCAGCAATTTTCTTCCATATGGTCCTGTGATGCATTCCCAAAGGATAGGAAGCCATAGTCTGGGGAAAAGATAAAACATATCCCTGATCATCCACCACATCTTGTATATACCGAATTCCCAATTTAGAGAGGTTGTATGCTCGGATCGGTTCCTGTAAGGCAAGTGGAGTGTCAAAGATGGCACTCCAATGAATA